>NW_026931171.1:0-460289 GCF_032062105.1 Saccostrea cuccullata | reverse complement strand
TTTATTTTAATGAAAAGACCTAGTCATTAGAATGATATCAACATCTGGAAGCAAACAAAGAAAATGATTCTAAGATAAATATGTGTATAAGGATGTCATATTCTGCTGCCTCAAAGTTCGTTTCACGTTGATGCGAGGGCAGATCTTGGGGGAAAGAATCACAAATACATGTAATAGATTTTCCAATTTCCCGTCAGAATGAATATATGGTTCAAAAAAGAGAATAAACTGTAGCTTACAGATTTCAAAATATGTCGAAATTCACGTCGCAGACTTTTAAACAGACTTACCTGAAATACCATGGCCAAAGTAGCAGGATTGGTCAGTGAGGTGAACTTTGGAATGTTACATCCTTTTACCCCGTCATCAAAGAGATTCGCTGTTTCTGGAAACATCGGACACATAGACAGTTCTCTGAATGACAAGCACTTCTGGATCTTTGCTTTCTGCTTCGGGTAATATTTTATAAATGCGAAGCACATTTCATCATGTGTTCCTTTCCCAAAGAAAGTATATTTTCGTACCCCTTCTGAGTTATAAGTGCAAGTAGTTTTTAGTTCGTCTCCGGGTTTTACGACAACAGGGACGTCAAAACTAAATGAAAACAACAATCAATTTACTCTTATTCTGAGGTCCAAAGACTATAGAAAGAATGTAAAGTGACAAATATCGAAGCAAGGAAATTAAATTTTGTTCATTAGGAAAGAAACGGATCACAAAATCATTGAGAAATTGAAGAAAACGTACATGAAAGTAGATACTAACCTTTGCTGTGCTGGGCTATTGTAAGAGTAATGGGTATCATTTGTTAAGACACCTATACGTTTTCCGTTTCTAAAATGTTCTACATTCTGTCCTTTTCCTGTGTAAAAAGAATTCATTAAATTATTCTCTTCCTTTTGTGTAGTTATAAAAGTAAAAATACAGTAATCTATTAGAAGAGAAAAACTGATTTTTTGCATCATTCTTACCGAGTAGATGCATGTGGTTGAATGCTCCAATAACATTGAGATTGTCTTCAAAGATTTTAGATGTACACTCGGAGGTACAGACTCCACTCACGGCTACCTCCGGCATCTGGGGAGGAATTTCCAAGAACATTTGGCCTACCCATAGAGTTCCAGCATCATGTTGACGGAGGGATGTAGTGTAAAATATCCTCATCCCTGAACCATCGTGGTAGTCAGATCGCTCCTGCTTGTTGGTCCAGTGCATCTAGAAAACGACCCAAACACTTCTTTTACATATATTTTAGACATTTCCCTAATCTCATGGTTTCAGAGAAGTTCGGTGTCAGTTTTTTTTTATTGCAAAACTTAAGCTAAAAATATTATTTAATGAAAAAAATTACCTGTAGAGCAATATGTCGATATCCATTCTTGCCAAACCGGAAGCCCGCGTCACGGTGCATGCATTCTCCCTGTAACCCCACCTGCCATAACCCAATCAATTCCCTACACTCGAAGGACGCCTCCATACCACATTCATAAGGCGTGTTCAATTTTGGAACAGCATCACCTGTTGATATTTATGACATACTCTGTTTAATGAACATTCAACTACAATTCTTCGGCAAAAAAGTTTTGACTTGTTTGTCTGTCTACAATAGATACGATTATCTTGTAAAGTTGAGTTTACTAATATTAATACCTTGGGAAAAATTCTTCCTTGGGGTAAGAGATATAGTACATATAATGCTTTACATTTATTTGTTCACGATTTTTCGGGGTTTATGGAGGAGTATACCTTGACAACCGTACAGTAACATATGATGCATCACGTGATCATTGTCAATGAGGGGTTTGTTAGCGACCATGTGATGGTCTCCCACTTCCGGTACTTCTACCACCATACACGTGTAAGTCGTCTTCTTGGCAGGAACTTTCCGCCGAGGAAACTTTATGTCAAAATACTGTGTTTCTGAAACAGAACGTCATCGTTTGTATATCGATGCTAATTTTATTTTTAAAATCAAACCGAAGTTTGGAAATGTACAATTCCAATTATTATGAAGCACCCGTAAAAACCAAAATAATACTTGTATTTTTATTGCTTTCGAATCTGTTCAATTTGTTGCAAGGTAAAATTAGTGTAATGTTATATCACATCCTTACCTGGATTATTTAAAGTATCGCATTCAAAATCGCTCTTTTTGCAATTCAGCCAATCATTTTTGCCTTTACATTTTTCGTCACCCAATGGCTCGCACACACCTACGAAAATCATAACCAATCAGAAAAGAACATAACCACAAACGTGTTCACGTTACAATAACTATGATTATCAATCATGAAGAGCGGGTAGTAATCAAACGATGAGTTACCTGGGTGACTAACTGGGGTGCTTGGAAATGGCTGACCTTGGCTCCATGTACAGTTTGGGTCACCCAGTTCTTCTCCATTACTCATCCCGTCCCCATCAGAATCTTCTCTACAAAGTGCTTCATTCCATGTCTACAACACAAATAACATACCTGTTGATTTCAATATCCATATTTTTGTCGACATTAAAAAATATTTAAGCATGTTTTACGAAACAAATTTCTTTCATTGAATTGTATAGTTTAAGGAGGTTTTGTTTACCATTCCAAGCGCAGCAAAGTCATTTCCGAAGGGATTTCTTTCATGTCCCCCATTAGGGTTAGCGTGACCCACTGCTGACCACGCCTTGTCATTACAAGGATGGGGTACCTTCTCTCCGTTTGGAATCTGGCTCTGAAATTGGGGGAACGAAACAACAACCCGAGCGATGTACACCACCAGGACAAATATCCATCTGTCAAAAATATTATAATATTCACATGTAATAGGTGGAAAACACTTGAACAATTCGGTAACTATTGTACAATATGGTGTAACAACTGCGATTTATCATGTTTTTTAACCATCTGCAGACACTTGGTCTGGTCTCGTCAAGGTTTAACTGTAGGCAATTCTTGAGTCTTGGTGCACCGTCGAAAGCCATAGAATACACACAAAACCTTTGCTTGCAATGATATTTTTAGTGAAATGTTTCAATTTACTTAGCTGTGTACAGAGTTTTATATCAATAAAAAAGATCGGAAAAGAAAAGCAACAATTTGAAAATAAATGCAGAAAAATCAAAGAATTAAAAAAAACTTAAGTTTACATTAAATCTATGTCAAAACACTATGAGAAACTATGAAAATGAATATCTTTATAGATAATGCATGCTGACATTTCGAATGAAAACTTTATATACGACACGGATTTTATTTATCAAATAAAAAAGTCGAGTGAATTATTATCCAATGAATAATATTTTTATTATTTTACAATGTTTATAAATGCATATACGAGAATTATTTTTGATAATTTAATTATGTAATACATACAAGTTTTATTTTATGTGTGAAAATTGTCGGCATTTTTATTAAGGTGTTGAGCATACTTCCAAAAACAATGAAATACTCCGGTGTAACGTTGAATATTGACCCGAATTGAAAATTGACCCGAGGGTCATTTTTCAACGTTGAATATTGAACCGGGGTCATTTTTCAACGTTGAATATTGAGACCAAAAGTCGTTGAATTTATACCCGGGGTCATTTTTCAACAGCTTGATATTTTTTATCTTACACCTGATGACGTCAACAAGTTGAAAATTGACCCTGTTGAATATTGACTCCACCTCAAATTTTGAACATTATTTTTAGCTTGGAAGTTGTTTTACTGGATTTATCAGAATCACTTTATTTATATTTCGGTTTCAATTTTTTTCCTTTTTCAAGAATAATAGAAATAAAAATACAGTATCACCCCGTGTAGACCCCCTATACATGTACATTTTGATCAGTGCACGGTTTTAGTTATCTTCAAGCATGACAATTTTATTGTTGACAATACTTTTCAAAATCCATGGCATCCATAAATAACTATAAAACAACGAATAGGGCATGAAACAAAAATCTTAAAAATCTGCAATCTAGAAAGTAGCCCTATATTGAGAATAAGATTATTCTTATTCTAAAACATTCTTATTCTATGGAATGTGATTCCTATTTGATTACTTGTTATTTCTATTCCATTATTTGTAATTTGTATTCGATAAATTGCTATTCCAATTCCAGGAAATGACAATATGATTCATATATCGTAAAATTTACATATTTTTTTTCTATTCGATGTCATTAATGTCTAAAACAATCGGTTGCTAGTCGCTAATTTTGTCATTCCTATTCGAAAATTTTTTTATTTGATAATTATTTGGTTTATATGCATTAAAGTTGTTGTTCGAAAACATACAAACATCCATTTCTATTCGAAAAAATACGATTCCTATTCGATAAACTTCTCATCTTATTACATAATTTTCTCTCTATGATCTCTTATGCGATGTTTTTTTTCTTTTTCAATAATTGCCATGATTGCATTCTTGGAAATATGACAAATTAAACTAGAATTGGTTGTAAACTCAATTAATAGGAATTTAAAGTTTCACATTATTATCGAATATAAATCATTTTATCACGTAGATTGACAAAACAACATTTGAAAATTTTGGGAATAAGGCACAAGTTTTCTCTCTTCAAAACCGGTCACGGTAGCCTAGTGGTAGAGCGTTCGCTTTGTGATCGGGAGGCCCGGGTTCGATTCTCGATCGCGGCGCCGCGTCATACCTAAGACGTAAACATAGGTAGTGACTGTTCCTTCGCCAAGCGCTTGGCACTAGAAGTTAAAGTCACGGGTCTTTTGATTTGACCTTGAAAACGTAGGCCTCATGTCACGGTAGGCGTTGGCACGATAAAGAACCCTCACTGCTCAATGGCCCTGAGTGCCAAGTATAGGTCTAAATTTGAAGCCCTTCACCGGCATCGGTGACGTCTCCATATGAGTGAAAAATTCTCAAGAGGGACGTTAAACAATATACAATCAATCAATCAATCAAGACTTAAAGACTAGGGATCGACATAAATAAAGCTGTTGCTGTTTAATATTAAATAAATGTGTTTCGTTTTATACATTGATGGAGTAATTATGGATGATTTAGTTATTCAGAATGCTATTTTATTTATTTGATCATGTTTCGTATCAATTTTTGACAAAAGTATCCAATATGTATTAATATAAAGTACATGTAGATCCTAATTAAAGACTTCAAGGCATTGTTACGTCTCATCATTTACGGAACATTAAAAAATATTAATACTAGTTGTAATAATATTTTTTCAGAAACATTCAGTCATATTCTATATTATCTTTAATTGAGAAATCAATACTTTTTCTGTTTTTTCAAAAAATTATCTCCATTTTGACACTTGTTCTATGAGAAAACCAGGCGGGAGGGGGGGTATCGATGTCTCTCACTTTAATGAAATTTTCTAAAAGGACTCCTGCAATATAGCATATGATCACAAGAAAAAAAACATGAAGTCAATATGCATTTCAGATTCTATAAATAGTAACTCAAGTCTTTATGCTGTTATATACTTAATCATGTGATCAAGTCAGAGAGCTTAGAATAAAAAGTGATATCACATTTTCGTGCTTAATAGGTGCTATTACCTTATTAAATAAGTGGTATCACCTATTCGAAAAGGTGATATTACTTATTTGAGTTTCTTACAACAGTCATTAATGAATGATACCTATAATATATAGATTACCAATGGAACCAAGAAAATTCGGACTACCCAGTTTTCATGCGTTTTCTACGATTTTGTTGTTGTTTACACGGTATATAAGTGAAATAAATTTATTTGTAAGCAAAAAAAAAAAAAAAAACTACAGCTGTTTGACGGGAAAAAGTGATATCACCCAATCGAATGGGCGATATCACCATTCGAATAAGTGATATCACCTTTTCGAATTGGTGATATCACAAATTCAAATTAAAAAGGTGATATCATCTTTTGGAACAGGTGATACCACTTATTCATATAGGGGATATTACTTTTTCAAGTAAATACCAAAACGGGGCCGCATACCTATGAATTAAGTCACAGTAGTGAAAACCCAATCATAAATCTGTGTTTTTATGCTGTTGAATTTTGAACCGGTTTCATGATCAAAATTCAACGACCCGGCTCAGTTTTCAACGGGTTAGGGTCTAAATTCAACACCTTTGGTCTCAGTATTCAACGTTGAAAAATGACCCCCGGGTCAATTTTCAACCTGGGTCAAAATTCAACGTTACACCGGCAATTTGATTTTTTTAAATCAATAATCTCTTGGAAACCCACTTTTAATTGAATTTCTTAAGTCAGAAAATTAATATAGAATCATGTACTTGAAGCCAGAATACCTGTGTTAAGGAATCACAAAAATTAAAAGCTGCAAACTGATCCCAGATGATTCCCAAAAGTTAAATATACAATAAATATACAATATCCAAATTATGGTCGTTCTATATGCTTTGATGTACTGTAAGAACAAATTTTTAGCATGTGCTGTGTTAACATTTATTCACACAAGTATCATAAGTATTTTCAAGATAGAATATGTAAGTTTAATAATTACTTCCGTGAAGTAATTGCAATTCAATAAATTACATGCATTGAAAACTTCGTAATTTAATTTTAATTGTAATTTGATTGCAGAAAAAGACAGAGTACTAGTATTTGTAATTTAATTAATTATTTCAATTCCCCTAATCCCATCCCCTTTTTACATGCAGTCCCGTCGATCTCAGAAGTGCTTAGGGAGGAGGGGGGTCCACTCCCCTCTTCCGAACTTTTCTTCTTAGTTAAGTCTTATGCTGCTGGTTTTATAAGAGGGTGTTGCAGTTCTTTTGTTATTTTCCCTAAATGTGTAGCAGATTAAAAGAAGAATTTTTATGTTGCAGAAACTCATATTAATTTTTTTCAAATGCAACAATATATAAAGCACAACGAGAAACAATAGTTGGAAGGTGTATATTGACTTCCAGTTTGCTATTAAATGATGTGAAAATTAGTCTTACGCCAAAATATATCAGATTTTCCCTTTTTTAAATAGGGAATCCCCATTGTTCTGAAAAAGTGCCTCCTTGAAACAAAATAATTTTGATACATACACAAAGAGGTAGGAATTTTCTTCAAAACTGCCATTTACGATTTTTGTTTCAAAGAGGCACTTTTTGAAAAACGCAAAAATTGAGTAAAAATTATTCTTCAAACGAAATGCAAAATGTGTACGTTAAAAACACTGCAAAATCATCGTGTCCGAAATGGTCTAGTGGATATGCTGGTGGGCTTCAAATAAAAGAAAAAAAAAATGCTGGTGGGCTTCGAACTAGTGTTTTTACCAGAGAATGGGTTCGAATCCTGGTATGGATCATTTTTGCATATTTTTTTTTCATATGTAATGGAAGTGCAATGAAATTATATATATTTTGAAAGAGAGAGGGAGGGGGGATGTCAAGAAGTTGATTTTAAATAACTAATCTATATATTAGAAATGCACGATTAAATTATTTTCTTTGATATGCTGTGACTTAAAACTAATGCTTTATTTAGTTTTGTCTTGGAAAATAAAGTTACTGTATTGTTTAAATAATTTATTTTTTTTACATACTGTAGTTATTGCAATTTTGGTCTCTTAGTTAGTAGCCAAGATTTGATTTGAAACAAATAAAATGTCTTGGATATAGCACCGACAGTGTGATTATGGGACGCAGTTTTATTTCATAAAAAATATTTTCGCACGATGTCTACAGAATATCTTTCAAAATGCTGCTTTAGCCATTGTGCTTTTTGTTGTTCCAACCTTTTTCGTGCAAAATGACGAAAGTGTTTTGCTGTATCAAGCAGATAATACCCGCCGTAAACATTGTCCTCTACGTAGCTGTATCTATATTTAGACATAACGAGGGTATTTAAATGTCCTCGATATATAGGGAATAATCGCGAGTTTCTGAAACACCCTCTTTAATTTAAAAAGAGAATTTTCAATAATATGCTTTTTTGTTGTATGGTCAATCACAATTAACATCACTGTGGCGAAAAAATACCAAAGGTTTTAAGAAACATCCAATCCTCCCTACTCCCTCCTTTCAAATTTCGATTTATTATTTGGGGTGGTGGTGTTTTGTATTTTTGTGCTTGTCTTTTTTTTTTGGGGGGGGGGGGGGTGTCTTTCACAAATTATTATTTCTGGCCTGACCTGTGATTTAAAATAAAAATACACTTATACCCCTACAGAATCTTTTAAATTTTAGTATCTTTTGTGTACAAGACATCAATTTATATTATTGTTTAAAAAGACAAAAGTACTATTATAAAAAAAACATGAAAATAAAGGAAATATACTTTTAAATCATCATAGTTATTTTAATAAAAATTTACCCACCTTTTACAAAAGAGATCCATGTTTAAGTGACGTACGGAAGTAACTGAGAAACAGCTGTTCGTGTGCAGCCCTAGGGCTGGTCATAATTGTGACCTAACGGGGTTACATATAAGTCTGTAAAACCCTAGTCAATGAAAATAGTCATCAAAGGTTTACATGTGTAATACCCGTTTAGTTGTGTATCTCGAGCTGTTCATCTGATACATACTTTGTATAACGAATACGTGTAGGTTGATATTGTTTTTTCAAAAAAGGAATGGTTTATGCTAAAAATCAAGGATAAAAAAGTGAAAAACTTAAAATACATGTATTTACTTTTTAGTAATTAGTTTTAATAGTTCATTTTAATTTTACCAGAAGCAGCGATATGTACATTATGCATTAATCATTTATTTAGAAATATGCATATGACGAATGTTTCTAACCAGTAAGAAAAACCAAAAGAACAAAGACATTCCATTCTAACTGTGGATGAACATAAATCCTTTAAACTGTGCATATATTTAATACTGTAATTTACTTGTTATAATGAAGCCTAAGGGGATAAACCGTTTTCTTGCTTCGTTTTTTACTTAACACATTAAAAGCGTAAAAATTACATCTTTTATAAGATTAATGATTGTAACAATTTTCCAATAAAGAGCATGGACATTTTATATGTAAAATTAGGACATGAAAATGATGTATATTCTAGGTATGATTTCACTTATAAAAGCCGTCTAAAATATATTGTAAGTATGATATTGTCATTACTCCTATATTTTTCTTGCCATTGATATATAACACATGATATATTTTTGCAAAATTATCTCTGCACAATCATACAGAAGAATTTTCCAGTGCTTCGTGTCAGAGAAACATCAGTATCGAGCGCGACGTTTAACAAATACATGTAAATTATTTGACAAACGAGATTGCGCCAGCGCTTTGATTCCGATATAACCTACATAATTATGGTGTTAAATCTCCTAATTTAATTGCTACTCAGGCGCATGCCCAGAGTATCATCAATTTGTATACTGATAGAAGCTACTTACAGTTAAGTTGATGTTACAGGAATTTTCTTAAAATCTACGGTCATTATTGTGACCTTGTAAATATTGTGACCTTATTCCCTGAGAGACAGTGTAGAAAATGGGAAAAATTCTGTACCATCGATTCTACGTAAGAAAGAACTTTCTGAACAAGCCGGTGAACGTTTAATAAAATTGATAAATAAATGTATTTTGATAATGCACACTCACAACAAATAATTATATTATACAATATACAATTATATTAAACAAACTACAAATTAAGTACAAAATACAATAAGCAAAATTAAATGCAAATGATGAAATTAAATGTCTACACCTTGCAGCCTACCAGTCTATATTTTTATTGTTTATCTGTACGAGTCTCAATATGGTTTCAGTCCAAGATACCAAGCCCAATAAAAGGCCTGAAACAAACAGAATGAAAACGGAAATATGTATCTAGATAAAATGTCTATATTACTGACACTATTTCCGGATGTGATATCAGCGGACGCAACCATGTCATATCGGAACCGGAAGTTCCCTATTAGACATTTACAAAATAAAAACAGGCATCTACTTTGAGTCTTTCTTGGCAATTTCGACAGATTAACCCCATTTTGGTTTTCTTTTGTGTCTTCTGTCTGAAAAAAATAACGAAATTTGAAGTATCGAAAAATAATTTTCAGGATACCATTTTACTAAGCGCATGAAAAAGAGAAAACAGGCTTCTTTAAATATGAATTGGAATTCTCGAAAAGCGGCTTAACACTTACTGTTACATCTTCATCGTCTGAGGTGCTACCTTCCTTAGGAATGATTTTGGTGAAGTAATTGACGGCAGCGTACTGTATAATGGCAGCCAGATTGTAACATATACAGACGTTCAGAAAAACGTCAAGAGCTGTGGCGTATGGAACCCTGGGTAGACCATCTCTCTGAATCAGACCCACTGCTGCAGTGGACAAGATGGTCGTCACCCCTGTTGTTGTTAACAAAAAATGAATTTGGATTGTTCTTGTATGTAAATAGGTGACATAGTCAAATTGGTGAAATAGGTAGTATTGGTCTTGACTTACCTAGAAGAACCCTTGCTGGCGCAGCATCTCGATTTATCCAAAAAGACACCCAAGACAAGCAGACGATCAGTGTGCAAGGGAGGTAAGTCTGGAAAGAGGGGGGAGGGGTTTAATGTGATAGACAAACATGAAATAAAAATATAAATCTTCATACGAAGAGCAGTTACTCTAACAAACCTGCAGCATGAAAAATCCAATATGCCTCTTCAGATGGAAATACACTTCAAGGCCAGAGTACGTCCCTGTGAAACGAAGCACAAAAATAATATTTGAACCCGGATTTCAGATAATATTAATGCTATTATAGTAAATTAAACAAAGTAACATCAATGAACATGTAATGACTGGGACAATGAATCTCTACTTTCATACCAACAGAACTGGAATAAGTAGTGTTCTTTGCCAGGATAGAAGCAATGTCAAACTGAGACATAGTGACGTCATCATAAATTTCGACTCCTGATTTGTTGTTCGCTGGCCATCTGTAAATAATTTCATCTGTCGTGTATCCATCTACAAAATGTAGGAGACATTGAAATCAAACAGAATGATTCAAATTCAAATTAAGTTTCAACTGACAGGCTTTGCTTACATCCTCCAAACAGAAGAGGGCAAACAGGAGCATCCATTGGATAGTCCAGGAGATTCAGAGGACATTTGGCATTAATAGTTAACCTAAAGAAAGAACAAGGTGACAGCAATTATTTGTGCTCGCCCAGAATGAATTTAACTTTCAAATCTAGTAAATTTCTACGTACATTTTTGTTAATTCGAGACTTGAATTACATGGCAATACAATGTAAGTCTGTCAAATTATAGTTTGCATTTTGTTTCGAAAGAACACAACCTTCTGATGTTGGATGTTTATGTAGGCAAAAGTTTCATGCGATGATAATTATAGGTATTAACTACACAGATCAATCTAACCGTCTGGACATGTAAATACTGCCGTCTTTTCGGATTCGAACGAATGCATTGGGAACCGTAATGTTGGGTTGAACAGACAAGCGACCATTTAGGAAGTACGTGTTGGGTTTCCAGATGTCCTTGAGGAAGGAGTTACTCAAGGTGACCTCTGTGATGTTTGGAAGGTCAAACTTCAGACGTTCATCATGCCAACTCTGTCGCAGATAGCACTGAAGGGAATAGGTCTAAAGTAGAAAAATATGACAACCTTATATTTTTGAAAACAGAACATGTTTAGATTTGATTTTTTACGAATGACAATGGTATAAAGAAACAAACCATCTCTGATTCTGTGATTGGTCCAATACTTCTGATCAGCATGTTGGTTTTTATCACCAATGGTTCACCTAAAATGGGACGATGAAACACAAGCATCATGCCTTACAAGAAGTGATCGCAATTGATCTTACGAGTTTTATTCACTTTTAAAAACGTTAACCTTGGCCATAACTTTTGAACAATAATAGCAGTAATAAAGCTTCAAGGTTAAAAGTCACTGCAACATTCTTTGACAATCAATTTTTCGAAGGAGTAGAAAAATTGTCATCATTAGTCATTTCAGAAATCTAGATTTTACTTGTAATAAAACTGCGTAGATGTAAAAAAAAAAAAAAAAAGAATGAGAAAAAAATATTCTTGAAATTTTTTAACTTTCGGGAGGGGAGGGGGGACTTCGCCACTAACGAGGGCATTCGTTTACGTCCAGAACTTAAGGACTAATTTCACAGATTAAAAGATTGTCGTATTAGGAAGGTTAGCGCCAGATTCAGTCTCCAGATGATGAGTTCCTGATTGGATTTTACAGAACTTGTCGACAGTTGATGAGAGTCAAACAGAAGGAGGCTTTCTGAGCTCTCCTGTACACAACAGAATATTGACAACCGTATAACTGTCAGATATGTCACGTCAACTCGTCTGTTATACTGTGTTGAAATTTTACATAGATGCTCCTGAGTTTTGAATGGTCAAACTGGTGTGTTCGCATTTTTATGCTGAAAATTTTGTTTGAGCAATAACTGAAATGTTGAAAAAATATATTTATACCCAATACCCATGTCCATTTTTATACCCTTGTAATCGACGATTAGTTGGAATATAGTTCTTGCCCTGTACGTCCGTCCGTCTGTCGGCAAACACTTTAACCTTGCCATAACTTTGGAGTGAGTGGGGTTATGGCAATAATATTTCTCAGATTTACTCCTTGTGACAAGACCTTTATTTGAGTACTACCAAATCTGACCACTTGACTTGGATTTTTAACCTTAGAGTTTGACCGTCCAACTTCTGAAATCTTTAACCTTGGCCAAAACTTCTGAACAATTAGCACTACATGTATAGGGCTTTCATACTTCACATGTATATTCTATGTGACAAGACGTACCTTCCTTTGGATACCAACGATTTTGACCTTGACCTTTGGAGTTTGACTTGCATCTGAGAAACTTCAATCTTCGCCAATTTTTACCATACAGGGACATATCAGTGTGTCACAAACACATCTTGTTAACCATTGCTTTAAACTAAATATAGTCAAACCTTATTACTTCCAACTTGATGAGAGCGAGGAAAATAACTTCAAGGTATCCAAGGAATCGAGATGCTTAAGCTTCCAGCTCATTTTGATAGATCTTTTGAATTCGAGATACTGAAGTTAAACTGTACTTTGTGACAGATTCAAGGACATATCAAGGTCAAATAACGGTGGCTATGGTAAAGCCGGAGAAATTTAGAAATATCACTATGTTTTGTAGAAGTAAATAATTAAATGATACCTTACATTTACTTGTAAGTTCAATTTCAGGACAACAATATCTAATCAATTCTTATGAAGTTTATTTTTCATCGGTTTGTAGTAAAATATTCACCTCCGATGCCCGGTCGTACTGACTTTTCGTATTTCTGTAGAAGTTTGTCCAGTAACGATGTGACATTTCTCATGGTTGTATGGTCCTCTGAAAAGCTGATAAAACAATCAATTTTGAATTTAGAATTTTCCGGGTGGCATTCATGAATACAATTAATTTTGTGTTTCCTGTCATGCAACCAATAAATCCTAAATTTACAATATGACACCATGCCATAATGCTCAGTGAGAAAAGTATAAAAAGATACTTATTCCGCTAATATGACACTTTATTACATACTTAGTAATAAATACAGGATTTTTGCATATGCGATATGGCTGACGTCACAACACCCGTATCAGCCCTGCAGGGCTGATATGTATGGTATCACAACCCTAGTAAATTAAACCTCAAAAAACAGTACTTGTGATCATACACATTTTTGGGGGTTACATAATTCTTTAATTTTAACTTTTTGAATATAATGATAATCTAACTGATAAATAATAGATTATTTTAAAATTACGGATGGGGACATTTGAAATCGAAGTAAATGCAGAAACAAAGCGAAATTGTATGAGACAATAGACTGTGTACATTTTAAGAAGTCCGTGCATGATTATTTACTTATTTTCTTCTCAACTTAATGTGTTCTGTATTTTATTACTAAGTATGTAATAAATATAATAAAACACCCTTTTCCACATCACATCCTGATCAGCCCTCGTCATATCATGCCTTCGGCCCTCTGAGAAAAGTATAAAAAGATACAGGATGTGATATGGAAAAGAGTATGTATTATTCTCTATATATCATTATATTCTTTAAAAAAATTATAATGAAATCATTTCTTTTCCCGTTAATCATAGGACATACGGTATCAATGGGAATCTTTCTTTTTTTCTGTTCGCAAACCATTACGAGTTTTTTTTTTTTTTTTTGCTTTCATTTTTTAAATACTTTTATAACAAAACATTGCATTTTTAAATTTTTCTTCATTCAGTATAAAAATCCAAAAAAATTATTTAAAAAGATGCACCAATTTTATAAATCAATTTTTAAATGCAACAATAATCTCATACAAAATGACGTGTATCAATAGAAAACAATGTTTATAATCTCTTCTGATTTAAAACAATGCAATACTTGCCAAATACGAACACATAAAAGCGTCCATATTTTCACCACGTCCATCCTTTTTCAATTTAGGACAACAGGCTATTGGTTTAGAGTGTTTGTCGCTGAATACGCTAATAGTGATCGCCTTATTAGCTCCAAACGGAAGCATTCTCGCAGAATGAGGCGATACGGGGCCAGTCAATGGATACAGAAGTAATCTGGATGCCGCTTCAATAGATTGCTTTTTGCTAAATTGGCTATTTGTGAGAATATTGGTCTTATTTGCAGTTTAATGGTTTGTTCATTTTATCATAAATCATTTTTTCCCCTTTTTATTTTTTCACTTTCTGTATCAATAACTGGTTTTCTTTATTCCCAATAATCTCTGCATCATCCTTGTATACAAATTAGAAATGCTATCGCAATTTCCAATAAAAACTCCTCACTATGGACCAACGTAATAAATAATATTTTGTATGATGTCCAGCAAAGTTCCTATACTTTGTGCATACATAAACAATATATGCAATTTCGTGCTATTTTACAGTAAATGTACATATATCGTAATTTACAAAATCTCTTAAATTATTGGCAAAATCATTTACTAGCCATCCCCGTTTTCAAATCAGTATGTTTACTTGTAATGCAATTTAATGCATCTCTGGACATCCATTATATATACTAACTAAAGAAGAAAGAGGCCGTACAAGGCAAGGATAACAGTGGAACGGACAACTTCGAAATGGACATTTTTCCGAACTTGCGCACCCCTTTCCTTTAAAGCTATCCTCTTGGGATTTTTTTTAAAAATGGTGGGGTTTTTTCACCTAAATCCCCCGCTCTAGACAATATTTTTGAAGTTTAGTTTTTATTTTTCAAAAATTATGTTTTCAGTCAAGAAAAAAATGATGCTATTGATAATACTATATTTTAGAAAAATATAACTTTTCTTGAACTTTTTTAAGGTAAAAAAAAACTTTTTTCAAAGCAGGGGAGTGTCCTCCTCTAGTATGCTTCCATTCCTTGGACTTGTTGTATAAAGACTTAAAAAAATTTTAAATATCAATATCAATATTTATAACTGAGATTTATTTACAAATGACTGTACACAGTACAATGGAATCTGCCAATGATCAATTCATCAAATCAAAGTCGTCTCTCTGGAAAAAAAAATAAAGGAACCAATCAGTCTAGCTTTAACTCCTTTCAGTAAAACACTTTTCTCAAAGAAATATGCTTGTAATAGGTTTCTGACAGAAAAATATCTTATCTCAATTTGTGTTTATATGTATAATGCTTGATTATATATCATAATCTTATGGTTAATCATACACACCATTTCATTATAGTCCAGTACATGTTTTCTAATGGCTGAAGTATCTGTCCAAGTAACAAAGTCCTCCATGTTTCTGTAAATAAATTACAAACTGGCATGTTAGTTTTTTTTTTCAATTTTCAGGTAAATTAATTCTTTTTCTGGGGCCATCCCCCTTTTCAAAAACCATTTTACCTCCCCGTTTCCATTACTTTGACAAAGTTTTTTTTTGAGTACAAGCTGTATAATATCACAGATATACTTGCCTTGTAACTAAAAAAGCTGGATCTTTGACAACTTCAGGACCTACCCTAATATCTACAAGTCAATAAGGAATCAATTTTGATTTTGTAAAATATAATGGTTAAGTATTGTCAGCTTATGGATCCACTCCTCTAAAGGCTATATACATGTATCTGTATGTACATTATTCCATGTATTACATTCATTACTAAAGGATACATTATTCCATGTATTACCATTAACATTACTAAAGGATAAAATTGTCGTTTATTGTTTACAAATTTATTCTCTTAATTGTGAATTTTAAATGCAATATGCTAAATAATGATTAAACTGAATAAATCAAAGTACTCAGCTGAGAGCCGGGCTCATTTACAGAGTAAAATGAATTTCTTACTGAAACATACGTTTATATTGTATTAACAGATAAATAACAAGAATAACAGATTAAAAATTCTGATGAAAAAATTATTTTAAAACTAACAATATAAATCATAAGACACTGACAGTGAGTTTTTGATCCAAATACCACGGACCGATTCTCAAAATTAATCTGGTACTAAATGTAAACAAACAGACCATAAAACTGTCTAGAATCCTTATTAAACTATGTTCTTTGACTTAAGACTTAGTTTTCAAAGTCTTAATGTTTATTTATTTAGTGAATTTTAAATGTAATATGCTAAATAATGATTGAACTGGAAAAAAAAAATGGTTTTCTTTTGCATTCAGAAGGAGTTATCCTTCTTTGAATCTTAATTACCTGCAGAAGGATGTGGCATTCACTTTGTCAGCGAGTTCTAGACTTCTCTTTGTCTCTATAAGACCCATATTATACCTGTAAAATATAATGTCTATATATAAATACAGTGAAACCATTATCTATTACAGATAAAAATTTAATGCTTCTAATTAATCTCACACATACTGCTCAATGTACATGTACATGTAAAGATTTTTTTTGTAAAACAAATACAGATTTTTATACATGTATAAAAAAATGTAAAATTGACATCAACCTTAACACAATCAAACCAAATAAACTTCTATGATTACATTACTGCAGAGTTGTCTCTAAAAATAAAAAAAGCAATGAGCATTAAACAAGAGGCCCAGGGGCCACATTGCTCATCTGAGCAACTTGCTTGGTAAAAGCAAAGATCAGTTCAGTATTGAAAAGTTCAAATATAAAAGTGGGTTCAAGGGAGGGGGGTATTTGTACATACTTAAATACTTACTTCCTACGGATGCTTTTAAATTCATATAATACACTGTACATAAAGGTTTTGCTGTTTAATATAAGATGGCTCCTCTATTCTCCTGGTTGGTCATGACTTGAACAAATTCAAATATACACTACCTTTTTTGATGCAATTATATTGATGATTAATCATGGCTTTGTTGTTCTTTTGAAGAATTTTAAGTATTTTTCCCATGTCTTCCTACGTAAAACCTTGATCACTAATTGTGGCCCCACTCTAACCCTGGGGGTCATGACTTGAATAAACCTGAATCTACACTACCCAAGGATGCTTCCATTATCCATATAGATATGAACAATCACAGCTTTGCTGTTCTCTAAAAGAAGAATTTAAAAGATTTTTTTCTATGTGATCCTTCTTAAAACTTTGATCACCCATTATGGCTCCACACTTGCCCCAGGAGTCATGATTTGAACAAAATTGAATCTACGCTACAAGAGGATGCTTAAGAAAAACTCATTCGAGCCTTCGGCTCAGGTGAGCTAAAAAGTAGGAGGGAGTTAATGTTCCATCGTTCCCTAACAGGGTATTGAGGGGGAATAACCAGATGGGATTCTGTAATTATAGGCAAGCAAATTTTCAGTCCACAGGTCTTAGAGTTGTCCTGCATTATACCTATACACAATCAGACGTATAACACATTTACTGGTATATTTATCTCTTACAATATTTGTACAGTATCAAGTTTTCTTGTTCAGTAGCTATTTTGCCAAACTTAACTTATATGTTGCATGCAGAACAATGTTCAGTAAAATCCATTTGTTTTGTAATAAACTGTTCATTATGAGCAGTGAAAGTCAAGACACATTCACATATTTCAGATAGGCTTTCCAGATGTCCACTACTTAGGTTAATATATTTGTTTTACTCTGAGTGGTCATTGAACACTGGGTGGTGTCAGACAAAGGAATTCTACACAATGTCAGGTGGTGCTGACCCCATACAATACAAGGACCATATGATAAGGTGATAAAAGCTGGCTCCATCCACATCACTCCCTATCTACCAAATGGGAGTGACACCCATATACAAAAACACTTATCGCAAAAATCGGCATCCGAACAGCATCAACACAAAAACAGTAGCTGAAAGTGATCACCATGGGAAAACGTCACAACCTCGTGGACCCCACTCACAAACCATGGTATTCCTTCTGTCGTCACGACATCTGGCTTCCGTCAGCCAATAGGCAGGCTTCTTCCAGACTCGGTGACTTTTTAAACATTTACAATGTTTTTAACATGTGTGCAGTAAGATTTATGTTTTCTGCTCCATCAAAAACGGTAACATGTCAAGCACTTTCTGACAACTTTCAAGGCTATCATAAACAGTGAGGGGCCACTCAAGGACAGACATCTTACACGCTTCCGTGGTATCTGTCCCTGCTGGAGCCAAAAAAATAGCTACCATTACCCTCCCGTTTAGTCTTTTGTCTTTGTCTCTGTACTCAGATTTCCAGAACTAAAAAACTATAATCTTGATTTATGTACTTTTAATAAGCCTTTCCTGCTCATTAAAAAAAAATTTGAGAAAAATCATCTTGTTCGGAAACAAAATCCTCTGTCCTTCATTTTGGCTTCAAAATATTTCTCGCTAAATATAGAGACCAGAATCAATATATTATTGTGATAAATGGATTTTCATGTTAACAAGATGAAGAGTGATATAGTTAGGCTTATACTGATGATATATAATAAGTTATGATGAATGACTATGCTGACAAACAGCTCGCAGACTGATGACAGAGTTATCTTTCTTTACATCTACTGGCTTCCTCATACAAAGCTGTTACACTGTACTTTTCTGAAGAACTGAACTGTTCTGTACTATGAATTTAATGCACAAGAAAAAAATTCTCATGTATAATACCGCATAAGCAGAATTTTTAGCGAGGATTGAATTTTGGCATTATTGGCGAGGGTGTTGAGATTGCTAAAATTAAATACCACTAAAAATTAACTGCGTTTTATTTTCAATAACTTCTTTAGTGAGCATTTTAAAATCGCTAAAATTACTTCTCGCTAAAAATAAAATACCAGCTTATAAGGACAAATCGCTAAATTTAATTGCGTCTCCCTAAAATTTCCACTTATACGGTAATTGCATGTTGCTACCTTTGCAACTTATAAGCACAAAGTAAAGATTCTCTATACCCATTTAACCCCAGTATAATCGTAACCAATATGTAAGCTGCAAGAATATACAAAGTCTAGTGGATTAAGAAAAAGGTAAAACAAGTATTTTCACTTCTGTTGTGCATTTGTTTACAAGCTTCCTCATCAAGGTGCCAAAACAATTGTAGTTAAATGATCTATAGGCATACATAGGATTCTTCAGGAATCGTGATTACAAAATATAGGACGTTTATTGTGGAGCTATTATCAGCATAACTTATACATCACAACAAACCTGAACCCTGCAGATGAGTCAATCCCTCCATATCACGCGTCTCCTGCCTACTGCTGAGAACCAATGCACATCTGCAGTTCTTACAATCCAAACTCAATGCCAGAAAATACCCACTGATAATAACCAGTAATAGTCAATTAAAGAGTAAAAAAAAAATTATTGTATGGTGTTCTCTAATGATATATTTTAAAGAAAAAAATATGTTTGATAAAAGAGTTGTCCATGAAAAAAATTGGCTCTTTAAAGAAAAAACATGCCAAGTGATGGAACACATTTTCCAAAGAAATCTATAGAACTCAGCTAGAGTACAAAATATTATCAAAGGATGAAACCAGAATTTTTAAAGTGGGCATAAAATTAACAACACATGCTTCTTTGTATGTTACTACTACATGTATTACTACTAATCTAGTCTCCTAAACTGAAGAGCTCCAGTGTCAGCAACCCTTGGCCCCTGAAGCATGGCAGATCCCCTGCATGCTGAGATATCAACTGTTGTAATACAGCTGCTAGACACATCACAAACAAATTACATTTGACTGAAGCATGCAGAGACTGAAGGGGTTATATTTTCATAAACACCAAATAACAGCCTATTACTGAACTGTACAGCCGGGAAGAAAGTTCACATTATCTTAACTCCTCTGATTATTTTCAATGCATATACTTTGTAAGAGTACAGCTAGCTGTGTGTTCTTTAAAAAAAATATTTCAGCTATCATCAAATTTAAAGTCCATTGCCATTATAGTTCAACTTTATATCATAAATGATAAATATAAATAGTCAGTCATTTCACAGCACCACATTCACCCAATGCATTCAATTTTGATGTTCATTTAATATCTGGTTTAATTTAAGTACTATAAGAAAATCTTTTATTGTGTAACTACAGTTTATATATGCATATACAGACTACCAATTCCAACCAATTTTATCTTTTAAGAAAACAAAATACATAAAGCATCTGATTTCAATGGAAAAACAATAACTCAAACAAGAGGAAAACTTTTATAATTGAAATGACAAGAGTCTTTGAACTCTAGAGCTGTAAACAACTTTAAAAATGCTAAATAAACACATAATTATAATACATACCACATGTACCAATTTTTAAATACTTCTACGGATTTGGAGTAGGAAAAAAATTATGATCGAAGAGGTAGACATTTAATAATAAATAAAAGAAAAAAATAAAGGTAATAAGGAAGAATTTTTTTTGCTCTTGTAATGTGAAAACATTTTTAATTTCTAAAGTCCATTTTGAAACGTCCATATAACACATATGTTGGTTTTAAACCCTACCCCACTGTATATCAATGACCCCCCTCAATAGATAAATTTCTGTTTTGAGGATATTATTGGTTTTATGCTCACTTATAAACATTAACCTGTGGAATTCCATTATCATACTCAATCATGAAATCTAATTATACAACCCATATCAATCTCTTCCAAAGATTTTACAATATCATTTAACAAAATTCTTGTCTGTAAAATGCAAAGACGGTCATATGATGCCAAAAGATGACGCATCTTCTGCTATTGGCAGACTCTGTGCATTTAATAATTGCATTTATAAGATTTCTCTGCGAGAATATTCTGAGGATTTACTTAGCATCTTAACACCATGTAATATTTATTTCTGTGAGGTATTTACTGTAGTAATATAGAGCTGATGTAATCAGGCAGAATAACTTTTCTATCTCTTGGCATGAAGACGTCTTAAGTTTATCATCTGCACCCTTTGAATGAGAGGTTGATGACCATCAATAAAAATTAAACATGATTAATACAATTATACCCCTCTGTCAAACCTTTCTAAAATTTAAAAGAGAAATCCATTGTAAAATTTTCCATTGTTAATACAGTAGAAAAAGCAAAATTTTCATTCATCTGAAGAGGTATAAAGAAAATTTTTGGAGCAAAACGCTTTTATGTTCATATTCTATAAATTTTGGCCCATCAAAAATTTTCAATGAAATATAAGAATAAAGACTTGAGTAAAAATAGTACTGAAATCTTAATTAAAGTATAGTTGTTGGTCCTCATCAAAACCCGTCCGTCTATGGCAACAATACCCCGCCTTCAATCAAAATATCTTAACAGGGTCGGATTTGACGATCGCGTTATTTACCCTGTTGAATTCGACAGGTCCGTTTCTTTGTTACAGACACGTGTCGAGGTCCTAAACACACAAGCAAGGGAAGACTCCGAACTTCCAGAATAATAGCACTGTGTACTTTGTCAACACCATTTATATACACAACAATCCATCATAATAAACCCACATATATTTATTCATATCATAATTTTTTTCTTCTGTACAGATTTTGGCAATGACTGCAAGAAGCCTCTAATCCATTTAATCTTTAATATTTTTTAAATGAATTGAAAGTTCTAACATAACCCATTCATTTTTTAATTTTTAAGTCACCAACAAATACTTCAAATTATTTCATACTCATTACAAGTTTTCTACATAATTACTATTTTAATTTTTTTTTTTAAATTCTGCATTGTCTCTGATATTTACATTAAATTAAGTGAAAATCTGTAACATTTAATGTACATTTCCTATTACACCTCTTCAATATTGGAGGTAAAATAATGAAATAGTTGTTCAAAACCGACAGTCTGAGCTCTTAAATAAATCTATTGTAATGTTTCAGCAATATGTTACATAATTTCTTCCATGAAATATTTTTTAAAGTATCAATTCTATGGTATACTCAAAATTCGCTTAGCTGTCTTTTTTTCTGAAATGTCAGACGGCCAAGTGCAAACAACTCTAAAATGAAGTTTTTCCATCATTATTTTATTTATTTTGCCTGTTCTCTCTTCTTTTTATAACATTGATAACCATTGCAGAAAAAAGTATTATCTCATAAAGAAAGTAAACATCATTATACAAGCTGTGTTACTTAATTGTGTGGATTTGCTGCCAAAGTTTAACAGGTTGTAATGATGAACAAATCACAGCTATTTTCCCTAACATTACCTTTACTATAGTATATATAAAAGTTGGCCTCTCCCCCCCCCCCACGAAATAGGATTTTCATTAGATTTTTAAGTTGTAATTCCCACTTTTAAGTTTGTGAAATGATGAACAAATGTTTCATTAGATTTGGTAATTCCCAGAAATAACTTGTCTGGCAATACCCCCCTGAAAAAGATTAATGACTACATACACTAACTCAAAGTCTGATAATGCCAACAATTTGTCATTTTTAAAAAAAAAATTCAGATGCTCCTTTAATCGAGGACAATTTTGACTATATGAAGAGCCCCTGAACATTGACCAGCCCTCTGTCAAACCTTGTAACCTGTACAACACTTCCATACAAAAGCCTCTGTCACCGTGACAATTGGACAGTGGAGTGTCCAGTCCCCCAGAGACCAATAAGTCAGGCACCCTGAGGAGGGAGGCCACAAAAGACTGTCCACAAAGTCAGAAGGTCATGACCTCTCCTTATCAGTTCAGGACAAAGTTTCACAGCAGAAGGGAAAAACAACTTAATACATCAGTTATGCTGAAGAGCAATATACAACTTTACGATAACTGAAACTGGACATACAAATAGCTAAACACTCTGGTATTTTTGCAGTTATAATTGTACTGAAGTAGGTTCTTTGATATATTTTTTCTCTCATAATTTAATCACTATATAATGAACCCTAATAAACTATTCTACTACTGTTACATGTACTATAATGTCCTGTTCACATGGAGAGTTTAATTCGAATTAAACGTAAGTTACTGCGGATCAAATTTGAACCGCGTTTAATGCGAATTAGTTTAATTCGAATTAATTTACTGCGCTTAAATTACTTCACATTCTGTGTGAATGTTAAGTGAAGCTAATTTGAATTAAATTTTGAGGCATGCATAATGGCAAAATTAAGTCAAATCCACGTGTCAGTGGTCAGCTTTAAATACTTGTGCTATTTTTGAGTAAAAAACTAAGGAAATTGTGTTAATCACTAAAATGTGTGTACAGATACTGTGGCATTATGCTTCTGCGTAAGGTGACATGACGTCACAATAGCCTGACAGTAGAAATAAAATTTTAATTCGCATTAGTTTACTTCACATTAGCTGCCATGTGAATGCAATTTAATTCGCATTAGTTTACTTCACATTAATTTACTGCAAATTTAACTCATGTGAACAGGGCATTAATTCTGTGCAGTCAATATTTTTTTGAAGATCAACCGTCGTAAAGCAATGTTGACTGTTTCTAAGATGGAGGGCGCAGCTTCAATATTTAGTGGATAAAAGTGTTTTTTAACAAACATTTCTTGATGAATCAGATTCAACCAATTTATATGAATTAAAAGCATAATATATGTTCATGTTACTTTACTAATATACCCTCAAAGGGGTATAATTCATATAGGATGGACATATTTCTAGATTTAACTAAAAGTAGTAGTAGTACATTGTATATTTTCCCAGAAATCATTAGTAAATTTTGAAAGCAAATGCTCTTCACAATGTACTATATTTACACGCAGCCATATATTCATGGTTCTTTTAAAAATAGAGAAGATAAAGGACATTTACGAAGGAAGAAAACATAAGTAAAATGGATATACATAAGTACAATAGCTCTTTTTAGTTGTAATAATTGAACTACAAAGTATTTTTGGAACCACATTTTTTACACAACAGGTGTATCTGTGGTGCAGCTCTGGTGAAGGATCATCTTTCTAACAGGATTTTAAAAAAGATCATTATACACAGAAAAGTGGCACTTCCAGGATTCTAATTTCTTTTGACAGGTTTCTTTGCTGTTCCACAAAAAATACATGAACAATAAAAATGCAGTGTTTTCTGATAAAGGGGGAATAAGAACTCCGAAAAAGACAAGATTGTTTATGCATGTTTACAAATTTTACATTTTTCAAGTTTGTAAAATTCAATTACAACTGACAAATACTTAGTTACATGTATTTATCTTTACATGCAGAAAGCATTTACGCTTTAAGATTTACTAAAGTATATAAACGAAATACACTCTACTTGTGTGTATGAAAATCCTTCAATGAATACCCTAGCTGCAGAACTGTAGCGTTATGGTTTTATATATTTGTCTTTGACCATAACGCTACAGATCCCATAATGCGAAAAAAAGTGCAATTCTTATCTGGTGCCAAGTTACGGGACATTTCCTGATTTTAAAATGACATTTTGTCCGCGGTTAATCTCAAGAACGGTAAAAGATATCAATGTGAAACTTTCAGGGATTATAAATCGTGATATTCACTTTCCAGGACGCGATCTTTCATTTGTCGTCAATACTTCCGGTCGTTACGACAAGCGAATGAAAAAAATCGTATTTTCTAACTTTTTTGTTTTCCAATTTTTTTCATTTATTTTTGGAATATTAATAGTGACTCTTCTATTGATGCTTACTATATAAGTTGTTTGAATGTTGGTAAATCTGAACTCTAGATATTAATATTTGAAAATCTGAAGCGGGCCCATCTACCCTTTATAGTCATCTCTACAAGTGATAAATTAATTCGCTTGATTAAAATTATATGTTAGATTGGGCTAGATACGAAAATTAACTTTAAGCGAGGCGATGTTTTATTGCCTTCACACCTATTTAATAGATCAACTAAAAATGGCGTTTGGGCGAAATTATGAATAGGGTGTACTGTTGCAAAAGTATGCACAAGTACATTTAGAGCAGTACTAGCTTAATGGTTTGCTACAGAAGAGAAAAAAAAGCGCATGTGTCAAAACCAATTAAGTATAAATGTAATGTAAAAGACTACTTGAGTGAAAGTTAGTTGATTGACCAATGCTTTAGTGTTACTTGGCTAAAGTATTTAATGTGTACAATGTGTTAAATTACTCCCCAAACCTCGAAATAAGTGGCGATACAAACATTCTAAATTTCATTGAAGCAATCACACCTATCTAAAAGAACACTACAAAGAAAAGCCGCAAATTGCACCTTTTTTGCATTAATCGCCTGTGTGTCAAAATTTCTTATCTACATTTCAGCTCAATTTTACATGAAATATGTAGCGTTATGGTCAAAGACAAATATATAGAACCATAACGTTACAGATCTGCAGCTATGAATACCCTTTTTCATCAAATGAAAAATATTTTAATTACAAAATTAACACAATTATAACCAGCAATATGGAAACTTCTTTAATTATTCAAGCAAAATTGTGTATTTTTCATTTGTGTAGAATAGCTTCTACATGGAAGTCTATCCAGTTGAACATTTTGAAAATCTCTTATACATTTCTGAAAAAGAAAGTCTACCAGCAATTCTTTCAGTATTCTCTTTTGAAAGGTTTTATTAAATAAGCAACAATACTAAAGATTTGTTTCAAAGCAAACCAGGCAGCTAGGACGCTAAGTAGTGCATCCCTCACAAAAGAGCAAAATCAAGGCAGCATATTCAACAATGATTCTGATTCAAATAATATATTTTTTGACTATATTACCGTTCTTCAACTCAAATCAACAATATATTTTCAGACTACACCCACCAGTAGTCCATATTCACAGGGGCTCCCAGTGTTTTTGATTTTACCCTATATATGTATACACACAAGCTTGATAGACTACAGTGTATGCCTCAATAGCAATATGGAATTCAGTGTGAAATCACTAATTTTTGTAGGGGTTTAATTTTCGTGGTTTTTAAGGTATGAAGAGACCCATAAATTTGTATCCACCACCAAATGCAATTTTTCACATATATTACTACTGAACAATTCTTCAACAACGAAATCATATCTCCATGAACAAATGTATTTTCCTCAAACTGCAAGGTATTTTATTGAAAACACTGTGACCCCTCGAAAATGTGATTTTACAGTAGTCAATATTGTCCCCATGTGCCCAACTTGGAGGATGGTTCGTACCTCACACATTGACCTCAGATGTCAATGGTGTTCTACCTTCTAGCTAATTCAGTCATGTGATCTGATTTGCATTGCTTTCAAAATGTTATACATTTGAAATCCCTGGGTTTCATACCTTGTGGCATTGCCCAACACAATATTGTTTTTGCTTTCAAAGACTATTAACATAAGGTTGTAATCAAAACCACTATACATGGGAGAATTAGACAAGTTAACAAACTATTTGAAGAATTTTATGCAGAACAAAATATAAAATGATACAGTACAAAAGTTTTTTTGGTGGAGCTATGTAGCTGATGTGATGCCTCCACCTATCACATCCAAGGTTTGAATGGAGCATAGGGAAGTCAGCCAAGGATTGATGATTGCATACATGTATGCACTCCTTTGTGTCCTCTTCTTCTATATTTATATATTTAATCAACCATCTTAACTCATTTGGGTGCCATTTTCATGTACTTTAAATTTCTGTATATTTACCAAGACATGACTTTTGATTTTTGCATATTACTAAGTTATAATAACCTCCTATCTCACCCATCCCCTTTAAAATCACAGGTCCCATTTTCAGTGATTTTCCCATCCTGGGTGTTGGCTAATTTTGCCGTCTGCATTATAAGTGCAATAATTCTGATTGGAAAACCAAAATTCCTCTTTTACACAATATTAATGTACTTAAATGCTGTAATGAACTCATTTAAGACCCTCATCATTCATCGAGTTGTGGAGAATTTCTTTTTTTATTGGAGATTAATTCCTGCTGTAACTTGATTAGATGCAACATTTCATGTAACCAAGAGTCCCGGTGGATCGTATTACGGAACGTGTCCCCACCATCAAATCGTGTGAGACACACACCCAGCTCCACTTGTATCTGTCAAATTAGATTGCGGACCAACTGTTTCGAATCCAGGTTTCTCCGGCAATCTCATGACAGACGACAGTGGGTAACACCCTAGCCAAGTCATACATGGGAAATTCTGTGATAATTTTGTTATTACCAATTATCGAGCTCTTTTCAACACCCAGTGCAACACATTTTTCATTCTTGATTTCATGCATTGTATTCTAGTGCACTAGTTTAGGAAAACAATAGAATTGTACTGAATTCATTTATTTTTAGACAGTAATGGTAAAAGTCATCTAGTAATTTGACAATACATGTATGACAATTTTTCTTGTTTGAACTGTAAAATTAGGATTTTGTTTTGGGTTGGTGGTGTTATTTTTCTTCCTATATGACATTTTTTGAAATTCATCACAAAATGACATTGGGCAGTGTTGATGATGGACAACCCTCTACTGATGCAAATGTTTTAATTAGCAAGTTCTTTTTTTATTGGTTTTTGGGATCCTCCTTTTTTGACATTGAATCAATCAGTGTTGAATACGTTATAAAAAGCAATTTTCTTAAAAGCCCAGGATTCTTGGCACAGTTCATTTTGTTTTATGTTTTGCTATTTGGGTTTTTATTAATATATTTAATTAACACAACAGAAAAATATTGCAAAGCATTTCCAACAATGTCATAAAAAAGAAAAACAAAATATCACTCAAAAATGTGTCATACAAGGACTCAATCCACTCAATTTTAGGAACACTAGTACTATGAAATCACAAAAACTTAAAATATAGCTATGGTGAAAAAAAGAGGTTTCTTCTGCATTCTTGTAAGAAAACATTTTTTGTGTTTTTTTAAAACAGATTTTTTATCTTTTTTCTTCAGGATCATATAAACATCAAAGATTGCCAATCAGAGTATTGCTGCAACATTTGGAGAATCTGATCACTGTCAGGTAATTTAACGAACAGACAAAACAAACATTCACAAGTGGGAACAGCAGAGAAACACAAAACCAAAGACATGTTCAGAGAGATTTCAAAAGAATTCTACCAATGCACTGATGAAGAGGAACATTGAAGTCAGCTCTGGGTTATTTTTTTTCCTGGAGTACTTTCTTTTTTGACACCCTTTGTATTCTTTTGGAACAAAGAAGTAAATTTAAGTGTAAATTCTTGACTCAATTACCAAGTGCTGATCTGCAAGATTCTGTTAGAGAGTTCTCTTATGGGCGGACAACTCACAGTTATTCTGTTGTCAACTGTTTGAATGATTATATAAAGTGTGTACTTTTGTCACATATAATAATATATACTGTAAATTTGTACTTGTTTTAAGTAAATAACATGACACCACTTTTTCTTCTTACAAAGGCCAAATGAATTGTTTACAATTATGTCTAAGCGTTTGTACAAGAGATACACATTTATCTTTGAAGAACTAGAAAAAGCGCTTGAAATTCTTTTACATGATCATTACATAGAATATTGTGCAATAAGTAAAGGGTACTTCAAATGAAATATAAACTTCTGAATCTTAAATCTGAGTGCTCATCAACAAACAATGGCACCATTGTCACTTAAGTAGACAATATACTCAACTTTTTTTTTGAAACTGCCTTGCTTACAACAAGGGTTGTGACTAATAACAAGACCTTTGCAAAACTGAACAACTTTCATGTTTATAAGGTGTTTTTAAATAATTCCAGAAATTTTTTTTTTTAAGAAACCACTGTGGCAACATTGATGCCCTGATTTAATTTTTCTGTTCTTAAATAATGAAGTCTATAGGTTAATAAATATGCTGAGTTATCCAGTCTGATATCCTGGTACTCTACCAAAAGATACTGGCAAAGAGTAAGGGTTATAACAAGGTCATATAGGTCTTGTAGAACTGCAAGCAGACAAAAACAGCCAATGCAGTTTCTGGGCAATTGCTCAATGGAAAAGAGAAGGTATCAGCAATATTTCTACATGCTTTTATCTAAAACCTTTGATACTTCACAATATACTTTAAAAAAAAAAATCAATTAAGTTATCCTAAAACAGAGTACCAGATCCAAGCATTGTTAAAAAAAAATCCATTTACAACCTCCCCCTCCTTCACAATTGCTTCTGTAATCTGATGCAGGTCTTTTTTACTGCAGTATACCAGTATACAGTAAAACTAGCTTATAAGGAAGTTCCAGGGATGGATGATTTTTTAAAGTTTTGTGTGAGTTATTGGTGTGTGAATCACACAGACTTGTCACGTAGGCATATTTAATGAAGGGTGCTAGCGCTTCATGTAAAATATGCCTACATGCATGTCTGTGTGATTCACACACCAATAATTTACACTAAACTTAAAAACATTCCTTATATTTACATTTTACATGTTTGGAAGCAACTAAAATATACTCAATATTTGTATTTCTTGCTGCCCTATATCGTTGCATTTTTACTAACTTCGCTGCAGCCTCATTGTGACGTCACGTTAACGCATGTTTCTCTGGATATATTTCTACGTATGAGTATACACGAAAATGTATTCAAATCAATTTCACAGTTGGCCTAGTAGAAAAACACAGTGAATGTAAATACATGTATTTCATTATAATATTCATTAAGTTTACAATATATATTTTAAAGTAACATGGAATGAACATCACTCCCTATAAGCATTAATTCGTTATAAGTGAGTTCACTATAAGTGTGTTTTACTTTATGTGTTTTGAATCAAATGGTGTTTTGATCTGTAGCTCTCTTTCTCAATTTTCTCAACCAAAGAGCTACAATATTGGTATTAATAGTTTTCTTATGAACATGATGGGTTTTTTTTTTAATTAACAGAAATCATTGACAAAAAAAGAAAGAAATCAAATACAGTCAATCCTCATTATCAAGAACTCAAAGGGACAAAAATAAGGCTTCAAGATAAATAAAATATCCAAGGATTTGATGAGAGTAAAAAAACATGGAGAAGAGCATTTAGGATTGCCAATGCCTGTGTAAATTTCCCTGGTGTTCACGATACTGTTGTTCAAGATGCCAAAGTTTAAAAGTGTACTAGAAACGGATGGCAATATTTCTCAAAAATGATGTATATATACATGTAAATAGTATGTTCCCAGAAACATTTAAATTTGTGTGTGTATAAGTAATGATGAAATATATCTAATGTATGATTGGGTACTCCTCTAGTAGTACCAGAAATTATCAAAACAATGCAATCTGTAGTATGGCTTTAGGGATGAAAAACAAATGCTAAACTTACAGTTTTTCTATGAGTTGTGAGGTGGCTTCTCCTCTGAATGGATCCTTCTGGTCCAGTTCTTTAACTTTCCTGGCTAACTCTCTTATATGCCTTGATAGTTTGTTGTACCTAAAGAAAACCAAAAATAATGATATTCATTATACTTCTGTTAAAATGTTTCCAATATAAAGTTCAGAAGGTAAAATAGCTATCTTTATAGTTCATGCATAGCAAAGCTATACCCCAGGGTATAGTTTTTGCTATCCACCCTCGGAAAATTTTCATGCAATTTTTGCCTCCAATTTTGATTTCCAGTGATAAATCTATTGACTGATGATGTCATAATGACTTCAGTAGCATTGTGACGTCATCAGGATTTCAGATTATTCTTGCAGTATTATCTTACTCCAAAAAATTCAAACCTCAGAAATTATATCATACATCTGACAGTATAAAATGCTTATCCACTGTTTGTGAGTGGGATAGCTCTTTTATCAAACCCTTGACAGGGACTATTCCCCTCGGGCAAGCCCTCGGGGAATAGTTCCCTGTCGCAGGTTTGATAAAAGAGCCATCCCACTCACAACCAGTGGATAAGTGTATATTAAACAAGGAAAGAGGGTAATTTTTGTGTCTGGATCATGAAATAAAGTAGCTCTCCATTACTAGTCATGTACACTATAACCACCACTTTACACTCCTAGTTTCTTTAATCCTTAAATTTTCTTTAATTTTCTTCAAACAACCAAGATTCTTTTAGCCTTTGGATGACTTTCTTCCCCAAGTTTAGGCCAGTCAAGGTCGGTCATCAAATGTAACAGAATGAGAGAAAAATATAAGGCTGGGTATGGGATAAAACTGATGACCCCTGCATAACTAGTCGGGTACTTTAACCACTTAGCCACTCAGATCAATATCCCTATAAGCCTACATATACTATTCACACACCTACCATGTGCAATATTTAATTGGTGCATGACACAGTGTACAACATGGAGAATTATCAAAAATCAGGGTAAATAATGTATCTGATGGTGAAACTCTTAGGGCAAGCACAGTTCATTTTTGTACAACTTAGCACACCTCAAATGTTGTTTTGCATTCTGCTAATGACTTTACACTTTAGTAAATTCCTTGTGTATTTACTGTGTATCATACATGAAAGTTAATCTTTAAAGAACAATATTAAAACCATATACATAGGTATTGAGATTCCTAACTTCCCAGATTTCCCAACAAAATCAGAAATACCAGGCAGAGCCATTAAAGTGACATAACTATGATGTCACATACAATGTAATGTTTAATGAGGACACAAACAACAGTTTTATGGTGTGTAAATTGCATTAAATCATTGTTTGTAAATTTTCAAGTACACTGTCGCTATGCTTGCAGCAACCATGTTGCTATGCACTTCAAAGAATTACAAGGAGTTTGGAATTTTTTAAAAAAAATTCTGAACAATTTGCAGATTTCAACACAAATTTCCTCCGTTTGTACATGTTGTCTATGGAACTCACTATGCAAACTTGGCTTTGGGCTGCCTCGCTGCGACTCTTTTTAATAGCGAGCACAGCGAGCGTTGCGAAGCGACGCTCGTAACTGCGAGCTCTAACGACAACGCCTGGGCGAAGAGAAAATTCGGACTACTGCACATTCATTCTTTAGAATTTTTTGCCGAAGTAATTTTGACCCACAATGCATCACTTAGCAAAGTTGCGTTCTCGCGAGAATGACGGCAAATGTTCAACAAAAAGTTTACCCGCCTTGATTAAATGGATACATATTGAAGATAAATTGTAAACGTAACTTTTTTCATTAACTTTCAGCGCTGTTCAGTTTTTTCTTGGTATTTGTAACTTACATATGACGTCATGTGACGTCCGAGTCTAGACACACCAAATGTCACGTGCGGTTTGACGAGCCCGATCTAAATTAAAACAAATAGGAGAGTTTGCGCTTGCTCTAACGGTCGCACCGTCAACATATTATTTTGTAGATTTGACTGAGATACCCTGCATTTTTCTGATATATATTGTACAGATAGCGAGACACTTGAATTTAAAAATTAAAAGCAGACAATATAAACAAATACAGAGCAGAATAAATAGTTCTACCTTTCTACATGTGGCGGTCGGTCATGTTCGATCACCAACGGCCAAGATAGCTGAGTCGGTAAAGCACCTGACTAGAGTTTCAGGGGGCTCGGGTTCGAATCCTGGTCTGGTCTGCTGCATTTTTCTCCTTTCCCGTTACTTTTAGTGCTGTTACCAGGATGAGCCTGGGTTGGGGTTTTTGGAAGGCCAAAGACCTTTCAGGAGGGAGGAATGTGGTAGTCGGCTGGGTTCAATCGCTGGTGGCCAAGATAGCTCAGTCGGTAAAGCACCTGACTATTGAGCTCAGGGGGTCCGGATTCGAATCCCGGTCTGGTTAGCTGCATTTTTCTCCTCTCCCGTTGCATACCAAATGAATATGACTTTTTATTCTAGGGCTTTCTTTGCTACTCACTGATAAAACTCAGATGACTGATACTGTGTAACCCCCTGGCAAAAAGGAAACTGAAAACACTATGAGCTCTATATACGTTACTTACTTGGTGTAGTCTTCTCTCTTCTGGATGTAATACTTCTTCAATATTTTGACCTCGTGTAAATTATTGTCGACATCCCATGAAATAAAGTCAACTTTCTTGAGTAATTTCTTCTCATGAAACTTTAGTTTTCTCACCATTATGAATCAATATCTGTGCGATTGTTACATTTCAGTTTTTCTCACGTTGTTTTTTTTTTTTACCGGATGTTATTAAAATGTGAATCTCGAGCCCGATCGAATTAATGGGTTTCAGAAAGGATCATTTGATAGAACTAAAAACAGATAAAATACAGCTTACTCTTACAAACCATTCCAAGTAACGAACAGTGATCGATAAATAGATAAATAAATAAATAAACAAATAAACAAATAAATAAATAAATAAGTAAGTAAATAAATAAATAAATAAATAAATAAATAAATAAATAAATAATTAATAAATAAATAAACAAACAAATAAATAAATAAATAAATGAAAAATAAATAAATAAATAAATAAAATAAAATAAAAAACTCAGTTCACATATAATTTTTTTTAGCTAATTCTTTTTCTAAAAAATGTTATATTGTAGAAAAAAACACTTTCTGATAGATAGAGTCCATAAAAATATATTAAATAACCTAGTTTGACCTGTGCAGCATTTTTTCTTGTGATTACATTTTGACACGTTAGTCCATCAAAGTGCACATACGGTATTTGCGAAACAATGAATAAATATGGTTTAATAACATGCTTCCATTATATTTTGAATATTATAGTTTGACTGTTTAGATTTTAATTCTTATTTATTGACAATTTTGAAGACAGGAACTTTTTCTAAAATATCATTATTTGGCATTTTTGAGGTACATTCTACCGAGAAGCATTAGCAGAAAAATAAGCAGGTTGACATATATTTTTCTTATGCCTACCCATTGCTTGGATGTATATGCATGTTCTGAAATCAAGTTTTTCAAGCTTAAGACCATTTAGTACCAAGTATAGAACTACCTTAATGCAAAAGACATAATTTTTTGCCTCTGATGGGGATTGAACCAGGGGCTCTGGCTTGGCATTCCAGTGCTCTACCAATTGAGCTAAAGGGTTAACCCACTAGCCCTGGTAGCCCAAGCTAGTAGGATGTCATGTATCTTACATTACTACATTATGCCCCTCCAGAGAATGAGAAGTCCTCATCTATTTAGAGTGCCAACACCTGTGGGGCGAAGTTCTGGCGGCAATCACTCTCACCCGCCAGAGAACACCCGGGTCCCTACATGGGCGCCAAATGTAACAGAGACAATTTTGTGCCTCTGCTGGGGATTGAACCCGGGGCTCTGGCTTGCCAGTCCAGTGATCTACCCCGATCACGACAATTTTAAGGAAAGGTATAGCCAGTCAGCAGGGGGTGCTCACTCCTCCATGGCACCTGATCCCTCCTCAGATGTTTTCGGAGGTCCGCGTTTGCTCTGCTCCCGATTTGTATTCCTTCGATCTTGATAACTGAGTTTATTCCCATATTTCATTATCTATGCACATGATTTTTATGTATCAGCTGATGCATGTATTACAATATACATCGGATCGGGAATTTTTTTTCTGAAGATAAAAAATGTATTATTTGTGGAAGAATTGAAGTGATTGATTGTTTCCTTAAAGTAACGATTAACTTAAAGCATATGGTACCAAAAGTACACAAAAGCTAATCGAATCGGAAGGGGACAGCTCGTCTTGAAATTTCCAGCGTTTTGATATTCATTTCTTTTTTTAACCAACCTGAAAAAAAAACAGAGATTTCAAAAAAAAAAATGTACAATGCATTTCTTTCTTTTTATACAAGCCCTTTATTTACTGTTGGAAATACAATGGGTACTAATTGTGCTCCTTTGTTATGCAATGCTGGTCCGTTATTCTATTCTGTTGAAAAAGATTTCATTACAAATATTTCTAATTGAGTAAAAGAATATCCTTGCTGTGGCCTTCAACTTTACATTAGGAAATACATATTTTAAAAAATGACAAATATGCTTATTTTTTTCTCGAGATGCACATTTATCTCAATGATATCAAAGATAAGACGCCAGAGAGTCTGCCAAGTACATTTGTTATAATATATAGCAGGAATACAATGTTCTGCTATAACTAAACATACCGGATCGATGTGGCTGGTCTACGAGGAATGATCACTCCTTGCAGGCACCTGGTCCCATTCCTGGTTGTCCGTTTTAGTTTGTTTGTTTTGTTTTTGCTTTGTTCCCAATTCCAGTGGTTTACAGGATTTATGGCATTAGTAATCGCTGTTCGTAATCTTCGCTTCTCTCATTACTAACAATATACATGTTCATCATTGTCATATAGGATTTACAAATGTGGCACATCATCTAAATCATATAGGAATAGTATTAAGATAATCGCTGTAGCAAAATCCTGAACTTGACTATTTTAAAATGTGAATCCCCACCCCCAGTCTACACCTTTTTTCTCGCACAATCTAGATTTTCTTGTTGATGTTTTTTTTTAAATCTTTTTATTATTATTTTTTTTTTTTTACATTTTTTATTCTTTCTTGACTAAATCCTTTTTTGTCACATGTTATCGTTTACCCTCTGGTCAAAGTGTGTAACAAAATCTGCTCCTTTATAATGTTTTCTGAATCCTCATATCTCTCAGTAGCGGATCCAGAGGGGGGAGTTACGGGAGTTGCACCCCCCCCCCTTGGATTTGCAAAAAAGAGAGAGAAAGAAGAGAGTTTTGTAGAAAATATTCAGTGAAAGACTAATGTTGTAATATATAAAGAAATTTGGTTGTGAAAACAAAATGAAACCCCGCCCCCTTTACAAAATAGGATTTTCGGGTTCGGAGATTTTAAATATTTTCCTTTCTTTCTCAAAAACTGTTAGGTAATTCATACAAGTATTTTTTTCCCAGGTTGATCAACCTCCCAACTTTAAAAATCACTCTCCATCCTGTATCCTTTTGGGTTATTTAACTACATGTATATATGTAAAACGTACGTTACAATAACTCGTCCCCCCCTTTGAAAAATTTCTAGATCCGCACCTGTCTCTGTTAATTTTTTAATTACTATGACAAGTATGATCGTCATTATAATCTTCCTTTTGAATTTCATAACCGTAAAGTAATATACATATAACGCGATAGTCTTTTAAATGTAAATGGTTCTGATATAGACTTTATATACTCCGTTGTGACTGCATGTTCAGCAACAGTTCCAGAAATCCAGTTGTTCTACTACTCTCTTGTCAATCATCAATTCAGATTTGGACTTTGTACGTACATACATATTTACAATTTTGTTTGGTTCTGAACATATATTTGGTACACTGTAAAAATTGTGTTTAGGATTTAAACACTTCCGTGACGTGTTTAGATCTAAACATGTATAGAAATATGTTTAACAACTAAACACTTATGTCTAAACATGTTTTATATCTAAACGTGTTTAGAAATTAAACACGTTCTGCTGTAAAATGCAGAGTTATCTTCCCGGAAATGACACAAATACTCGTATATTTGAACGTTAATTTGAGCGGCCATTGAAACAAAGTAAATCACAAACGGCTTAAGGGACGTATCAAGGAGAGATACTGACAATCCAACGGATAACCATGAAGAAATAATGAAAATCATTTGAAAGGCATCTTTTTACTGCAATATATTGGAGGTATGTTTTCTTTTTAATAAGATTTGCATTATTAAACCACGATGAGCAATGTAAACAGTGCCTTTGAGGTCGTTTATAGACTTGTAGGAGAGGAGGTTATATTGAATTTCATTAAGAATAACTTTTAATTTAAGTATAGTTCCAATGCGACTTGAAAAATTGATGTCATCTTCAATGGGCAGCATACGGTACTTTTACTTAAATCTGACTTTCTTTCCTACAGGTTATGTGAGTAGTCCGGATTGAACTCGAAGCATGTACATGTATGTATCAAAGTACCTGCATCTGTGCATGGCGTCATCTTCAAGTGCAAATTGTTGTTCCGTGATCAACACCAAGAAACGTATTTTTATTAAGTGTATTGGGTTACCCTTAATTCGACAATGTTCGGTGGATTTGAATACATGTACCTAAAATTATCATTTTGTGATTATCCTTGTGCATTTGAAATGGATTACTTTTCGGCAGTTTAATACTGATGGGATATTATATCATGTGGTGCTATGTAGTGCTTTAGGACTGCTGAAAGTTAATCAAGTTTGACATTTTGATGACTGTAATTAATCATATGCAAAATATTATATAAAATAAATATTTTATAATTTTAATTGAAATATCTTTCATAATGCATTATTAAAAAGATTAAAGGAAGTTTTGATATAAAATTGCTAGCTTATTTTATTTTTGTTGCTCATACCTGCGTTATAAATATAATGTATGTCATGCTGATTGAACTTATAGAGATCAAAATATTAAATTTGTGTAAAACGAACATCACACAATTGTAAAGTATCTACATATTTTAACAATCAGAGGCCTTATGATGAATAATTTATATCAGTTAATATTTTGAAAATTTTGACAATATTATGTGCATTAAGTAATATGCTCTTTGTGCCAAAATTACAAGTGTTTATAGTTTTTCTGCAGTTACACTTGTTTTAATATGTTAAATCTAGATATGTTTAATTCCTAAGCACATAATTAAGAAATGTGTTTAAAATTCAAACACTTTTCCAAGCACTTTTTTGTCACCTTCTTTTTTATATGTTTAATTCCTAAACATGTAAAATTTCTAAACATGTTTAGAATCTAAACACTTATGTGCTTCCATTCTAAACACTTTCTCATACGTGTTTAGAAACTAAACATGTTTAGGAATTAAACATATAAAAAAGAAGGTGACAAAAAAGTGTTTAGAAAAGTGTTTGAATTCTAAACACATTTCTTACAGTGTATGCAGATGTAGTTTATTAAGTATCTTTATAATTATCAGGGGACCTAAAGAAATCAGTCTGTCTGTCTGATTTCACTTTTTTTCCTCCTTAGCTCAGTCTGGTTCAAACTTCAGTCATAGACAACGATCCGTCGGTTAAGGATGTACCATGCTCTTGAATCACGGTTTTTAATAAAAATTCAGGTTTTAAACAAAATTGTAAATTACTTTTCTTTCCCAACTCGATTCATTCTGATTTTAGAATGCATTGGCCTTGAACAGATTTTAAGGTCAAAAGTCAAGGTCAATATACATGCTCAATTTTGACAGTACATATACTTATTTCAGGTATATTTTTTATAACGTTGATCTATTCCAACGACAGAAATCGTGAATATATCTATACACATAATGCAAACTTTAAAAATGATTAACTTTTGATCAACTTCGACTCTAGTTAATGAACTATTTATTGGAGAAAATTAAGAGTATATGTCTTTTTTTCTGCGGAAAATAAGCATTCATGAAATATTTTCTAATGTACGTACTTTTTAACCATAACGCCTGCTTAAATTCTTTTTATATTTTCATATAAATCATGTTAATAATTTTAAAATTCTTTCACGAAGACAAATTAAGTAAGAACTTCAGATGAAACTTAATTCTATTTGAATACATGTATTTCTTTTTTGCGAAAAACAAGGTGACAGGTGCCCGAAAAATCAAAGATTCAGACAGTAATTTAAATTCTGTATGTAAAAGTCACAAAGAACGTATTAATAAAATTGGTATATGAATTATTCATTTTACAAGTCGTGTGCCAAAAGCTTTCAACCACAGGTAGAATGTTCCAACTCGCGCGAAACGGGACTTGATTTTATATCAACAAAAATCACGGTACCAGTACGCAGAGAGGTAAATAAATAGTTCTGTAAATACCTGCATAAAGAAAGAGCAAATAGAGCAACGGAAACGAAATCTGTGGATTTATAATTTGAAAAATTATAAATTAATATTGATTTGGGATATTTTGTTTGCTTACATATTTTTTTCTGAGTGATGGAATTTATCGAAGCGTGCCGCAACTTGGCGTAGGAATACAAGGGACGATGATCTCTCAAAGGGAACACGAGCGAAAAACTTTGTTGTGAGAAAATCAGGTCGCGGGAGCAATGGATTACATTTTAAACCGAAAATAACTTAAGAGAACCGCGTGGATCTTAAATAAGTCGTTTGTTGGAATATTTATCAATTATGCCGTGAAAATGTGAATCAATTTGTGCAGAAATTAATATTTTGGAGTTATGGGGCACTTATTACTGTGTCTTGTGTGTGTATTGGCATTCGTTTTGGACACACAAGGTATGCAAATGAACCAACATGCATCTTTCGTATTGCACGACGTCTTGGGGACTTCAGTTTAATACAGAACTCTAATTTTAAAATATTTAACTAACTTTATCCATAGTTTCATAAATGACAGATAATGATATCTTAAAATTTTAATTGTTAAAAAATATATAGGCCTACAAAAACTTTTTTGAAAAGTTTTTAATTTGGCCTAGGGTTAATATAATATACATTTTTCTGCATTCAAATTCATAATAAATACTGCATTATTCCAAATTTTTGCATAGAAGATCTTCTTTTGAGTTTAAATTTGTGTTTTTGATTTAAAAAAAAACAAAACATGTTCATAGCTAGTTAAATTAATTTATAGTTGTTGTTTTTCCGAAATGTAAAACTTTTGATTATTCATAATTAATTGACAGTTGTTTGTTTTCTTGATTATATACAGGTTTCACCTCCTGTGTGCCAGATCCCTGTTTGAATGGAGGCTTATGTCAAACAAGTGGCAGCAAAAGTTATTGTATGTAAGTGTCTACAGGTCATCCAAAGGTCATTGCTATGGCAACTCAATGATTTGACATTGACCTTGAAGAAAAAGTGAAGAGTCAAGTTGTCAGAAAGTGGATGATCATTCTTTTTTTTTTTTTTTACAATGTATTCCTCAAGATTTATTCCAAATGTGAGATTCTACATGAAAAGTAGTCTCTTATATTGATAATAGGCAGAAATTTTAAAAGAAAATGTTTTGTGCACTTTAGTATGCAGTTTAGTTGAGATTTGGAAAGTGAGTTGTAGAGAAACAATATTAAATAACAAAAAAATTAACTGAAATCTTTTATCACGAACATAGCTTCTCTAATGCTGTTTAAGCATGTTAAGTTTCACAACTCATGGAATTGCTTGGATACCTAAATATTGTTCCTTTTTAAGAACATCTTTAATGCCATATGAATGTTTTATATCAGCTGATTCATAACTTTATGATGTTACTGAATGCTGAAATGAGCTAGATCAACAGTCAGTGGATGCTTTTTTACCCTCTTCATTAATCATCAGTAATTTAGAAGTTTATCTGTAGAATTTTGTAATGAAGTTGGGGTTTTTGGCATATTTACAGTTTCTTGTTTAGAACTTCTTTTTTATTATGCGAATCCTTATAAACTAGAAGATATGGCGTCAGGAAGTTAAGAGCCAACAGTAATCATTATTTATTCAGAACAGAATTGAAATTAAGGATTTGTTGTTCCAACAAATATTTACGGGCAAACATAATGAAACATATCTATCGTGGTACCAAGATTTTTTTCCCCTCAAACTTTATCAGTAACCTTTTATTTTCATACAGACTCCAGTGTTCATATAACAGTAACCCAATACTGTTCTGTTGATAATCAAAGTAACACATCCCATTTGGAATTGTTTTTTTCATAATTGGAATTTTATATCAGATTTAGCAGCCTGAGAAGTAGTTTTGTTTAAACCAACTATCTTTGGTCATCTCCAGTTGTCTTTGACAGCTAGGGTATATTGGTATTTAACATTGTAACGTCTTCTTTGTCAAGGGCTTTAACGAATTAACGTCCGTTCTATACCTCCGGGAATCAAGGCTTTGTACTCTTAAATCTGTTTTCAAAACCTAAAGAGATTTGTATACTATGTTAAACTTAAGATAGGTACAGATATTTTAATTTATTGTGTAAACAACTTAAATGCGACTCGTATTGGTTTTTTGTTGAATACTCAGACAAATGTTTCAAGTTATTTTCTCATCACACTTTAGGGGATTTTAGGATTCTACAGACGGTATTAAAGCTGCACAAGTATTTGTATCTTAGTTTTTTCAGACAAAAGTACTGTTATAAATATCTTCAATGATAAAGTGGAGACTTTCCCTTGGCTTAAAGCTTTATACTATTGAAAACAAGACGAACAGACAAGAGAAAGCTTTAATCATAGTATTTAATTGGGTTCATCTTTTGTATTACTTTTGGTATGAAAGGAAAAAAAAAGTTTGGTGTTCTTTGAATGTTCGTTGTACCTTTAATAGTCACCTTAGGCAGAGGAATTCATTTTCAGGCTGAAATTGATTAAATAGTCACAGCACTTCGACATGTGCCTGTGCCATCAGCTGTGAAATAAGGGGATTGTTACTCTAAGGAAGGTGACAGGTGCACTCCGTAAAAACCTGGCCCATCTCAGGTAGAGTCCCGTTTAAAGGCACATCTGTTGGTCGGCAATCTGTTGCATTTAGATTCAGGTGAATCTCTAGTGAAGGAATCTCAGAAATATGATGAATTGTCATAATTCTATAGGCTGATAAAAAAAGGGAATGGATAAAAGGTGTATTGTCAATGTTTATTATTAACTGAAAATATTGGCTGGCAGGTGCATCAATGTTGCTAAGTCCCATTTTTTTTATTGGAAATGTTTTATCTGACAAGTTTGATACCTTAAATTTAATATTGGTTGTGTTGAAATTTAGACACTTAAAAAAAAAACTTTTTTCTTTTCATATATGGAATAAGTGTTCGGTTTCATAAGACAGGATGGAATGAATTTTAATGAAAAACAGAGAAGTCTCAATTTCTTTGTCCATTCTTCCATAGGTAAATAAGGTCTTGTCTAGCCCCATGGTCAACATCTGTCACCAGATTTTGGAGGGAAATGGGACCACACTCCACCTTGTTTGACCATGTATAGGCATTAATAAAAGTTCCTTTGTGAGTGCGGATGGCAAACATCCTAATTACTAGCGATGTGTTGACACTGGCTTTGGTGTTTGATTTTGGAAAGCTACACACAGGAACCTATTTTTTGTTTGATTTTCATTAATATGTGTGTTTACTGGTGTTTAGAAGAATCTTTGATGCTGTACTTTAATAATGTAGACTCGCTAACGACTGAAAACATGATAGAATGCATTCTACCTGTATATTGCATGATAAGTGCAGAAACTAATCCTGGATTTAAACTTCAAAAGTTAACACCGGTCAATTATTTTTTGTGCAGTGTGAATTTAAAAAATGACTCGACGTTTATTTCAAATAATAGGTACCTATTATCATGCTTGATAAACATAATAGAGAACAATTTTTCCATTCTTGATAATCAAACAAAGGAAAAGGAAAGGAAAAGGAAAATCTGATTTTAATGAAGTAATCTATTCATAAATTTTGATATAAGAGCCCTAGTCTTTGGTAAACTTTAATAATGGAGTAGTTATAGGTAAATAATAGAAGTTATTTGATCCTGGATAAAGCAAGAATTGGATGGAACATAGGAGAAACGAGAACAGAGGAAGACTTGTATGGAGAAAACTTGACATCCTGGGAGTGGTGCGGGGGGCATCTGATACTGAATTTCCATGAGATAGAGGGAGGGGGCACCTGATACTGAATTCCCATGAGATAGAGGGAGGGGGCACCTGATACTGAATTCCCATGAAATAGAGGGAGGGGGCACCTGATACTGAATTTCCATGAGATAGAGGGAGGGAGAACCTGATACAGAATTCCCATAAGATAGAGGGAGGGGGCACCTGATACTGAGTTCCCATGAGATAGAGGGAGAGGGAGGGGGCATCTGATACTGAATTCCCATGAGATAGAGGGAGGGGGAGAGGGCACCTGATACTGAATTCCCATGAGATAGAGGGAGAGAGAGGGAAGTGGTGTGGGGGCATCTGATACTGAATTCCCATGAGATAGAGGGAGGGGGCACCTGATACTGAATTTCCATGAGATAGAGGGAGAGGGAGGGGGCACCTGATACTGAATTCCCATGAGATAGAGGGAGAGGGAGGGGGCACCTGATACTGAATTCCCATGAGATAGAGGGAGAGGGAAGGGGCACCTGATACTGAATTCCCATGAGGTAGAGGGAAGGGCACCTTATACTGAATTTCCATGAGATAGAGGGAGAGGGAGGGGGCACCTGATACTGAATTCCCATGAGATAGAGGGAGAGGGAGGGGGCACCTGATACTGAATACACATGAGATAGAGGGAGAGGGAGGGGGCACCTGATACTGAATTCCCATGAGATAGAGGGAGGGGGAGGGGAGCAGCTGAAACTGAATTCCCATGAGATAGAGGGAGGGAAAGGGGGCATCTGATATTGAATTCCCATGAGATAGAGGGAGGGGAAGTGGGCAACTGATACTGAATTCCCTTGAGATAGAGGGAGGGGAGTGGTGCAGCAGACACCTGATACTGAATTCCTATGAGATAGAGGGAGGGGAGTGGTGCAGGAGGCATCTGATACTGAATTCCTATGAGATAGATGGAGGGAAGTGGTGCAGGAGGCATCTGATACTGAATTCCTATGAGATAGAGGGAGGTGAGTGGTGCAGGAGGCATCTGATACTGAATTCCCATGAGATAGCAGGGTTTAAAATTAACTGAAATTTCCACTAGCCATGTGGGCTCATAACATTTCAAATTTAGGAGCCCACAGCTCAATTTGTTAACCCACAGTCAGTTTCTGTGATTAAAAAAAAAAATTTCCTTTTTTTTGGATACTGGGACAAAAGTAGATACAAATAAAATATGATTGTGTATAAATACATTTGTTTAAAATTGGAGTTCTTACTTTATAAAAATCAAATGTCATATGAATATTTAATCAAAGGAAATAAAATTGAATTCAAGCATCAATTTTACTATCCTTTTTTACATGGTACGTATACATGTATTTGCTCCTTCAAATTCAACTGATGCAGTAACAATGGTACATAAATAAGATTTTCAAAGTTAAATATTTTAACTGTAACATATCTGAAATAGTAATAAGTAAAAACACTTATAATTTATATGAATAGGTAGTTTGGAGTTATTAAAATTGTATATCTTTCACGTATCAACCATGTACAGAAGAATGGACGAAATTCGGATTAGGAAAAAACGATCGTTTTAGGGCTTTCACAAATCATGTACTACTCTTGAATGGAAAAGATGAAGGATATTTACGAACAATAGGACCATGCTGCTGTGATTTATTTCATTGGTTGGGAGTTTTGAATGAAAAACCTGTGGAAATGTCTGTTTTTCAGTAAGGGGACTGGTCAAATGAATTCGGCTCCTGCAGAATTTTCATTCGCCATGTGGGCGAGCAAGTTATAAATTTTATGAGCCCACACCAAATTTTACTCGCAATTTGCGAGTGGGCAAGCATTAATTTTAAACCCTGGATAGAGGGAGGGGGCACCTGATGCAGAGTTCCCATGAGAAAGAGGGAGAGGGAGGGGGCACCTGATACTGAATTTCCATGAAATAGAGGGAGAGGGAGGGGGCACCTGATACTGAATTCCCTTGAGATAGAGGGGGGGGGGGCATCTGATGCTGAATTCCCATGAGATAGATGAAAGGGGAAACACTAATACTCAGATAAAAGTGTATAAAGAGAACTTGGATCTTAATTTGAAAGTGTTTTTTTATATATCCTTTGTATTTCTTTGTATTTGTTTGTGAGGAATTTTTTTTTTTTGCAGTATAAATAATATTGCAGTATCGGACTTTAAGATTGAAATTGATGTCTCAAATTGACTTGCTTATAGGCTATGCGAAAAAACTGAAGACCTTTTATTACAACAGATATGAGTACTAATGACAACTCCACTGCAAAACAATTTTCTGCAGAAACCCTGTGGATTTGTATCAAATTTGAATGTTCCAAGTGCATCAAAAATAATGTTTAATAATCATTACCATGATTACTCATATGTATATACAGAGATTGGGTATCCACGAGCCTCATAGAGACCTGGAAGCCAGCAGCATGTGTAGAGGTTATGATAAGACTTCTCGGTAGAGCTCTAAATTAGCACATCATCTTTTTCACATCATAAAAAATCACAAGCACAGATGAAACAAAAACTCAGTTTGATGCTCTGTTTACAGTATTGCAAAACCATTTCGAAAGCAAGTGCTACTTGTGTTGTGAGTCAGATAAAATAAATATTCAGCAAAATGATTTGGTGTATAATAGGGCCTCTGTCTTTGAACTCTTTTGATTTAGCCTTAGGTAGTCTTTGTTGCTTTGTGATTTCCATACCTTTCCAAGTCCATGAAATGGTTCATTTGGGAATTTAGAGGCTTGTAAATAACAAGTTGAAAGAATCTTAAAAAAAATTACATCTTGGCCAGCATGAAATATATGCTACATGCAGTTTTTATTGTTCAGTAATAAATACCAATAGATTTGAAGCATCCCCTCAAATAAGGTTTTCATTTGGTCACCTAAGATTTTATAAAGGATACCAAAGAGATCTGGTCAGTAATAGTCTTAACCTACAAAATATGAACATAATGTTACAATAGTATTGTATTGATTTATATCTATATAAAGATACTGTAGTGATTAGTCAAATTAAAAGTTTGTGATTGATAACTGATAATACAGAAAATTTGGTTGCATTCATTAGGGGTACTGAATGTGTTGTCTTTTTTACAGACTGAATTTATTGCATGTAACAGCTTAAACTAAAACAAACTTTCCATTTAAATAAAGGATAAGTGAACATTCTTATTTTAAGTTAAATTGACAATTCACCTGGGTCAATAACTTATCAATTAAGAGCCATCAATACCTGAGGATGTTTTTAGTTTCTATTTCTGTTTCTTTTCTGCTACTTGATTGGCAGAGTGTTTTATACTTCAGAGTGCTGCAGGGCCCCTGCCAAAAGTAGAATTTACAGCAAAAAGGGTTGATTGAAAGAGGATAAAATTCACCTGCTTTTAATAGAAAATGTATGGAGCTGGGATTATTGTATATAAATGTTTTGGCAAGAATGGTTGGTGTAGCATCTTTGTTGAAAGAGGTAAAGAAGCAATTGATTGCTGTGTCATACAAGCATGTAGAAGACAAGTAGAGGTGGGTTGTAGATATTAACAGTTAGGTTCAGGGATAAACCCTGTCAAGGAGTGAATATCCGCTGACTTGATTAGCAGGGTCTTTTGTCATCATTGTCGGAGGATACCCGTTCTGTCCCACCCATTTACAAGTGATTCTATAGGCTTTTGTGTAACTGTGAAGTAATATGAAAACTAGTGAGGGAATGTGTGAAAGCTGGTGAGATAAACCAAACAAGAGAAATAAAAAGAGTATATCACACGCGCCAGGGTGTTTGTTGGGTGGGGTGGATAATGAGTCAGTTAATCAGTAATAAAGCAATTATATATGTGTATTTATGAGTTATGTCTCTGTCATAAGCTTGGCACTGATGCTTGTCACTGAATGAGTGCCAAGGAATCGCCAATCAGCCATCGTAATGTGTTCTGGGTTGAGGTACATGGTTAATGGAAAAGAATGGCTAGGGATCAAAATACACAATGTGATGATATTTATAAGTTCTGCCAGATTCATTGAACAAATGAATGTCTGAGATGGTCAAGTTGATACCTAATATAGGTACATATCTGAGAAATGTGCAGGGCTAGAAAACATAGGTGGCATGGTGCCATGGGAGAGAATGTCAAGTTAAACTTAAGTTTGACCATTGCTTTTTAAGCATACTGATTCATTAAATAAAACCACTGTTATGAAGTATTTGATGCATTAATGAACTTGAATGGCCATGCAAATTGATAAAGGCTGTAAATTCAAGCAAGTTTGTTTTAACCCTGATTTAAGTAAAATTTTAGAAAATCTAGTTAAAAAGATCATGAAGAAGCAGTTTTGAAGTTGTTTGATAATTGCTTTTATGCACAAAATAATTACCACATAAGCAGAATTTTTAGCGAGGATTAAATTTTGGCATTATTAGCGAGGGTGCAAAGGACGCTAAAATTGAATATCGCTAAAAATTAGTCACGATTTATCTGTAATGGTTTTTTAAGTGAGCGTTTCAAAACTGTTAAAATTACATCTCGCTAAAAATAATATACCAATTTTAAGGACAAATCGCTAAATTTGCGTCTCGCTAAAATGTGTCCTTCGATTTCTTTTAATATGAGATGCATACTAAATCTGCGTATTTCTGCATAATGACTACGCATTTCAGTTCGGGACAATCTCCTCTTGGACATTGGCATAAATATCTATTTGTACATATTATTGTAAATTCCATTGTTTGGGGTAATGATGACAGACCCCTATTTACCCAGTGCGGATGGAGTTTTTGACTTCTGTGTACTGCTGGTATAAATATGCTGCATATGGCGGGGAGATGGAGGCGTATTACTAATAGAGAGAGCCCAGAGATGGAGCTGTGATGGGTGAGCTAGGAATTCACAGGGTGAACACCCGAACTTAATGGACATGTGTACACCAATTAGGAAACAGTTTATGCTGTTGTGTTCAGAGTCTACTTATTCTCAGTCAACACAAGGATGGAAAGGGGGATAAACAATTGAGGGGTTGTAAACTAACCGGGGAGACAAGTTGGGACTGCCATAGTCTTGCTGATGATTTGTATCTGGCCTAACAAAATCCTTGCTGCGTAGTCATAACATGGTCGAGGAAGTTTATGCAAATTTAGGAATGATAGAAGTTTTTTTTTCATACTTACAAAAACTTTGTTAAATGGGGGATTTTTTTCTTCTTTAGATTTTGTGTTTATAGCAAGTTAATCATCATTTTCTTACTTGACAAGATTATGTAAGGAGTGAAATCAAGAACTGTTTATTTATTTGAGCTATCAGAATGCTGATAAAATGTAGTCTGTTTAGCAAAGATATGATATCAAAATCAGTTAGGTCATGTTTAAAGGTTGAGTCGTTAGGTGTGCTTTCTTCAGGTAATGGCTTGGAACACCTGTCGTTAGAGGCCATTTGATTGGCCAGTTTCTACGGTACTTACCGTAAGATACATACTTCAGAGCACTGCATATGGTGTGTTATATGGAAGGTGATAGATCACTATATCTCATTATGCAGAATTTAGCTTTGTCTACAACACTTGATTGACATCTCAAGTTCACAAAAAATAAAACGTAACTTTGAAATTGATTGATTGCAATATAAATACAATCCATTTTTGTCTAAGTTGAAAGAGATTTTTTAACAAAAAGTAGTTTTACGGAGTAAAATATGCCAGCATTTCTTTGGTATTTATGAAGTTGATGTAAAAAATCATTTAGATTTATATCTTTGTACCCAGTCTTTAGTATACATAATTTAAGTATATGGTTATAATTTGTATGCTGTTAAGGTATTAAAAATTGAAAGCTGAATCGAATTTCAAAGACTTGCATGTCTACAAGACAATTTCATTTCATTCTCTTTGAACAAGGAATTGCCGTAAGATTTCCATCTTGTGTACTGGAATGTCATTGAATTTTTTATTAGATCCTCATGGTCTGAGGTATCTGTTCATCTTTTTATGTCGACTGAATAAATGGTTGAATATGACAGCTGGATTTAGAGTGTCGCAAAATGGTGCAGGTAGTAATTAGATTTAGCCTAGATGTATTGAAGTGTTTCACCTGTCGGGGGAGAGCTAGCCGTGTTTACCTATAGACATTCACACCTGTCTCGTCTTTTCTAATCGCCCCATTAAACAACAGTAAACCTTTACCTGAAGCCCTTCCCTCTTCAAACGGAACCGAGTCTTGCAAGAGTTATCTCTCTTAATACAGGAATATAATTATTAGAGTTGTACATTTATAAGTATAAAATTACTGTTTATAAGTGCATGTACCTCGCGTGGAAGTGGTCTGTTTACACCTTTTAGGATTTTCCTTATCATTAAATTGATACTTTATTGAGACCTGTCAAAATGCAAAGCAAGTGATAAGCTTGAGTCACCTAGCAATGAATGAGGATCAAGTTTGTATATAATACAGGCAAATATTATCATGTTGTGTGTCTATAAATTCATTACAAACAACGAAACTTATGATATGGGGATTTAAATTGAAAATTTAAGGGTAGTGGGGTACCAGTCCTGAGATATGTTACAGTACAAAATGAACAGAATGGGTACACAAAATGACCAGCTTAAGCTATCATAGAAGGTTGCATTGCTGGAGGTTATTATAAGCATGATTAGAAAATATGCCATTTTTGGAACCTTTAAATGTCTTTTTGATAGAATGGAATTTTTGTGTAACCACCTCACTGGTATCTCAAATATATGTGTTTTGAGGACTTCTATTATTATCCCCCCTCTTCGAAGAATGGAGTGCATATTGCTTCGCTGCTGTCCGTTTGTTTGTCGGTTGACCATCAGTTTCTGTTCATTTTCTTTACAGAGGTTGCACATATTTAAATAAAATTTGGTATACAAATTTATCATAAGAATATCTAGGCCAAGTTGTGTTCTGGATATGATTGAGCCATTTTGGACAGAGTTATGCCCCTTTGAATAATTCCAATTATTTGCAGTTTCTGTTCATTTTCTTTGCATATGTTGCACATATTGAAATGAAATTTGGTATACAGATTTATTATAGAATATTTAGATCAATCTCTGTTCTAGATATGATCCAGCCATTTGGATAGAGTTATGCCCCTTGGACTTAGAAAAATTCCAATCATTGGGGGGAGGGAGGCATAAGTGTTTTACAAACATCGCTTATTCTAGTATCAGTTTTAAGGAAAATATTGAGCATTTTCCCCCAAAAAGTTACTTATGCTTAGAATTAATTTTGACATGAAAAAAGTTGTCCCCACATCAGTTGTTTTAATATAATTCTGTAATAAGTGTTCCAACTTTTCCAATTATGAATCCTATGAATGCAGAATTTTTCACTGTTGTTGCTGCTTGTATGTATTTTGATCATTGTAAATTTAAACTTATTTCAGTGTTGTTTTTAATTTTGAAAGCTGTGAAGTGGACATTGCATATCTCTTTGCCATTAATCTACAGTAAAACAGCTTAGTTATAACAAAAGGCCAGGGATGGACTATTTTGCTTCATTATTATAAATGTAATTTGTTTTATTCATCAAGTTTATATGTACAATATATAATAAAGTCAGGGGAATTAAAATCGCTTTGCTGTTGGTAACTTGTTCACTGTAAGTGTGTTTCTTTGTATTTGACTTCCAGTTTTAATTTACTAATCAGTACATAACGAATGCATTACAATCGAAGTACAAACTTAATAACCATTGAGTCAATGTGTAAGGGTTTCATGTAAGAGTCATACTGAAAGGTCAAAGGCTAGACCATACAAATTGGTCATGGCAAGGACATTTCCATTGATAGGCATAAGTGCAGGAACCAGGCGTGGAGTTTCTGGATCCCATCCTGTTTAGATATAGAGACACAGAAACAGATGAGTGCCATATGTATGTCAGCAAGAGTTGTCAAATCAAATAGAAAAAGATATTTAAACAGTCTCATTCAGCAATATGCATGGTATCTTGCCATTGGGTTGCTTGGTGCTTTATTTTAGAAACCGCCTAAGCCTCCAAATTTATTTTTATAAGAGATTCTTAGATTGTTAGATTTTTCAAGATTCTTCTTAAAGGGTCTGAGTGGTGGGACTACAAGTCTTACAAGATTCAGTCTTTAAAAATCTTTTTCTTTACTCTTGGACATGGCACTGTCAAATGGCATGACTGTAATCATGGCAATAAGCAGTGAGCCTCTAACTGTATTAAATTTTTGGATTTCATGGTCTTGATGGTGGGGTTTTTTGGAGTTAGATTGGGGCTCTACTGAAGCTGTTGAAGCATATTTCTTTGTTAGGCAATTTAGTGCATAAATATGATGAGCAAGGGTATCTCTTCCAAAACTGTAAATTTCGTGCTCCTAGGTCAGGGTTTGTAGTGTACGGGTTGGGCTCTTTTGATACATTCTTTAAAAAAACTTGTTCTTTAGCAATAAGCAGGTAAACCAAGTGCAAGTTTTATGATAAACAAGTGTGCTTCTTACATAATTGTTAAATTCCTGCCTCTGGGTCAGGTGTTCTGGTGTTAGGACAGGGCTCTTTTGTACATATAGTGAAAATGCAAGAATTCTTGAAAAAATCTTCTCTGTCCTTGCATATTAAGCAAACATGCTTATTGCATGGTTATTATAAGCTACATGTAACTAGGTTACCTTGTCCAAAATTTTTCAAATCCATGGTCCCTGTGTCAGAGCGACTCTATTCTTGTAAATATGGTGAAAATACATTTATATGTTTGAAAACTGCTCCTAGGTAATACTTATAGGCAAACTAAGTGCTTGGTATTAATGAGCAAGGGTGAATGAGCAAGGGTGCCTCTCCCTTAATTGGGTAAATCTTGGTACGTAGAGCAGGTGTTCTGGTGTTAGGCTGGTTCTCTTGATAGTACACATGTACTTCTTCTTCTACATGGATTTTATGGAAGGAACCAAAAGGGACAAGGATGATCAACTATCTTTCTGTTTCATAAGAAATTCGAAATTTATATAACTTTGATCTAAAGCTCAGAGTAGTTTCTTATCTGTTTTATTTTGTTAAATTCCATTTTGCAAGACATTGTAAATGGTGTGTACATATATTTTGTATAATTAATGCATCTAGATCAACAGTTGCACATCAAAACATGTACTTGTTGTATGCATGCAGTGTTAGAACAATATTCATTTTCATTTGAATTTTCATAGCCTGTGATTTTAACTATCATAAGTAAGAGGTAAAAAGAGAAAAGTATTAGTCATAAAACAGTTTAATACAGTTTCTGTGGCAGTTCCAATGTATATACCCTTATATAAAATTAAAAGTGAAAATTTTTGCTGTCAAGCATTATAAAATTGTTATTGTACTTCCAGATGTGGTGAGAATTATGTAGGAGAGTACTGTCAGGATGACAACCCGTGTAGACCGGACGCTCACTTTTGTGAGAATAACGGAACTTGTCGAATTATATCAACTGCTTCAGGATTCAAAGGACGCTGTGATTGTAGATTAGGTAAAAATTTAGGAGGGAGAGAATTAAAACTAATAAGAGTTATCTTTCTTTCAATAGGTCAGACCAATTTTGAGGTTCATTTGGAAGAGTTGTCTTTCTTTGTTCTGAAACTCGCAGTACAAGTGAATAATAGCACATTGGAAAAATTGGATGGAATTTGAATGAAATTTGAAAATTTCAATTTGAAATGTAGAATTTATTCTATAATATAGAAAATGAAGAAAGAGTTAACAAATTAAGTAACGTGTTATAAATTAATGTAGGTCAGATATCAACATAGTCATTTTGTTTCCTATAGGGAAATAGGATATATTGTTAAATAAAAAATATACACAGAAAAAAGAAATGTGTTGAAATTATATATAACATTGGTTTTTTATATGTTCTGAAAATTTTTAGGATACTCAGGGACTTTATGTGAAATTCTAGACCCCACCAGTGTATGTTACAATAATCCTTGTCAATATGGGGGCACCTGTTACAACACCGTTAGTCTTCAAGATTATGCCTGCTCTTGTCCTGTCGGTTATAGAGGTATGTAAAAATCCATATATGTCATGCTTCGAGGTTTCAAAAACATTTTTCTTGCTGATTTTTTTTTAATTTTTAAATTTGTTTTTTTTATTATACTTCATTTGCAAGGTGTTGAAACTTAAAAGAAATTGGTTAAGAATCATAAAAGTGTTGTAGTTTGAAAGATTCAAATAACCATTTTAAATGAGATTTAAAGGAAATATTTTGAGATGGCAATTTATGCCTTTTATGCAAATTGTGGAAAAGATATCTCCAAGATGTTTTAACCCACCCCCCTTCTCCAAAGGTGACCTTCAACCTTGACATAAGTAATTGAAAGTATGCAGTTTTGTTGAAATTCAATGTGAACTTAATTCACACATAGATAAAGCATTTTATTCCAAAGTTGACCATGGATGTGAACTCTGATCTTTCATTGGTAAATGAAATATGATTATAGCTCTGTCATGGATAACCTGTTTAGTTCATTGTGTTCTAACTTAAATTCACAGATAAATAAAGCAGAATGAAGTATTTAAAATACTACCAACAGAATTATCTTGACTTTTGACCTTAAGATTGGTGATGAAACATTTTGAACCCTGTTGGAGATAACCTAATCACATTTATATGATTATAATCTAACTACACAGAGATATAAGGGGGATAAAATGATTTAATCAAACATGCCACCTTTTGAATTTACTTTGATTCACTTGAATAGTTCAGTTTAAATCTTTTTCATGGACAATTATCATAACCCCCTCCCCCAAATAATTTTTGTGGGACAACTGTTTGTGCAATCATGTCCTGTCCATAACTTTATAATGGAGAAACAAATTTAAATTCTTGCTTCAAAGAAAGACTGCTTATGATCAGAGGATATGGCCTTTACTTGATCAGGGTCATTTGGGCAAGTTCAAGGCCACTTCTAGGTAAATGTTACTGGGAACTTTAAAAAAAACCTGCAAGTTTTAAATTTAAATTAATAGGCTTGGGAAGAGTACCTGTAATCATTTCCAGGCTCCATCTATCCATTGCAGGTGCCCTTGATTACATTAAAAAAAATCCAATTAAATAAAATAATTCTGTAATAATTTCAAAATTTTGCAAAATTAATCATTCTCGATCTTTAAAATTTTTCGTGTAAAAATATCTTTCCACATTTCTTTTAAAAAGTTAAAAATAATTATCGATATGATGTTAATTAAAAAGTTATATGATATATTCTTATACATTGTCAACCAACTATTATAGTTCAATGTTTCATAACTGAAATCTACAAAGTAAAGTTGTTCCCAAATTTTGTAGGAGTGAATTGTTCCAAGGTGGATCACTGTGCACCCAAACCTTGCCGTAACCAAGGGGAGTGTCACGCCCTGGATGATGGGTACCAGTGTAACTGTCGCATGGGATATAAAGGACCCACGTGTATGGAGGACATCAACGAGTGTCAGGATCATCCGGATATCTGTCAGAACGGCGGAACATGTGACAACAGACCAGGATCCTACATGTAGGACTTGTATATAATAATGTATAGATTGGTTCAAAAATCTCTGTTAACTCAAAGCTGTCTGTGCATTGGGGTTTAGATTTTGATCCTCCTTTGACCCCTGAGTTTTGATAGTTGGTCGTTGATCAGAATCAATCAATAAAATTGTCCTGTCTATTTCCATTCTCAGCAGTTGGATAGGTGTCAGGTCTATAAATAATGTTCAAATCTGCCCTATCTTGTTACCATGCAAAACGAATGTGAATGTGTCAACTTAATAACTCTGTGGTCATATACCTGGGCTTAAGTCTCCTTTTCCCTGCTGGCTGATTGGCCACATTTTAAGCCCCAACTGGTCACATGTCTGTCATGTGACTGTATGTGGCGGGTCCTGGTCTGACTGCCTTTTTACCTGCCTTTGTTACCTGTTATCTAAAGCAATCTGACACATCTAATTCCACAAACAAAGAGAAAAATAATGGTATTGATCTTGCAATCAGCCTCATAATGACTGCGATAAATCTTGCCTTTTTGATCATCATTTGTTCAATTATTTGAGGAGACTAAATGAATAATTTACAGGAAAGCTTTGTAACTTGAAGCAGATTTGTTTTATGCTTTGATTTAGAGGTGAAGGTGCACTGAACTTTAAGATTATTAAAGGTGATCACATTTCCACATGAAGTACTATTTAGTAACTGATTTAATTTTCTTTATCATGTTTATGCTTTAAAATTACTATGAAACTGATACTGTCATAATTTTGCGAACTTTTCTTTTTTAAATTGAAAATAAATATTTAAATGATGCATGAATTTGAGCATGAACATGTGACCTTATTATGACCAGTTGCTTACACCTTAGCAAAATTGACCAGCTAGTGGATTTCGATATGATCTGGCATGGACTGCGAATTGTCAGGCCTGTGTTTCTTTCTTTGTTTTAATATTAATTACCAGAATTGATTGACAGCTAGGACAATGATGATAGGTATGAACACATTCTGGCCACAAGCCAGTGCACTTACCCCCCTTGTTTGACAGGTGCTTCCTGACAAATTACCTATATATCAATTAATAAATGGCCTTAAACTTCATGCTTTATCATTTACGCAAAAACCAATTTTATTTCCTCCAGCTTAACTTTTACAAATTGCTGTATAGCAGGGCTAATTAAGGCCAGGAAAGATGTACAGTTCAGAAACCGTTTTTTCGGTCTCTCTAAATTTAGCAGCTGAATTTTTTGTACTTTATTTTATGACAGCATTGTGGTGACTTAATCTGGTCTATCTTGATAGCAGGTATTCAGTGCTTGATATCAAGTTATATAGGTCTATCACACAATGCTGGTGTTGCCTTTCAAAAGTTCCGCATTGTGTTTTATATCTACAGCGATGGAATGTCAGGTGTACACAATTAAATAAAATAAATGCATGCACACAATTAAATAGAGACTAAGATTAAATTTTTGAATGGTATTTCATCGCAAACTTTTGGAAATTTTATTGAAAAAAAATTGTATATAAGAAATGAAAATAAATATGTGTGAAATTGTAAATTAAAAAAGGAAGAAATGAATTGTAAATTATGTACATATTGTGAATATATAAATAATATTTCATACTTTTGAAATATGAAAAGGATTTTTTCTTTAATATTAATTTAATATAATATTAAGTTTGAAATTATATATAGGAATCTCATGATTTTGTAATGTTTTAGGTGTTACTGTCCACGTGAATACACTGGGAGACACTGTGATCAGCTGTATGTACCCTGTCAGCCCTCCCCTTGTAGAAATGGAGGAACCTGTGCCCAGTCTGGGAGTCTAAGCTACCAGTGCATTTGTCAGTCAGGTACTTAAAGAATTATTGTAGTTGTGATTGCTGGTTTACTGAATTGGAGCACTTTAACCTGTATGTGCTACCTACAGACATTGTGACATACTGTACCTAGCACACAGCCCATGTGGCATACACTGCAATGTAGCACAGTGCACATGTGATACAGACAAATGCATAAAGCACCTATGACAACTAGCTCTTTGTTCTTGTGCTAAAGACTGTGCAACAATTCTGACTATAGCACCTTAGCCTTGTGCCATTTACTGAGCTATAGACAATGGTGCTGGAGCAGAGATCAGGCCAGCAACTAAGTTCTATGCTTATTTATGAAAAAACAGAGAAGTTATATGTTGAGATATGGCCAACAATGGAGCCAAGTAACCTTTGAAGAAAAAAAAAAAGATTTTTTGAAACTAAAATATTTTGAAATATATGCACAGCACACTGATTAATTGGAATTGAAGTTACAGGGTAAACACATAACTATATAAGTACAAAAAATGGTCATTTTGCTCTTTTATAAGCATCATTCATTGTATCCATCAAGTTTACAAATGTAATAAATTAAGTCACAGGGAATGAAAATCACTTCGCTGTAAGTGTCAATTCATTATAAGTGTGATCAATATAACTGTGTTTTACTGTATTTGGTAATCTTTTATACATTGTCCAAAAAAGAGTATAGCATGAAAATGCCCTATTTATGTCAAAAAAAAAAAAAAAAAAAAATGAATGATTTATGAATTTGTCATTTTCATTTTAATACCTTTTGACTCAATATACAATGCTAAAAGATCAAAAAGCTTATAGAATTGATTAAATATTGACAATGCTTATGAAGTTTTTCAAATTTTTTAGTTATATGATAGATATGTAATTTTAATTACAATTTGAAAGGAAATTGAAATTGGTCATAGCCTATTCATTCGACTAAATGTTTAACAGATACAGACCATGCAATCACAATACCAGCAATTTTAAATAGCCCACTTGTTGAATACTATGTTTTCTCAAATCTTTATATATTTTTGCCTTTCAATTGTTGTCATTAAAGTCTGTCTGAAATGCAAATATTGGCCATTATGTATAGATTCTTTTGTCGAACACTGAGCAAATTGAGGTCCCCAATGAGATTTAATTGTCTCATTTTCTTCCATTTAAGAGCTTGTGTGCATGGTTGGCTACTGTTATATCAATTTGAACATAGCATATGATTAGGAAATCGTGTTAAAATCAGGTGCTTATTTGCAATTTGAATATCTCCTTTTTACTTACACCCCGAATGTTGACAGAGGTTTGAATGTTCGCGAACAAAGGGGCTGGCCAATGAGCGTCACTACTCCAAATATTTTACATAGGGATCAAACCTACTCGCGGTGATTAGACACAATCGTACAAATTTAAAACTTATTTGTCTTCTCTTATTTTGTCGTCCTTCTCTGATTCGTCTGCCACTCGGGACACAAAAGAAATATTTCTACTTTGCAGAAAACTATTTAAACCAAGTGTTATATTGATATGACAGCTTGTTTGCTTTACATAAGAATTCTAGCGTTCAAAAACATTCCATACAAACCACAAGTGTTCTAAGTAGCCAGGCTGTGGAAATATGGTGAATGTTTTCAAAATTTATTTTTGTTCCTTGAAGAAGATTGCTGATCACAGAGTTGGGTAGATGTTTGTTAAAGTAGTCCTTGGTCTATGATTTAAAAAAAAATGTTTATAAACATGTGTGTAAAACTACTACATGTACTTCCAGAAATGTCTAATTTCCTAATTATAAAGAGAATGCATGTGACATGTGTATGTTTGCATACATGTGCTGCAAATTCTCAAAGTCCACCATCCTCCACGTAACTTTTTTTTTCTGAGAGAGACTCAAAATTTGAAATATTGTATCACATACTTTTTCTTTGCTTGCAACATGGGTTGTCTTTTCATGTTCAATTCTTTTATAGACTATGTGGATTGTTTCTTATATTATTTTTGGAAACCATATTCAAAACATTTCTGTAATTTGTTAAGTGCCTAAATTTGAAGATGATGGTTGAAATTTTATATACATGTACACTGTACATTGAAGAGTTTGACTGAGGAAGGCTCAGTGCTTTTCAAGTGGATAATTTGAATTTTCTTTTAGAATAAAATTTTGTTTTGACTTGAAAGTGAAATCATGATTTTTATCAGCATTGTCATATTGCACAAAGCAGGAAAACCCAAGTGGATTGTGATTCATGTGTATTATCTAGTGTGCATGTGTCCTCAAGTTTGCAAGATCATAAATTTTTACAGTTGTGGACTTTTAACAAGTATGATTAGTAGAGGATGGAGCGTATTATGTGCATAATCGTGACTAAGATACTGAAAATCTCGGATATGACCAAAAAAATCGGAATCTTTTGGCCAAGCTACTTGAGAAATTGCTACTTGAAATCATGTTAAATTTGTTATAGTACATTAGACATTGGTTATACTGAATTGTACATATAAAGACATCGGTTTTACTGAGAACTATTTTGCTTAAGTCTGGCCTTGCAACCTTGTCAAATTTCTTTGAAAGGAAAATAGATGTGGTAGAAGGATGGGACAAAAGTGTTAAAGAATAGTTATTAAGGAAATTGTGACTTATTGAAAAGGATTAGAATAAAATGATCAGTTGTCATGGTAATGAAGGTGACTGACCAGGTAGAGGTGACAATAAAATAAGGGGTAGCCTTGCCTTATGGTTCACTCAGGCTAGAAGGGTTTTTCTTTGGTGAGAATGCGAACAAGATGGAAATGAGATATGGAGTCTCCTTTGCCATTAAGTCGACACATTTGCTAAAGCTTAAATCCAAATCCACAGATACATCACAATAAATTCAAGGGGTTTGAATTGATTTGAGAGCGGTTTGTTAATAATTTCATAAAATCATTAAAATTATTGATCCTACTCCAGGCTTTCCCTGTTCAGAAAAAGTGGGATTATGTGTTTTGACATTTATCAAAGTTTGGCTCCGAGCACAGATTTAATCATTCCATTTTCCCTTCATTCAAATTTATTTAAATGGTGTGCATCAAAAACTTTTCACCAATATTGGAAACTAGGCAGTCTGCATGGTCTTTGGAAAAATAATTTTCATTTGGAATATGTCGCAATAATAAAAAAAAAACAGTTTATCAATTATGATTACTTAATGCTCCGACAAAAGAGATAAATTTCCATTTGGGTTTATGATATCGATCAACTTTCTATATGTAAGCCATTACAGGGTTTCCTTTTTACCCCATCAAATAATTATCAATTAGCATGTAGTTGATTTAGGTCAAATTTATGTAAATTTATACTTTGTAGTCAAGGTACGAATTTGTGTCCTAGTTCTATTTGAGTGCCTTTAAAAGAAATGCACTTCCTTTTACTTTGTCTGTCACAAGTCTTCAAGTTAATTAATCAAACAATATTATTCTTACATTGTGAGCTTGATGTGTTGAAATCAAATAAAACATTGATTACAATCAGATCAACAAAGCCGAAATGAAAACAATTTTTCCTAGATAAATTAAAATGATAATGCATCACTTAGGAGTGAAATTCCAAGTGCTTAATCGATGATCGTCTTTTATGAGCTCCAATAGTTGCTTTTGACGAGACAATAGTTTATTGGCTTTATCACTAGTGATGCGAGAGAGAGTTCATATTGTTAACAGGCAGCTGTATAGACTAAGTACACAGGGAGGTAAACTCTGGCCCCTCATCTGTGATTACCTGTATTTACCTGTATTGCTAAGGAAAATTACCTGAAGTTTGCTTATGAACCACAATCAACTCTCTCTCCTCTCTCTCCCCAGCCAGCATAAATGTAGAAATCAATTACAAGACTCTATTTGTCTTCCTTAATCCAAGTTCTAGCATATTGATGGCTCTAAGCAGAGATTTGTCTGCTTTAATTGCTGATGCACTGATCAGAAGATGGGAGATAAAACTTTTGACATGTTTTGATATGGGATTCACAGGGGTACTTATCATGTTGGTAAAATACATCATCACAGCTGAGGTCTGCATAAACTCTTGTGTGAAGATACAGAAATAGAGGCAGTATAAGAATAGCTTATTCATTTGCTTAAAAAGAAAATTGCTTCAGTAGAGATGTAAATTTTGATTTAAGTTCACCCCCCCAAAAAAATCCTCTAAATAAATTTATTGGAACTGGTTTGTATTTGTGTTGCTTAACTAATGACATAGCCAATTACTTCAGTCTTACGACATGAAATCTATTGTACACAATATCCATTACTCAAAATTCCCAGCAAACCTCCAAAAATCTGTCTACAAGGTAAATCTTAGCATTGAGCCTCTAACAATTAGATAGGTAAATCATTGTGTTCAATTGTGTGGAACTGTGTCCTGTATGTAACGCTAATGGTCATCTGTCCATTTAGGCGAGACCGGCACAAACAATGGTGCCCCAGGACCCTTGTCTTCAGTCTTGTTAGTGACCAGGTAAAAAATAGAATTACACCTGAATGTATTGTCAAACTGGAGATAGTGCATCAAATTAACAAAAGAAACCGCCACTTTATAGTTTAAAAAGTTAGATGGATCACTTTTTTTCCCATGGCCAAAGATTGTCTTTGGGAAAGAAAAGAAACTTGGGGAGGGGGGATGGGGAGGCTTTAAATAAAAAAAAAATACTTATCTGTATTTTTCTTAAAATTTTAGAAATATGTATTTTTTTTTTAATTTTTTTTTTATTAATTTAAAAATTATGAAATCAATTCAATTTATTTTTAAAATGATTTAGAAGATTTATTTGAATGCACACTTAGCATGCATATACATGTACACAATGTACAGGTAACATTCAATTAAAACTCTGTAATATATGTCATGTTTGACAATTCCTGTCCATTAACAAATAATTATACAACACTTATATGACATAACATTTCCCCCCATTGGAACCCCGCTACAATTCCCTGTTATTATATTTTATGGTTAGTCACACACAAACCATTGAGCCCCCTGAATGGTTGGCTGGCTAACACAGGGCTCCCATAGAAAACATTTCCCATCATACTGCACACCACGAAGAAAAACATTCTCTCTACATCCATTCTACTACCATGTGACCAAATCTCTTTAATACCTATTTGTCAGCCAAGTGGAAAACTCTGGAGTGTGTAGCGTTGTATTTCGGTGGGTACAGTTGTGTACCCCTGAATCAGATCTCAGTGTGGAACAGCTCTTGGGAAGAGATAACTACTTTGGAGGAGTAATTAGACCAGACTAGTGAAGTGATTTGTTTTGAGTGATTAATGCCAATTAGATATTACTGCCCTATTAAAGTGTAGAGAGGATTATCAGCCGTGTGTCTCAGAGTTTTATATAGTGGAGTGAATTAGACTGATTGGTACTATATAGTGTGACTGGAAAAAAGAAACAGAAAAATTTAAATTGTCTTAAAAATAGGATATTTTATAGTGAGACAAACTAAGTATACATTTTTATGAGTGAGGATCGACTTGGAGTACCATAAAAGTTTTGTGTACACAGGGCAGATTTTGTATTTTGTCATAGGCATACAGATCAATAGATCGGGAGGTATCAGAGATTTGGACACTGTAATTCCCTAGGATTACCTGATTGTTTGATATGATTCACGGACTACCAGTGTCACTCCGGTAGAATCCTCCATGCCATGTAGCTCATCGTCTTACATTTTATTGTTACCTGTATTCTAGACTCTTGTGGGTATCAAAAAAGAATATCATGGGAACTTAAGTAAAAAGAGAAAAAATGTCGGCTTATAAGAATTTATTACCCTGTTGTTTAGGAGCCTTGCTGGTGCTGTTTTGCTTTGGTAAGTGTTCAAGTTTCATTTGTGATCTTGTTGTATGTACCATAAATAATGTTAATTTTTCGCAGAGACTTTGTATCCATTTTGAATTTAAATGTGTTTTACAGATTTTCTTTACACAACCTTTTATATTGTAGAATTTTATGTGACTTGCTATAATATTATAATTTCTTTTACTTGAATTATTGGATGGATTGAAAGAAATTTTTAATTATTTAGAGAATTTATTGATTTGCTATTTAATATATATCTTTTAAACTACCGGTAAATGAAAATGAAATACTTGTAATTAAAAAAAAACAACTGAATTCGACACAATTTCATCCCAGAAAGCATTCTAAAAGTTTAATTAAAGAAAAAAATACTCTTAAAGAAAGTTTCAGGCAACTAAAGATATTTGTTGTTTTTGATGCTGAAACTGATGTTGATTGAAGGTGATGATTACGTGATTATCAGATCTTTAAATCTATCTTTATGTTGCACCATATAGTGGCAGCCTTAGCGATTCCCACAAACAATTATTTACTACAAAACTACAAACATTTGGGTCTTGATGTGGTGATTGGGAGCTTTTTTGGCGGCAACTGTTTTCTTGACACAGATTTTTCTGATGCTGAGCATGTTGCTCTGTAAACTAATATCTGTGGGAAAGCGGATCCGAATTTCTCCACATTGCTTTTTTGTGTCTCTGGGTTATGCCGCAACAGACATTTGAAGTTTGAGATGACATGAAATAAAAAGGTCTAACACTACAAGACATTTTTAGGACTAGCAGACAATAGGGTGACTTTTTTTTTCCAAAAAAGTTTTCTGTGCAGAATTGAAGTGAGACTAAAACTTGCTCACATAATGTTCCATAGTGTTTACTTCCTCAAAATATAGATTAGAATTTCCTGTGTAATTACTTAACAAACTCAATGAGCCAGTTCCTGCCCAATTTCTGTTCTGTTGCAGAGTTCACTTTTTTAAAAACTTTTTTTTAAGAAAAAAAAACACTTATTGACACCATCTGAATTACTTTTCAAATAGAATTGTTTATTTAATACCTACCGTATTATCTCTGTACTTAATAATGATTACAGCAAACATAGCTCAAAGCATTGACACTTAGCAGATTTGTTAATTATTCTTATGAACTAATTATAGTCACCTTTTCAAGTGTCTTGCTGAGAAATTGGATTAAATACTTGTGTTGCTTTTTCCACTAATTATGACTTTGAGACATGGTGGCCTGGGAAAATCCTCCAGCCATCAGCGAACCTGTGAAAAACCAATTTAAGGTCAAAGTGTCACCCTTCTCCCAGAGTACATTGAGTCAAGACGGAAAAGAATTATATATTGTTTTGTTAAAAAAAAAAGAATTTAAGAAGAATTCAAGCTGCTAATTAAGACCCAAGAAAAAAGTCCTGCCTGAAGGGGGAGCCCTGCTGGGCATGTGAGTTATGAAGGGGGGATTGCATGAATTGGTATGCATAGTTATTCAGGGGGATAAAAAAGATCAAGGCACAAAATGTGCTTATAATTAAGGGAGTCAAGTGGAGGTGGTCATGGGAAAAAAGGATTCGAAGAGCTAGGGCGCTGATACTGCACTTGTTCCAACCCCAGTAAGGGGAGTCTGGACAAATAAACAGAGACTGCTGGACATCAGAGAGTAGGATGCATTTGTGTGTGTTTAGCTTAAAGAACAGGAAATGTTGGAATTATCACATTAATCATATGTATATGTATATAGTTCTCCTAATTCTCAGGAGATCAGTTATTTGATAAATGCCTTTTGAAAGTCATTGGGATTGAAAGATTAAATAACATAAATGGCTGTTTAGGGTGGTTTATGAGGGAAATAATTGGGTCTGGTTCAGATTTGAAAACTCCACTGTTCCCATGGGTTGTATGGTGTAATAGACATGCCCAATCTGTTTCTAATTCGTTTCATTAAAAGCATTTTTCCAGTCCCCATTAAAGTAAAGTTGTAGATTATTTCGGTGAGGCTCATCTGTGACATGTATCATATCTAAAGGTGCTTCAATGGAAAGTTCGCACTGTGAATGACTGTTGTGTTAAGCAAGAACAAAGGGAAAATGACCATGCTTTATCATTAGGTATTGACTTAACGGCCCCCTGACACATGTAAATTGTGTTTTATGAATGTTTTTGTTTATCGTAGTTGTTGTTTAAGTGCTCTGTTTTATTTGGTCCTTATCAGAAATATTTGGGTAAAAGGTTAGAACAAAAGCAGTTCTTTTGAAAGAAGTTTTAATCAACAAGGGTCATCTCTTGTGAACTGGTTATCTCGCTGTGGTGATCTGGCATGAAAACCGATAACGAAAGTAATCAAAAGCTCTACCTCACCGAATTTGCACCAAAGGTATGCCCCACCTATACATAGTTTTGTAGACACATAATATCCAGTATCTTTAAACACAATGACCAAAGTCTTATTGTACAACTGTCAGGCAACGTTTTTCAAGAACAATTTTCTTCCCCTTGAAAAAGCATTGAAAACGTAAAGGACTTGATAATTAGTTACAGTGAGTCCTCCTTCAACGTATGGATGAGAATGGATTGCCTGTAGAGTGCCGGGCGGCCACAATGGTCATGTGCTATGTGTCAACACTGCTGGGATGATCTTCTGGGTACAGTTAGATAAGGCATGGGGTGCCTTTATTTTGGAGTTTCCACTATCAGAGAAAAGTGTTAAGTCACAACAATAGGGTGTATTGATGACTTCGGAAACTTCAGGGGAGCAAACTAAAAGGGTGTTGCCTGCAAACGATGAAAAATTTCATCAGCTGGCCGAGCAAGGTTTTCTGAAGAGCCCTTTTGGCACTTGGAGTCGAGTGACATAAGTCATGCAAATGAATTAACCAGACTCTCTTAGTATACCAATACAGAAGATGTTATTTTACATCAGTATACCAATATATCAGAAATAAATTGACATATAAAATAGATTGCTACTACCAGGGAAGACATGAACCTGTCAGATTTATGGCCTGCAAGTGTGACATATACATGCTTTATGGGGCTTAATGCTTCCATCTGGGTCCATGCAATGGTCAGTGCATGCAGTCAGCAGTTCTCACTTACCTGTAGATAAATGCTCATTTCTTTTTAATTTTATTTAATTCTTATTTATTATTAAGAATTTAAAGAGAACCTTTTGGTAAGGAACTTGAGAAGCAAACTGAATTTTTGGGGGGAATACATAATGCTTCCTAAACCGAGCATCAAATTAAAATCTAGATAAAGGGCCGTGTGAAAGTTTATGAAAAAGTACAGCTGTTTGATTTTTGCAAGTTTTTTTTTTTCAGTTTACATTAAATGACAGGTGTTTATGAATTAACTAAAGGTGCAAGTGGATTACAAGTGTTGATGTATGATTGTGACTTATTTATATAAATATTGTCAACCAGTTGGCAGTTTTTTTGACAATTCAGTTTTTGTTTTTTTTTTAATTTGTTCATCCAGTTTTAGGGTGCTTGGTTATCTACATGCACATGTGAATTTGAGGATATATCTATATAGGTGCACTTCAGATTTAATAGGTTTAACAGGTTTTTGATTAAAAAAAGCAACAGTATTGTCCATCTTTTGAAGAGCTTCATTATTTTCTGCTTGAAAAGTGTAGGGTTTGTTTAAATTTGGCAATATAGGGATTCTAAGGGAAGTTGTCCAATAAACTCAATTACCCAATAAGTATCATTGACCTATAAAATAATTCAATTTTTTGTTGAGGTTGCATAACCCTACTGAGAAATTTTTTCTCAGGGTGAAATCAAAAAATGAAGGTACTTGATGGAAATCTTACACAATGATTTTCTAATGATTAACATTCTCCTTTGATTGTTGATTACCATTAAATCCTCTGGTGTACAATTTTCTCAGAGGAAATAATAAAGTTTCTGTTCTTACTTAGTGATTAAAATCAGTAGAGCCCAGATTATCTCATCTCAGAAAGGAGATGAATGTCACCGTCACTTAAAACAAATCACGAAAAAGATCGGCGCTCAAAGAACGATTAACAAACAATGATTCAAATGTGCGGGCGATTAAGTCACTGAAAAAGGCTCATGTAAAATTGTACATGAAATTCATAACTTGAAAAGGAAAAGCCTGTACATTTCTTATTGTCTAGACTAAATCTGTAGCATTATTGTAGGGTTTTCGGCAACGTTTAGTAATACCTTAATGCTGAGCCGTGAACAGTTCTACTGGGGATATGGCCAGCTTAATCGTCTTAGGGAACTACTTAAATATACCAGAGTTTAAAGATCAACCTTTGATTTCTCAGCTTGCATCCACAAAAACTTTTTATGAACATATGTTTAGGTTTGCAGTAAAAATAGAACTTAATTCCTGTTTAGGGATCTTTACTGTTGTTGCCAAGTATTCAAGGACAGCGTAGAATTCATTCCTGAATTTAAATTAAAAATCCAAAGTTTGTATCAAAATTGGCTTATAAAGCTTCTTTTGAAGAATGGATTGTTGTAGGGCATATGTCTCCTTCATAATTTTACATACTTTGTATATTACATGAATTTGAAGCTGGGTTATGTAAAAGATGTTAATTTCCATCTAGAAGTCCAAAGAATTTAGGTTAAAGTAGAGAAAGGATTTATTGTGGGATAACAAGGTTTGATTAATGAATTTACACTCCTCCCAAATGACTCTGGTATCTTTGGGTCTCAGATAAAACAAACATGGGCGATGACTGTGGAATTAGAGGTGGAAAAAGTTATATGTCTGTCTTAGGAAAGAGATTCTGGATTTCCTAGTCCAGATAGTTGTGGTTTTTCTTATATTGACAAAACAAGCAATTATCTTTATTTGTTAGAGAACAAAATCTCAAAATGCTTTAAACATGACTTTCACAAAGGAGGACTTTCATTTTCATTGTGGCATTTTAGACACCGAAAACCTTTCTTCCGCCGATGTTTTTATTTGCCAATAAAATGGAGAGAAATACCCAGTATTTGTTCAAATTTGGGACAAACTGAGTGTAATTGATCCATTATGTATAATGACGGAAATAAAATTCAATTTGAACATTTGAAATGTGTGAAAACGAGGTGTTTGGCAAACAGTTTCTCCTTTTCCCTGGGAACCCACAGTTTAGAAATCAATTGTGCCCTGCCTAGTTTTGTAAGGCTAAATGGCAGCATTCTATAAAGCCCTGGGTTTGAAACAACGAGCTGTTTAGGAGGAGAATACGATAAACTGTTTTGAGGGACTGCGCATAGTCCTGCTCAGTATTCCATTCCCATAGTTAGGAAAAAAGGTTAAATGGTATCTCAATTTTGATAATGAGTTGCACTAATTTGATTTTTTAAATTGATTAAAGCTACGAAAAATACTGCAAATTGCTGGTATTGGAAGTTAATGAGGTTTTTTTGACAAAACAGTGGTTCCATTGAGAGGGTTAAGTTTACAAAACAACCTTGTTGTAAGGTTAGCACTACAGTGGTGAGGGGCACCTGTTCTCCACATACACAAAGATCCTGAATTGATATTTATATCATATAACACAACAACAGAAATGGTTCAACATGCCCTCATGGCTTTCTATGAAAAGTATGAGTCTGTTTATGAAAAATCTTGCAACAGTATTACATGTACTACAAAAAAAGCTACCTTTATAGTTGAGTTTTATATAATCACAAAATACTGAAAAATCACATATTTTTGAGCAGTCAAATTTTCGTGGTTTGAGTAAAAACTCTTGGTTCGTGCATGGGGATTTGAATTCAAGGATGAAGAATTGTTGAGTAGTTATATATGTAACATTTTACATTTCGTGGTGAACATGAATTCATGAATCTTCATACCTCGAAAATTAACCCCCAAAGAACTTTTGTGATTTCACATTAATGACTTAATTCTTAATTAGTTAATTTATAAATATGTGTTTAAAAAAACTGAGTTTCTAAGTATTTTTTTTTGATGATTTCAGGATTTCAAGGCATGCACTGCGAGACCAATGTTGATGATTGTGTGCATAGTCGTTGTGCCAATGGTTCAACTTGCGTGGACCAAATCAACTCGTACACTTGCAAATGTCCCCCAACACTGACAGGTAAGGCAAGAGCTCATCTACCCTTCAACGAAAAACGCTTAACAGACACAAAATCCCTAGCTAAAAAAAAAATTATTAAATCATTGCTAAATACTCATACATTACTTGAATGCCTGTAGGAGAACCAGGGAAAATCTTAGAGGAAGGTAAAAACAATTCCATTTTTGATGAGTTACAGTTTCATATCTTTTGAGTTAATTTAGTGGTCATCATGTTATATTTTTGTGATTTACAGACATATAAAATCTAGATTTAACACTTTGGTGTGTAACTAAATGTAAATTGAGGAAGTGTCTGTGGCATCAACAGGTAGACACCTTGGCATACGAAACAGGCCTCAACCCTTTGAAGCCCAAGCCACAATTTGTCTTCATCTGTTTTACTGACATTTATGATTGCAGAACTGACATAGTCCACAAATGGACAAAGTAGGCCTCGACTGGCCATCTCTTCCCTCATTTCAAGAATACATTATTTATCATTGTAAATATGATCACAATGGAAGCTTACATGACATAGATCATAGATTCTTTGGCTATAAAGCCTTAATAAAATACTTTATCTCTTATGGTTCAATGGTCACTGAGAGATGGTAGATTATGGCCTTCTCTAAATTAGATTCAGAATTTCAGATTTTATAGAATATCTTGAATAACATAGAGAGTGGAGAGCATTATAATGCTGTTTTAAGCTATTGATTGAGGTAACTTTTCTGAATATGCAGTTAAGGAGAATTTTTTTTTATGTCTGAGCATCAATGAATGCTGAAGTGTGTGACTTCTGATGAAAACATCTCCCCACAAAGGGGCAGGTGCTCTCTTCAGGTGAAAAAAAAATACTGTTCTAGTGTGAGAAGATTCAAAATAGGTCATTGTAACAAAAAAGATCCCCCAGGTATAGAAAAGATAAAAATTGGTAGTCAACAAGGTTTCAATTATGGAGTGTATGGGATATTTATGAAAATCATATTGACATTAGAAACTATTGTAGATGTTAAATAATCAGACAATCGTACAACAGGCAAATGTTCTGCATAGAAATTATTTTCAACCTGTCAAAAAAAGTCCTAACCATTTGTGCAAATTACTAAACATCTTATTTGCATTGAGTTGGTTCTTTGTTTGGTCATTTTTGTGAATTCTCCCACAGCCCTTACAATACAGCGCTGACAATGACGGGGTCATTTAGGTTCCTATCTGTCCAATATGACTTGTCAAACACTCCGAGTGCCATTTCCTCCAAATTGAGGCTTGTTGATTTGGGGGTCATGTGACCGCAATGGACTATGGTCTATGGGTCTGCTTTTCTTGTTCACTGTGTGGGAGATAGAATGAAACATCTTGTATGACATAAATATTGGATTAATTACAGAAAGTCCCATGTAATTATGATCATATAATGACAGGCATAAACTTACATGTTTATGATTGACTCTAAGTAATGACTATATATATATGCCTATAGTTTTCTACCTGTGTTATTGTATGACCGTTTTAAGTAGGATGTTGACCAATTCATTTAAAAATATGTTAATTTTGTTGTCTTTTTCATCTCAGTTGATTAAGAAATTGAATTGTTTATGAGAAACATTTATTTTTTTCTCTATTATTTTTGCTAGTTATATTTTAATTTAAGTCCTTTGAGTTTAACAAAATTGTGCAAAGAGTTGACATAGAATTGGTAAATAAGAATCTCAAAATTAGTCTGCTCATTCAAGATGAGTAAAAAAAAAAAAAGAATGGGGCTAGATCTATATAGAAATAATGTTATTAAAGGAAAAAAGGAAGTGTAGTATCTGATCCAATTTAGATTTCCGCTTAATTTTACCAGTTCCACATTATGACCTGCTTTGTCTGCAGTCATTATGAATATATGTCCTTATTTAAATTTTCCTTAACAGAAAATGATGTTTCCTCTAAAGATTGGACCATCAAGTATAAAACTATTAATTGATACAATGCCCGACTAAATATCTATGGTGCTAGCTGTCTGGAGACAAGCTGTTCCATAATTTAACCTTATGATTTACAAAAATGTATTAGAGTTTATATTGGTACATATTTTATAAAAAATATTGAAAATTTCCCAGTCAGAATTGCAATTCCAGATTTTTAAAGGAAATACAGTAACACTTTGTTATATTGAAATCATTGGGACCAACAAAAATGTATTCAAGATACTAAAGTTAAAATAAGTAAAGAAAAAAAATGACACTGCACTAGCACTTGTAGAACATTTTCCATGGTTTTCAAAATATCATTGTTCAAGCTATAATATCTCAATTGTAAATGAATTCAATTACCGGTATATGTCCATAGTTTACCAAAAATATTCTTGTACCTGTTTGCTTGATTAAGAAAAAAATGATAATTTTATAATTGCAATATGCTAGTAGCTATAAATGGAGAATTTTTCTACATTCTACCATTTTGTTTTTAGGACAATTTTGTGAGAAGGATGTTGACGAATGTCGCCTATACCCCAATATTTGTAAGAACGGTGCCACCTGTTTGAACCACCCTGTCGGTAATTACACGTGTATCTGCGTCAACGGTTGGACTGGTCGCGACTGTAGCATCAATATAGACGACTGTAAGGATAATCCCTGCTATAACGGTGGTACCTGTCACGATAAAGTCGGGTACTACCTCTGCCAATGTCCTTACGGAAAAACAGGTACCAGGAAATTGGCTCATGAATTAATTATTTATTTAATTAATTATAATAACTTATTTTTAATACAAAGTAGATGAAAATTTCTTACTTAATAATTTTTTGTTATTCAAAATATGTTTGTAAAACTGATTTTACAAATTTTTGTGTGGGTTTAATTTTCGTTGTTTTATGGGTATGAGGAGACCAATGAATTCATGTCCACCACGAAATGTAAAATGTTACCATACATAACTATTCAACATTTCTTCATCCACATATTTAAATCCCCACGAACCATGAGTTTTTACTCAAACCATGAAAATTTGACCCCACGAAAATATGTGATATTTTACAGTAATATTGATAAAATACATTATTGAAGTATCTTTTGTAAAAGCTTATGTTTATGTTCTGTGATTTTTAAGAAATTTATATACATTTAAAGATTGTTTTCTTTCTTTGATTATTTTCATATCTTTCTTGTATTCTTCTAATATATTCTCAAAAATGCATGAAATTCTCCTTCTCTGAAAAAAAATTTAAGCATCTATCGTACTATGCATTTTATTGCAAGATCTCGACCTAAAAAAATTATTCTTGCTCATTTTGCATGACATTGCATGAAACTGACCCTTTGCTTCAATTCTTCAACTCAGGCCTGCGATGTCATTTGGAGGACGCATGCACAAGTAGCCCGTGTCATGAGGGGGCTAGTTGTGAGACCTCCCCTATTAATGGAGACCCTATCTGTTCCTGTAAAAAAGGCTGGACAGGGAATGACTGCTCAGTGGATGTTAACGAATGCCATGAAAGTGAGTACCTCTCCCATCTCTATACATTCTGTACACTCAAGGAATGGACATAGCGTTCTTCTATAAAACATTCGCCCTCCCCTTTATATCTAAGCTTCATTGTTCATAGCTTGGTCTCTCATTAATCATTATCTCACAGACCAAGTTATGAAAGTTTTAAAAAAGTGTTTCAAAACATCTGTCCAGAAAATGAGATTCCCGAGGATATCGGTGATCCCGTATTGGTTACAAATCGTGACATGGATTGTAAGTGTCTCCCAGGGTGGAATGGTACAGATTGTCAGTCTGACATTGACGAGTGTAGAACAGGTAGGGAAAACAGAGAATCTGATGTTTAATTTTATCAAGTTTCTGTCCACTTCAACAAACTTTTACATTGTTCTAATTAATTACGCTTCCAGGTCTGATCAGAGAAAAAAAATCATTCTTTAAAATGGACACATTTTTTATGTAGGGTGTATCAGCATAGGAAGTGTCATGATACTTATATACCTACATTTGACCTTGATATGTGACCTCTTAATACCTGACCCGAGTCAAATTAATAAATTTTTTTTTTGTTTTTAGGCTCTGTGTCCCCATGCGAACATGGAGGAACCTGTGTTAACATGCCCGGAACATTTAAGTGTGACTGTATCCTGGGATTTACCGGACCAAGATGTGAAAGCAACATCAATGAATGTCAGTCCAATCCGTGCCAGAATGAGGGCACCTGTCTGGATCTGACGGGAATGTTCCAGTGTATCTGTATGCCAGGCGAGTACCACTAGGGATTACCTTAATGCTTGTTAATGATGGAAACTTCATGTACTTCTATAAGTTAAAATTTTTGATTTTGAAATTGAATGATTTCCTACAGGAACTTTATGTTTAAGGATAGCTTTAGTGATGATTGGCCATCTAGCAAATGACCCAAGAGGGCTTTCAAAATTCTGTTTTAAACTTGAAAGCAAAATTCAGTTTTTAAACTTGATAGTAAAGAGGTTTTCGGTCTTGCATTTCCATAAATGTAGATGCAGAATAAGGGTTTTCTCATGACACCGTTTTCCCCTTGTCTGGTATATTTCTTTGTGTTATATCTCTGCCATGTGTAATAAGAGACATCTCTTTTTGTTGGGGTGTAGATTTAAAAAATGTCAATGTTTCTCAATGTTTAGCTTACTATTTCAGATATCAACTTTATTTTTAATTAAAATACACCAAGCAATTAGATCAGGATATTTAGGTGAGCAGATTAAACAAAATTTTTATGAGTTGCAGAAGTGTGGGAAAATTATTTTTAAAAGCGTGTAAGATTTCTCCTCAAAGGGGTTTTTTGTATTGAAAGCAAGGATTACAAAATAGGGAAACATATTTCTAAATATCTATTCTTGTGGAGAGGGAGAAGTTTTTGAAAAAAAGATATTGTTTCAAATGTGGACTCTTGTCTGATCTGATGCAAAGTCAGGCATTTTGGCCTCAGACGATTTTCCTACAATGCAGAGCTTACTAATCTCAGTCAATCAGCACTTTTGGAGTAATAGACTGTACAAATTAGAACAAAGCCCGATAGGAATCAGGAAATCTTATAACCAAAGCTCCCCTCACAGCCGAGGAAAAAAGATCACCCTGATACCCAACCTTTATACAAAGAGGAGAAAAAAAAAACTATTGAATACACCGCATAGTGGCATTGTGAGGGGTGCTGAATTTCAGAGCACAGCCCATCAAGTCAAGAGATTGGAATAGGGGGGAAAAAAGAAAAGGGTGAAACTTAAGACTTCAAGGTTAAATTGTTTTCTCATTAAGCATAAACTTTGAAAAAGATACAAAGTTTGTGTAGCGAAACTTTTATCTGGGGAAGTGGGTCTTATAGGCACATCATAAATGATAGCATTAATTCTCCCCGAGATATGCACTAAAATAAAAAAAAAAAGAAGACGGATTAAAGATATTTCTGTTGGATGAAAGAAAACAGAAATTGTAGCAGTGTCTGAACCCAAGGACACAATTCTTTGTGACAGAACCATATGTTTCATGTATGTGTCTGGCAGATTTTTTTAAGTTTCAGGAGCAACTGTTTTAATAAGAGAAATCCCTTAATTATCCCCATGAGTTGGGTTTGTGTAGGGTTTGAGAGTTCCCACGATCTGGGGTCATTAAAATGTTTTTTCTATGTTGCAAGTCTAGATAACATCTGTAATTATGTTACATACTCCAGTATATTAACCTGCAGTGAAGAAATCTAAAAGTGTTCAGCAAGCCTGGCAGTGTTTTACTCTGTATTATTATCTAGTTCCTCTCGATTTCATTCTTTTACAAAGTTTGATTTATTAAGGTTATTTTCGATTTGAAATATTAAATAAAAGGATCAAAGATAAGAGTATTAAGGAAAGAATATGCTCCCAGCATGGCGATAAATGTCAAAATCCTTTGACTAAGGAGACGTGAAACACAGTTTTAGAATATTTTTTGGGGGAAAAATGGATTAAATGTTTAGTTTGTAGTTCATCAGATTAAAATATTTTAAATTGATTTTCGATTGTATTAAATTTGTTGAAAAAAGTTTAAATTGGGAAATTTAATTTTCCAAAAAAAAGTAGGAAAGAAAGAACCCAAAATTATATCAGGCCTGTTCCTTCTAATATTTTTTTCACGTGGAGTTCATTAACAGGTTTGTCTGCTGTATTAAGGCAGATCCCGCATTAATTAATTAATTAAGGATTGGCTGTTTTTTTTTTTTTACAGGGTACACAGGAACTGTCTGTGAAGAAGATATAGATGAATGCAAGGGTAATCCGTGCCAAAACGGAGGAGTGTGTGAAGATCTGAAAAATAAATTCAAGTGCACCTGTCCCGCAGGTATAAACAATTCCGCAACCCTACCACCCCCCAATCCATTACATCACATTAGTACAACTAGTAGAACGAGACGGGCAATCCGCTGTTGTACTCCTTTGAGTGGAAGTACCGTGCGATAGTTTGTAATCGTGTTAAGTATTCCTAGTACTTGTAGCAAGCACCTCGAGTCAAGAGGGCGTCCTTTCTTGTGACATTAACAGGTTCATGTACGTGCAACTGAAGTCGGAAAGTGAAATATTTTGGAGTATGATAGAATTCTCATGAATATAGAAGTTATTTTCATTTAAAAATTAAGGATAGCCATCAGAAAAAACTTGAATAAATTATATTTAAACATAATAGCTAAATGTTTTATGAAAGCATAATTAGTCTGCTTTTGTGTTTAAATTTAACATGGATTCATTAATGTAAATAATTCTTATGGATTGCTATATTTGTATCAATGAATCGAAAAGAACACATAACTGGGAAATCTTCTTTGAAATAAGGATAAAAAGAGAATAAAACAAGATAATCAGCAATCTAATTCTATATTATTATTTTAAGAGATTTAGGCTAAAAATTGTAGTAGTTATAAATGTTCCCTCCTTTTCCTCTGGAATCTGAGTTTTGTGATAAAAATAACAGTGTTGGTGTCAGGTGAGGAGGAGATTAGGATCTGTGTGTTTGTTTTTGCCATGGGACACTTTTTACCATTATTAATGGATGAGAAATCTTGATTAGGGGGTATAACCAATACTCGATGAGATAATTTAGTGATCATTGACAACTGATTTAATCACGCAAATTGTAAAGAATGTGAAGACTGCTCAAGACGAGAGCACATGTTGGCCATGATTGTTCACTGAGGCATGGATTTGCACTGAGAAAAGTGTGAGAATTTAAAGCTTTCAATACAAATTTGCCTCGTGTACAATTAAACGATTGACTGTTCAAATTGCAGTAGAAAAACAGAATCATAATGGTAGAAAGAAAATGCTTCAAATGCAGAGTTATTAAGTTCTAGCATAGTTTCCTTTCATAAAAGTAATTTATGACCAAACTTGCCTTTGAAAAAATTATTGATCCCCAAAATTGAGGGAATTTAATGAGTCATAATGTGAAAAATGGTATAGTTTTGACTTGTAATTTTCTAGGGTTTGAGGGACCAACGTGCAACGTGAACATCGATGAATGTGCAAGCAATCCGTGCCAGAATGGGGCGACCTGTGTGGATGATATTAATAGTTACACTTGTTCCTGTGCAAATGGTAAGAGCAAAAAAATCCGCAAAAACAATTTTTTTAATGCAAACACAAAAAATCTACACCACCTTCTCTGCCTCTCATAAATAGGCCACCAATGAATATTGATGGGATTCTATATAATAGGATGCACACTGCTCAACACTTTTACAACATCATTAAGGCAGAATATAAAATATCACACATTATGGCATGCTTTTTATCCTGTGTTAGAAAGTAGATCTTATACTGTCTAATACACCAAAATCAACCTGATTCTCAAAAACAGCTGTATGCTGTCTGTTTCTATAGCACCTGGTAAGATGCAATTGTACTGTTTATTAACATTCTGTAGATGTTTTCTGATGCTTAAAACATACCTGTTGAGAGAAGTGGAGCTATCATAAAAGTTGTTTTGCAGAAGAGAAAGCTGACACATGCTCTTCAATACAACCAAGATATTTTAGTAATCGCAAAACAAAACTGAATAACCTCGTTTATTTTAAGAACACAGTATACGTTTTGCCAGTACAATGTTTTTGTTATTATTAGTCAACCAAATTTTTCTGTTTCTGTTTGTAGGGTATACTGGGGACCGTTGCCAGACCAATATCAATGACTGTTTGGGGGTTATCTGCTCCAATGGGGGCACCTGTCGGGATCTGCTGGGGCGATATGAATGTCAGTGTCCCCCGGGGTACACAGGGACTCACTGTGAGACCGACATTGACGAGTGCGAGTCCCAACCCTGTAAATATGGTGGAACCTGTCACACTTTTCCCAATGGAAATGGATATGAATGTCGCTGTCCTAGAGGAACTTCTGGTAAGAGTTGTCCCCTTGATTAAGGCGGAGTTTAGTACACAATGGTTGGTCAAGGAAGAGACCTTAATGACTTCTGATTGGCTATGGCATTGTCATATGAAGGACACATTGAATGGAAATTCACATTAATTTTGAAAGTTAAAAAAAAGTTAGATCATTACTTTTGTTTAAATTTTTTGGGTCCATTTTGTGTGAGAGAGTAGCGGTCAGCATGCCGAAAGTTAGAATAAGATTATCAATCTTTCTACATGGCTTGCTTGCTTCAAGGAATAATTCACCTGGCATAATCAGAGGTGAATCAAAGGAAAACACCTCTATTTATTTGGCATCATATGTAATGCTAATTCTCTCCAACACCCTGAATTAAGTTCACTCAGGTAGATCGCCCAGGTAATAATAAAGGCACTCAGGTGAGGCTGTAAAAACACATTAATACTGAGTCATAGACAAGATCCTGGGAGTTTTGCCGAAGACATTGTCTACATACAATGGAGGTCAATTGTCGCGGGCAGATTTATATCACATCTCCTCTGCATCTTTCACCTGCCCCCTGTTTTTGGGAAGATTGAATTTTGATGTGTCTAGAATTGGTTTCTCATTATTGATGATTATCACATTTTTGTTAGAAATAGAAAATAAATGTAACAATTAAACTTTGCAGTATTTTTGATTGATATTGAAAGTACATAAAAAAAATTCTTTGAATATCTTACTCTTTCACAAGCACTTGTTTTTGTGTTCAAGTAACATCCTCAGCATGTATATGTAGAGCGGACCTTTTCTGTCTCCTGCCTTTGTAATGCCATGTATTCTATTACAAAAAAATTCAAGTGCCCTATATAAAAGTAAGCAGTGTTAGGATCAGATGGTCTACAAAGCTAAGTGATAGACAACCCAGACTGTGTCTAGAGCTTGTCTTTTGTCTGTAAACCAGTATTGGTGTAGAAGGTGTGTCATAAGATGTTCAACTTCACAGGATGCATAATAATTTGTACAGCTTTCTCACGATCATTTCGTGACATTTTGCTCAGAAAAAAATTCCACATTCAACTTGAGGTAAATTATGTAGTTGCAAAAAAAAGTTTAGGGAATGAAATTATTTTTACCTGGCATATATTTATTTTTTGATTCTTACATTTATTTGAAAAGTTATTTTAAATTGAAAGGTTAGCAATTTTCTTCTTGAGTTGTACATTAAATATAACCCATGGAATTTAGAATGAAAACCCACCTCAAAAACTTTTGTACATGTATAATTCATATTCCAGGTATGAATTGTGAAGTGAATTTTGATGACTGCCAGAACAACCCCTGCATCAATGGAGCAACATGTGAAGATGGCTTGAACAACTATGTGTGTAAATGTAAACCAGGTTACACAGGTATACACCAGGCACAAATTCTACTCTGCAATATACATTTATTTATTAATAAAGATAAAACCTCAAATTTTTAGATAGTTGTTTAGCTTTTGAAGTAAACTTCTAATGTTGGTTTTGATATGAATGTTGATTTGATATTTATTAATTTGATATTTATTAATTTGCAGGAGAGCAGTGCCAGACTAACATTGATGATTGTAACCCCAACCCTTGTCATAACGGAGGCACCTGTCGGGATCTGGAGAACGGTTTCCACTGCGACTGTCCGTACGGTTACCATGACGATACCTGCATGTCCAATGTGGATGAATGTTCCAGCAACCCATGTCTTAATGGTGGCATCTGTAAGGATGGTGTTAACAAATTCACATGTAGCTGTCCGCTGGGATACGAGGGAACCCGATGCGAGACCAGGACCAATGAGTGTGCCTCCAATCCCTGTCAACATCAGGGGGTGTGTCACGATCTGGAGGGGGGCTACAGGTGTGACTGTGCTGCAGGATTTACAGGTAAGATCATCTTAATCAGAAAATCTAATTGTGGTGACCTTCCATTAGTCTGTGTGTTTTATTTAAGGAGGAAAAAATTCTGTATGATGCTCATGCAAGCAGAATATATGAAGATAGTGCTCAAGCAGAATATGTGAAAATTTAAGTTTTCCAATGTTTATTTTCAGGTGTGAATTGTCAGATCAATATAGACAATTGTGCTACAAATCCTTGTGTCCATGGTTCTTGCACTGATCTGGCCAATGACTATAAGTGTCACTGTGAGACCCAGTGGACAGGCAAGAACTGTGACACCAAGCTGGACCCCTGCTCACCCAATCCCTGTCACAACCTGGCTACGTGCTCCGCCTCCGCTGATTTTACTGATTTCTCCTGCTACTGCCCACAAGGACTCACAGGTAAGACATTGGAAGACAACAGTTTAATAATATATATATAGCTCTTTATTTGTATGGTTGTGAGTACATGTATCATGACTGAATTCATAAATTTTCTACTTTCTATTTCTAGGTCGCTATTGTAATGAAGATTATGATGAGTGTCTGACCACAAAGAAATGTTATTCTGGTGGAACCTGCATCAACACTTATGGTTCATTTAAATGTATGTGTCCAAAGGGATACACAGGCCTTTATTGCGAATCCAATATCGATGATTGTGTCTCCTCTCCATGTCAGAATGGAGGTACATGTTACGATCGAATTGCCAACTACACGTGTCTGTGTCCTCCAGGATTTAGCGGGTATCACTGCCAGAATGATATCAATGAATGTGCGTCTAGTCCCTGTGAGCATGGTGCTGTGTGTAATGACTACGTTAACTCCTACACATGTACATGTAAACCTGGATACAGTGGCACAAACTGTCATATCAATGATAATGACTGTACGGACAGGTTAGTGGTGGGCAAAGGGAGGCAATCCAAAGAAACAATGGTTAAACAACTTTTTGTAAAAAAAGTGTTGAAAGGCAAAGTATTTTATGATAATTGATATAACATGCTTCTGTTTTAATTTTTAGTGGAATGATTTATTGGTTAAATTGGTTTAGAATGCTATCCTTTTCATATAAACATATCTACATTTTCATATTAATTTTCAGTTCCTGTTTGAATGGAGGAACCTGTCATGATCTGGTCAACAACTTTCGGTGTGAATGTGCTGCAGGATTCCAGGGAACCAACTGTCAGACTAGGATCACCCCTTGTGATTCAAACCCCTGTCTGGAAGGGGGCACCTGCATCAATAACAAGAGCCTGACCTCATTCCATTGTGTGTGCCCATATGGATTTACTGGATCTAGATGCGAGGTAAGAACATAAAATATCTGAAGACCTACTTTATTAAGAATATCAGATATGTGCAGAAAAGATAAGTGTTTCTTCGTTTGTCATTGAAAGTTTACTTTAGGTATATTACTTTTTTTGATGATGTGATTTCTTCTGGTTATTTCCGTAGAGTTTCCTTGATTGGTGCAGTGAGGGTCCTTGTATGAATGGGGGCACCTGCTTCCAGACCGCCAATACCTATAGATGTAGCTGTCCAGCGGGCTGGACGGGACAGATCTGTGATGTACAGACCATTACCTGCGAAGTGGCTGCCAAGACAAAGGGTATATAAGATGTTTCTGACTTTCATGTTAAAAACTTTAGAGAAAAGCATAAGATAAATAAGGTATAACTGAGATGTTTAAGGGGTATTTTAAAAAACAAAACTTTTTTAGAAAAGATTTTAAAAAAAAGTTATTACATTGTATTTTAGGTGTTCAAGTATCAGATCTCTGTAAGAATGGTGGGACCTGTCATAATGTTGGCAACACACACAACTGTTCATGTCGTAACGGCTATCAAGGAAGCTACTGCGAGACTGAAATCGACGAATGTCAGTCAGCCCCATGCATGAATGGAGCAACCTGTGTTGACAAAGTAGGAGATTACACTTGTTTGTGTAAGGCAGGATTCCAGGGAAAGAACTGTGAACAGAACATTAATGACTGTATAAACAATCCATGTACAAACGGTGGGAAGTGTCACGATCTGGACAATAACTTCACTTGTTCCTGTTTACCTGGAACTAAAGGTCTTCTCTGTGAGTTGGATGAAATAGACTGTTTCCAGGGAGCGTGTTTCCACGAGGGCACCTGTATAGAGAAGATCAACGGATACGAGTGTAACTGCAGACCTGGTTATGTGGGGGCGCGGTGTGAGGGAGATATTAACGAGTGTCTGTCTAATCCCTGTGATGCCGTGGGCACACACAGCTGTATACAGAAGGTCAATGACTACCAGTGTGAATGTAATGCTGGATATAGAGGTGAGTGGGAAAAAATGTACTCAGCATACCGTAAATCAGGAAATTTTTACGTCGATTTTATTTTGCGAATTCGTGTCAAAATGGTGTTGATTAATTTGTACGTTTCAAAATTTTGCGAATTACCACTGCTTTGTTTACATTTTCTTATTGGTAATTTATTTTTAAGAAAAATATTTTTACGAATGCAATGCACTCGCAAATTTGCTAAAAATTTATATACAGCGAAAATTTCTAGATTTACGGTACAATTTTTTAACGGCATCTTAGAAAACTGCCTAATTTTCTAGCCCCAAATTGAAGAGAAATGGTGATTCCATGTAATTTTGACTCAGTGAAAAAAAAAAGTACAGTAGCATGCTCTTGAAATGATATGGTACATTAGATTATTTTATATCTTTTGCAATTTTTTACAGCAATTCTGTATAGAAATGTCATGTAAAAAATTCCCTAGAAAATATATCTTATAGTTGACAAAGTAGTAAATCGTGAATCCTATGCTTCTGTTAGGTCGAAACTGCAGTGAGAAAATCAACTTCTGTGAAAACCAGCCGTGTCAAAATGGGGGCAAGTGTACGAGTGGGGAGACCAAAGCTATCTGTTCCTGTCCAGAACCTTACAGTGGGGAGCTGTGTGAGACAGAAATAACGGCCTGTAGCAGTGGTCCCTGTCTAAATGACGGGGTTTGTCAACCAATGGGAACCGACCAGTTCCTGTGTATCTGTCCACCAGGTGTGGGCGGGACAACATGTAACCAGGATATCCTCAATGAATGCAACAAGACTTATAACCCCTGTAGACATGGAGGAGTCTGTCTGGATAGGATGGGTGAGTGTGTTTTTTTGAGTAAATTAATGTAAATTCTAATAGATATATTGTGTATGCTTGTGCTGCAGGGGCAGTTTAGGTAATAAAATTCATCAATTAAGAAGAGAGCTAGGTGAAAATGAAATGCGTGTGTTAGAATTATGAAGGTGCTATAATGGAAGTTTTGTTTTTCAATACAGGAAAATACGAATGCCAGTGCCCCAGGAATTATGTCGGTGTACATTGTGAGAGATTTGACTCGAGCTCGGTGGAGCCTGGAACCACCCCTAGAATTATCGATGTCTGCGAGCTTAATGGGTGTCCATCCAAAGCTGGGAATGGCATTTGTGAGGTAAAGTGCTAGATTGTAATTAATCTTAATTTATTATTTATTTCTTTAAAACAATATGGTACATGTAATTATGCTTATAGTTTGTTTAATTTTATTGATATGATGTATAATTTTATCTTGTAGGAGGAATGCAATAGCCCTCAGTGTCAGTATGACGGTGGGGACTGTGCCCTGGGGGTGGCACACATCTACCAGAACTGCTTCAACCCCAGCTACTGTGCCAATAAATACAACAACAGTGAGTGTGACCAGCAGTGTAACAACCAGAACTGTTTGTTTGATGGAGGCGACTGTCGTGAACATCGAGACTGCAATCCCTTCGGCAGATACTACTGTGACCAGTTATATAACAACGGACTCTGCGATGAAACCTGTAATGTCAAGGAATGTAACTGGGACGGGTCTGACTGTAAGGAGAAAGCTACCGTGCGATCCCCTGTCCAGGGTACTATGGTCGTCTACGTCAGAGTCTCCCCAGCAGAGTTTCTGAGAAAGAGAGCCTTGTTCCTCAGACAGCTGGGATTGTTGCTCAATGTTCTGGTAGAAATTAAGCGGGATGCTAACAATAGTTTTATGGTCTACCCTTGGGAGCCAACAGTTCAGGCACGAACCAAACGATTTGCAGATGCTGCATTTGAGGGATTGGTACATAGATTTAGGAGATTTGTTCCATCCACTGAAACTAATGGGTAAGCTTACATTATGGTGTTTGTGCCATTGATCTTATTTATGTAATAGAATTTTAATAAAATACTATTTTGTTTTTGGATTTTGGAAAATAAAATTTGTTCAGAAAAAGGTTTGAATATTTTATTTTATTTCAACAGTACTAAGATCTACCTGACATTGGATGCCAGTAGCTGTGTGTCTGTTAATGTTGATCAGGGCTGTGTCACTAACCTGGATACAGCTACCCAGGTGTTTGCAGTGGCGGTGAAAAATGGATATGACACAGGAGTGAAAGTGGAAAGAATTGAAAGTAAGTCTTCAAAACATAAAATACCACGATAAAATAGTAGTATGAAAAAATATCATGAAACTGATCATAATAAAATTACTATATTTTTTACAGTGAAGAAATGCACTGGGGCAGATTGTGAAGATGTCATTGAACCGACACAGCCTACCAATATGATGTACATTTATGTGGCAGTCTCTGTGGCCGCTGTACTGATCATGGTGGTGGTGGTGATCTTTGTGCTTTCCCGCAGAAAAACGGCTCACGGAAATACATGGTTCCCAGAGGGATTCTTTATGAGCAACTCTGGACCCAAGTCCACTGGGCCACCGCGCACCTCCAAACGAAGAGTACCAGACGGAGAGGAAATGAAGTACGTGCAGCTTCATTTAAATGATTATAATTGATAATAAACTTTGGGTAGTTCCTGTATTTATATTTGTTGTAATTTCATAGGAACGTAAAGGGGTCAGGATGTGATGACATGAACACCCAAGCTTCCCCACCCTGGTCAGATGATGATTCCTGTCAGCCAAAGGCAAAGCAAGCCAAGGTACAACCCTAAGTAATATAGCAGAGGGCTATCTACTTAATATATATGTCATTGATTTGAAACCATGTATAAACATCTGATTTTCTTTTTAAGATGGAGACGCAGAGTAAACAGTTGGAGCACATTCTCTCCCCACCCGCCTCGGACATGGACAACAGACAATGGACGTCACGACATCTCAATGCTGCTAATATTCCCAACGACCAGATGGCCCTGACCCCTCCCTATGACAGTGATCACACACATATAAATGATGTGGACGTGAGAGGTCCCGATGGGTTTACTCCTCTTATGTTGGCCTCATTTCGTGGCAATGGTCTGGATACAGGGTGTGACAATGAGTCCAGTGGCTCTGGTTCTGGTGAGAGCAGCAATAGTGGAGATTCTGATGATAAGTCAGTGGAAGTTATACAAGCTCTGCTGGTACAAGGGGCCGAGATCAACGCACAGACAGATAGGACAGGTAAGAATTGCCTTCTCTTAATTTTTCATATAAATTTAGATTAAAAAAATAAAATACTCCAGGTTATTGCCCTTTTCATGAATTTGTTTCACTCTTATTTGCAAGCAAAACTTATGTTTTACATTTCAACTCGATATTTTATGATGATCAGAAGTGAAGTATAATTTCCTGTTTTGTAGGTGAGACTTCCCTTCACCTGGCAGCTAGGTATGCCAGAGCTGATGCAGCCAAGGTTTTACTAGATGCCGGGGCCGACTGTAATGCTGAGGATAACTCTGGACGCACTCCACTACACGCTGCCATTGCAGCTGATGCTCTTGGGGTCTTTCAAGTGAGACATTTTTTAATTTCTGACCAGTTTGAAAGGAAATATTCATGTAAGTTGTGTGTTTTCAATTTTTTTCAAAAAAAAATTATTGAATGCTGAAATTTTTTTCAGATCCTTCTGAGAAATCGGTCTACTAATTTGAATGCCAAAACCCAAGATGGAACAACACCGATTATCTTAGCTGTCAGAATGGCAGTGGAAGGAATGGTGGAGGAGTTGATCAAGTCGGACGCTGATATCAACATGACAGATGAATATGGTAAGATTGTCAACACCAAGTTGTGGCATTTGTATTTGATGATATGGCCTCTATTAAGACTGAACAAGAGTGCTAATTCTCAATTTCATTTACAGGGAAAACAGCCCTCCATTGGGCAGCAGCAGTGAATAATTCTAGGGCAGCACAAACCCTGTTACAGAATGGAGCTAACAGGGATGCACAGGACACAAAGGCAAGTTCTAAACATGTGACGTTTCTAATTCAGTGTTCAGTTTCATAACTTTTTTTGGAATGACAAAATCTCAAAGTAATTATAATTCTTTCTTTATTTGACAGGATGAAACTCCATTATTCTTGGCAGCCAGAGAAGGCAGTTTTGAAACAGCCAAAATATTACTGGATCACTATGCCAACCGTGACATCACTGATCACATGGATCGGTTGCCTAGAGACATTGCTCAGGAGAGGCAGCACCGTGATATTCTGAGACTATTAGATGAATACAGGATGAGTCCTAGTGGTATGACTTTGTCTAATGGCATGCCAGCATCACCAGGACACTTACACATGATGCAGAAAAATTCAAAACAAAAACGGAGAAAGAACAATTCAAACACTCCCATTTCTCCAAATGGACTACCCAATGGGATGCACCCTAAGAAAACAAAAACCAAGAAAAAATCTCCCAAACATGGAAGTTCTCCAAGTGGTGAAGGATCAGCATCCTCAATGGAGACAGTGTCCCCAGGGAATTCTATTGAGTCCCCACTGAGATATGATCAGACTCCTACTTCATATGACATGTATGCTCAGGCACATACCATGCCTCAGCAACCCTTGTTTCATATAGACAATGTGACAATGTCTCATAGTATGACAGATGATCAGGCCATACTACAATATGAATACAACAATAGTCCAGGCATGGAGCACATGCAACCACAATGGACCCAGCCCCACCATAACCCACCACCCACCTACTCCACCTCCATCACCCCACCATCTCAACCCATCAACAGTCCCATCGGACATGGAAAAATGTCTCCAGTAAAACCCACCAAGAACTCGCTACCCACCTCCCCCACCCACATCCAGGCCATGCACCAGCGTGCTCGCCAGGAGCAGCGGGTGGTAGCTCACGGGAGTCCGCACAGTCGACAGAACGATCATTTTGTGTCATACAGCAGCTCGGACACTCATCTGCCTATCACCACCATGCCCAACATGTACACAAATGACTCTTACATGCATCAGTCACAAGCTATTGACTATCCACAGAAAATGTATATTGAAAAATACCCCACCCCTCAATCTCAGAGCAGTATGGACTCTCCCCAAGTGAGATCAGGGGTGGCCCTCCCTGAACATTATTTGACCCCCTCTCCGGATTCCCCGGGCCAGTGGTCCAGTTCATCACCCCACTCTGCTCATTCTGATTGGTCAGAGGGCATTTCAAGTCCCGACCAACCCATTCGCAGCAATAAACCTGTGTTTCTCTAGGACACTTTTTGTGCCAGTTCATTTAAAATTGGGCAGTATTGGACACTGTGGACTTTGCAAATACCTTTACATGCAATTTTATTGGTGCAGACAGTTTGTGATTATATTACGCATTTACATTTGGGTGGACAAAGTGTAAATATGTTTGGTTAGATTGGTGCACAGTTTATTTTCAGTTTTATGTAGTTTTTTGTGTACCAATTATTTTAACTTGCAGAATGTGTTTTGTATGTGCAAGGGGCCAAAGTTTGAGTTGCATGTATAAAAATTATATTGTTATTTCCATTATTTGTTTTTATTACCAGCAGGCAGGATGCCGTTTATGTTAGAAATTGTTTAAGCCTGCAATGTTTGCTCCAGAATTTAAGTGGTGTTGATAACTTTTCATTTGAATTTAGATATTTTATTTGAATGTAGTGCTGAAGTTGGCACTTTGAAGGAAAAAAATTTAAGATTAAGAAACTGCCAGTTCATTATTTTATATGTTCACTTTTTAGGACAATTGTCCTGTGCATGTTTGCAGTTGCTACAGAATTTTATACTGTTTACATTTTAGTACAATTTTTAATTTTTGGCTTGATATTACAGTTTTTGTATGACCCATCTTATTTCATAGTTTTAACCCAATTTGTGTAAGAATATAATTTGTTTAAAGCTTAGTTCGCGTCGCTGCGACAGCCCTGACCTGACCAATCAGCTTCCAGTACTCATTCCACTCGTTCATCGTGTAGATCACTTCATCCCATTTTTTTGTTATAAAAATGTACATAAGATATTTTTATAAATTTTATATTTCTCTGTTTTTATCATCTTTGTATGAAACTCAACATTTCTGGAAGCTAAGCTTCTTCATTACCATACCTAAAATAGATATTGTGAAATGTTTTTTGAAAAGAAAGACATCAAGATGGTATAAAATTTCATTTTAAAAAAACTTACATTTGACCAAAATATGATCTCAGCTTCTAAACCTCATCCCACTAATACACATTTAGTTTTCGTAACAAGAACAAATTCTACTTTTTTTTTTTTTTGTCTAAATAAATTTCCCTTTGTAAATTACCTCTATCTAAAAATTGCACATTAAAATGTAGTAACTGCTCTGTAGATGAAAATTGCAAAGTAACCTTTGTACTTGTGTGAAAGTTAAAATTTTGGCCCTTAAAACTGAACAAATGCACTATGTCACTTTGTACATGTACATATTTGTTAATGAACAAACGAAACTTGAAAAGTTTTGGGCTTTGTGAACAAATAATTACAGCAAACTCCTGTTGCATTTCCTTATTCTTTTTTACATACCCTAGAAATTTTACTTTCTTTTAATTTTTAAGAAATCCAGGTAGAATATATTTCTGTCTACAAAGATTTAATATAAATTGGGTCATCCTTTAAGGATAGGATACAAATTACATCTAGTCTGTTTGCATTTGCAGATAACATTTTTTTCACCTTTATATATGAAATTGTAAGAAATGTGAAAGGAGGGCAAATATTTTGTTATAGATTTTGTAGAACATAGCAATGAGCTTTTTTTTTTTTCAATCCTTTAATATTATCTGCAGAATAGTGTACATCTGCAAAGAATGGATTTGAACATATTATATTGTTTCATAAGGGTTAGGATTGCTTTTATTTAATGCTCTTTATTTTACCTATTTATTTGTTTTATTTAAGTGCTATATTGCCAGAAATGTGTAAACAGTGCCCAGATCATGATCAAATTTGGTTAAAGCAATACAAAGGACGAAGTGTTGTCTTTTTTTCTTAGATTTTTTTAATTGGTCATGTTTACATATTTCCCTTTTTTTGGTATACTTATTATTTAGTTCATCTTTAAATAATATCTAAAGCAAAAAAAACAGAAGGCCAGACAAAAAATTCTACAAATATGCATGTTCATTTATTATCATGTCACTTAATTTCATTTTCATCCAAGATGCAAATAAAATGTGTAAAATTTAAGATCGTGTTCATTGTTTATTAATTTTAGTGAATTTGGAGAGTAAACATTGTAATTAACATGCCAGTGAAATATGAAAAAGAGTATTCAAGCTGAAAGTACATTTCAACAGTACAAATCGGGAGAAGAACAAACATGGACCTGCAAAAACATCAGAGATAGGATCAGGTGCTATGGAGGAAAGAGCATCCCAAGCCAACCGGTCAAAATTAGTTACATGTACCAATCTCGGAATATACTAGTAAATAAGGATATTCAATGGTTTTAAGTTTTGAAAAGATGAAATCACAGGATTTTTTATAAAAAAAAATATTTTCATAAATGCAAATACATTGAATTTTCTGTTTATTACATTTTCCTTTGTTTTCCCTTGTTTGTATTTGTCTTTTCATAAAACAGTGTCATAGCCTGTGTCATCATAGTTAAGACGTCATATCTAAGCTATTGCAAGATTGAAAACATTGTAAACATGGATTTTAACAACATATTTTGATAAACTTTTGACAGTTTAAGTCTCAGTCAGAAACAGACCAGTGAGTAAATTTTACAACCTTCTTTGGGAAGAGAAGGAAAATGTAGGGATTTGTTGCTCTTATGCCTCACACTGTGACAGAATATCATTTTTGATATTCTTTCACACAGTGAGAAGATATCACTTATTCAATAAATATAATATATTTCACTGTTGAAAATCAAATAAATTTGTTATCTTCAAAACAGTTCAAAGTTTTTAAGCAAACATACTTCCTGTATCATAAATTGACCTCTAATGAAGTCCATTACTCACAAAATCTGTTGAAAAAGAAAGGTTGTTTAGACCAATTTTTTTTACCATTAACTGTTTTGTCCAATTTTTTTTTTTACCATAAACATTTCATGCAAATATAAACAAAACATGAGATGGCATCAGTACAACTGACTTTTTGCAAAACCCTCTCTAATTAAACTTCATATTCCATAAAATGTTGTCATTTGTATGAATGTATTTTAAATAGTATGATGATTACTAAAGAAACAATTTTTTAAAGTAATATCTTTTCTTCAATCAAATAAAAAAAAATGTGCTAAGGGTGATAACTCCTTCTAATATTTCTTCATCCATGGATTTCTCGAATCATTTAAGTTTCCCTGATATCTACATTAACCAGATAATTCCATAACAGTAATATTTTTGACAATTTTTATATAGAAGTAATAGTTTACAATCATTTAAAACTTTATGACTGACTAAAGAAGCATAACAGTTAATGGCAGCAAAAAATAGATGAATCAATTGACCTACAAAATCAAAATTCATTGAACATCTCTGTTTCTTATCACATCAACTCCATATTCTTCATTTAAAGACATAAACTAATTGAAATTTTACTTGTTTTATTTATTAATATTACAACAACAATAACAAGTTCTATTCAAGTACGAAAAGACATTCACCAAAACCTTAAATCCTGGTAAGGGGTCTGGTCAATTAAAACATGAAAATTCACCAGTGGCAGTGAAAGTTTTTGGTCACTTACAGTCAACAATTCTACCAGTGGTAGCTCTACATTAATGGCATGGTCAGCACATATAGAAAAATCCACATGTTTTGTGCAAAGTTTTATGGTCTTATATTTTCAAATGTTGAATACAAAACAAACAAATTTACCAAAAAAAAAAATTAAAAAAATAAATCTACCGTGCAAATGAAGTAGACAAAAATAAAACAATACAAACCTGATTGTACAAAAGAGTAAATTTCTGTAATCTAAATTTACAAGAAAAAAAATTGTGAAAACCAACCTGAGACAGGAACATTTGATACCAAATTCACAGACCTGAAGATTTCAAATCTACTGCAATTTATTGAAAAATGGGCAAAAACCTGAAGTGATTCAACAACCTCTCTATATCTCCATTACAAACATAACCTAAACGGAAGAGATTTAATGTGTAAATATTTGTGCAAATGATAAAGAAATGTGACATATTTTCAATTCATGTACATGTATGTCTTGTCAGTATGACTATTTGAATCCAAATGGAGATAATTCAGCTATGCTGCAAATGACCTCAAGTTAAATGGTACATGATTAACAGAAAACTAAAGTACACAATTATAAATATGTACATATCTTCAATATGTTCTCTTTTTTTCGCCAGATCATTGTGCCTTGAGAATTTGAATGAGTGACATTCTAGAAAACCATACATGCCTGTACTTAGCTTTGTCTATTAAGTATCTTTGTTTTCACTTTCACTTTGTTTCTTTTATGATTTTTATCTTCTTTATTTCACTTCCTCTGTCTTCTTCTTTGCTGCTTTTTCTTTAGCCTGCAATTAAATTTTGAAAAGCTGATATATTCCTTTAATTACAGAGTAATTAAAAATTAAAATAAAAAAAAAATTTTGTAAACACTAGAAGAGAGAATTCCATGCATTTCTTGCTGGGTAAACAGAGTAGACAATGTTATATAGTACATCAGAAGTCAAATACATTCCATCTTTAGTCAGGATTTCCATTCTTGTGCACTCTGACCTTTCAAAAATGTCTTTGTGTAGATTTCTCACCTTTTCTACAAGGGGAAGTAACTGCTTCTGTTCTGCTAGTATCTTGAGTAGTTCCATTATGAAAGGGAGGTAATTGTGTTTTCTCCTGATATTCTCTACCTGTTTCAAAATACACACAGATATTAGCTTTAGCTACAACCTCACAACTAGGTAAAATTACCTTTCTGATATAATTACCTTTCTGATATAAACCTGTGTAACATCTTGACCCTTTATATAAATGTTATCTTGTAACTTTTTTTTAACTTCTTCTTGACTCTTATCCATTAACTGGCAAATTTCTATCTGATCATTCTGTGTTAATGTTACCTTGTATCTTTTCATTTTGACATCCTCCTCCTGAATCTTGACCATTAACTGACTAATTTCTAACTGATCATCCTCGGTCTCCATCCCTCTGGACTGTAAAAAATGTACAATGCATGTAAATATTACAACAATTTCACCTTTACTTTTAATATATTTGGTTGAGATTGATCCCAGTTTACAAAAAAAATCACCCACAGTCCAAGTTCAACAGGACACAAGCATCTTTTGTTTCTAGTATAATCTTTAAATGCTTTTATCCACATCAGTTATGGATATGGCAAGAATTATTTATTTTCTAAAGCTGTGACATTGACCTTGGCAAAATTACCGGGGGTTTAAGCTGCAAGTACGAGCATCTACTAATTTTTTACTTAAAAGATGTGGCTATCTTAATAACTAAATACTTTTGTACCTTGTGCTCCGACCTTGTCCAAAAAGACCTTGGTATTGGGTCAAAACCCAAAGGAAAATATACCTTTTCACAGGAATGAATCTTTCAAAGGTCATATTTCTTGAAGTTAATTTTGACAAATCAATCTGATCATATCAGGGGGCACAACTTCAAAAGATTTATATTGAACAAAGTTTGACAAAAAATGTTATTGAGTATTTTTAGATATCACTTCCAAACTAAAAAGACTGCAGAAAGATGGTCATTGTGATTTATGTGAATGTAAAGCCCCCATACACTCCAAACTTTGTTCAGCAGGGGTATAAAAATCTTCTTTAAATCTCTTTACACAAGTGAGGGTCCTCTTGTAGACTACTCACCTGCAGTTCTTCTAATCTCTTCTGATACATGGCTTTTCTGTCTGACACTATTGCCATTAAGTTGAAATGAATTTCATCTGCACTATATCTAAAGAAGTGCAAGAAAGTCAAAGTGAATTTTTGATAATGTAATTAACGGGTATTTCAAGTGAAATGTATCTGTACTTTGTTAGATTAAGAGTATGAAAAAAACAAAAAAAGGGACTTAATGTGTAATATTTTCAATATTGTAAGTTTAAAACATGAAAAAAACAAAAAAGGGACTTAATGTGTAATATTTTCAATATTGTAAGTTTAAAACAAAAGTGGATTTCATCTGCTTTTTATCAATGTTCTGATTAAAATACATTAATATAAAAAAATGAGCCACAACATGTACTACACACTGTATTGACTCTGTCAGCAGAATACTTTAGTCTCATTTATTTATTATTATTATTTTTTTGCTTTCTTTGAAGTAGAAACTACAAGAAAGTCTTGAGTCATTTCCCAGATAACAATTTTAAATCGGCTTTAAAATCCTGTAATTATGTAAAAAGTTTCAGCATAGATAGGTGGACATTCAACAGCAACAGAATTATGCACAACAAGAAATGAGTTCACTAATAACAGATGAAGTAGAATTCAGCCTGAAACAAATAAGGCCTTTAATTAACATGGTTATGTGGTTTGATTTCTTACTTATGCATCCTCTTTTCTAGAACTGGTCTGACAACGTCCAGCCAATCTGTATCAGCAGGGATGGCCCCTACAGATTACCACAGAAACGAGAGAAAAATGAATATTAACAAACAGGTGCCTCCTTATGAGCATTTAATGTTTCCTATGAAATATGAAAATTTTTTGGAAAAAAAAATTGCTTTCAATGCATCATCTTAGCATACCCCCCAGTATCAAATAAATGAAAATAAACTACATTACTTAGCCGATATCCAGATACATATATTAGCATTACCTAGATCTACTGGTCCCTCTTTCAGTCCGTCTAATTCGTAAAGTCTTCCATCTATCGGTATGTAACTGACGAAATGGTAGACATCATCATCCTTTTTGGCTAATTTCTCATCAAACTCAAACATCTGCTGCCTGTAAAATTTTATACTGAATGTAAAACTAGAGCCGAGCTCGTTGCAAAGCAACGAGTAGGTCTTCCGTTGGAGCTGTGGACAGGAAGTACAGAACATGGGTCAAGGTCACTGCACCTTCTTATGTCAACAACCTTTCTTCTCAGCATGAGCCTCCAGTGAATTAGTTATGCTTAAACATTTTTTTTTCTTTGTCAGTGACCTTGATTTGCCAAAAAGACATTTGATCAGAGACATGACAAAACCTCCAATCATAAGAAATCTATGTTTCAAGTAAAAGCCTCCAATGATTTTCATTTATTACTTCATGGCGTAGTAAAGAAAATATTTCATCTGTCAGTGACCTTGATCTTAACAGAATAACCTTGGCTCTTTGTCAAGACAAACACCTTTTAGTGATTAGAAGTTCGTAACCCTGACAGGAATTTTATAACTTTTCTGTCATTGGCCGATGAAGATGTTTGAAATTTGCATTATCTTGTTCCATTTTGTCACAGGTCAGAAAAACAACATTGAGGTATTTTAAAACATCACCGGATATTAATATTCAAACAACATGGAGTATTTATTTATGAAAGATAGACGGGGTTGAAAGTCCCTTTCATAATACCTCTTTTAGGTAACAGCTAGCTTTACTTTCAATAAAATTAAACTCAAAAGTCCACAAATAAAATATCTTTCCTCATTTATTTCAAAGTTTGGGTAAAAGAGGGTGAGGAGAATGGGGATGTCTTGATGTATCCCTTATACATTCGAGGTTATTATTCTGTACATGTTAGACAGGAAGACCCGAGGAGTTGTGATTTGCTGATCATGATCTAAAACACGCTAACAAACCGAAACCACGTGGTTTTATACACCTTATTCAATCAATTTATTCATAATTATTTCCCTTGAAGGAGGAATACATGGATAAATGATTAAAGAAAATTCCCGATGTACAATAGCATCCGTGTATGGACTTCATTTTAGTACTACTGTCTACATAATGATATTGTTCTTGAAGTTGAATAAAATCATCAAATAAATTAAATTTAAATAGGAAAGGAATATTATGTGTAATAGAATAAAAATTAGACAATACTTGATACAGGGACTCGCTGGTAAAAACATGAATGTACTTGAATAAAATGCCTCTCACTCGCTTTCTCTCGTACGCGTATTTTTAAACCAAGGAAAGTAATTTGCGCTAGATATAAGTTCATTATTTTAAAGAAAATACTAAGTGATACAAATGGTTTGACTTTGGTGCCGGTTATGAATTTAACAGTTTAATTTAGGTTGTAAAAGCGTGTAATTACATGATAAGACTGTATTAAGATAAGATTGTTACCCCGGTATATAAGTTCGTAGATTTTCGATTCTGGACATAAGATGCGGGTTTATTACTACTTGAATGTACATACTATACTAATCATTTATATGGGTTTTGAGTAAATTATAAAACAAATTAAGTTCATTGCTTTAAAATCATTATTTCTTGAACTTTACTATAAAACCTACATACCCCGGGTAATATAAATAGACAGTGTGCAGCACAGAAGTCACTTTTGAAGTTTACACGTGCCATTGTTACTTATCGATGTTTAATCCATTTCATTGAGTATAATTCTATCCTTACGATTCGGAAGATTCCTTTTAAAAGTTTAAAATTGATATAGCCATGGTTAATGACTGTGATGAAAAAAAATGTGTTTCGGAAAACTTGTGTTGAAAACGGATTTATTTGTGTGTGAAAAGAGCAAAGCTTGTGCATTTTAATAAATATTGGTTGAGGTAAAGGAACTGAAGATCGCCAGTGCTATGAATCGTCAAATTACGAATATTTAAAAATTGAAGACTGATTAATGTACATGTAAAATAAATGCCCCAGCGTTTTATACTAAAGTCAAACCTATAACATTTTAAGATATTTTTGAAAGATTTAATTTACTTAGAGAAAATAATATTTGTTTACTGTTGTAGAATGGTTTGAATATACCAGTTATTTTGCCTATGACTGAGAGGTCAATGGTTCACCGCTGTGTGTCGCTTTAGAATTTCTCGGCTGTGTAATCGAAAGATAGATTACGTAATGAATCTGGGTTCCAGGTGAATTATGAGAATCGCACAGTAAATAATTGTGTATTATTCGACTCTTAAGTTTATCCTTTTTTTATGAAATCCGGGCGTATATTGTTTCCGTTTAAATTGTTTGTGTTTATATTCAAACGAATAATAGATACTCCTTCTCTTGGAGTTGGAAAGATCTTTATTAATAAAAGGAAAATGATACCATCGAATACTCTTAACGGGAAACAAAGAACACCGTTTAAAACCTGATACAGCGTTGTAAAATATTTATTACATACGGCAAGTTTATTTCAAAAATTCTTCAATATCAAAATGAGAACGGATCTAGCTTTCTTTCCTACCATACGTAAGACTCGAACAAAATAATATTTTCATGGGGCAGAGATAGTATTAAAAGGAACAAAATCATCAAGAATTAATTCAACTATTCTGTGGCTGTTTATTTTTTGTGTATGACTGTAGGTCGCTGGATCACACGCCGATTGATTCCCGGTGACCGACTTTGCCCCGCCGCTATCGAGGGAGGCGCGTTATATAATTGTAAACAAACAAGGTGAATGTTAAAGCCGTACGCTTAATGGCTGTGAATAGTATATGTGCTTTTTTATGTTTTATTTTCTCACTATATTGTTTGTTTTTATGTGATAAGAAGAAAAGATTATATTTTCTTCCCCTTTTTAGTAGACTTGGTTTAAACGATTTTTAAAAAAAATGAAATAAAAGGGAAAGTTGTCAGTGAATTAAAATGATAATTTGGAAGAAAAAAAAGCACAAACACTTCAAGAACTATATTCTGAAGAATATTAGAATCCAAAGTAGCCATTTTATTATTTATAGTAAGCTTGCTTTGGTTACATGTACACGCATGAGGAGCTCTCGTTTACGTGCTGAATGAAAAGAATTACCTGTGCATAACGGGTATATAGGTCATGCACCAGCTCATTTAAAACAAGACTCGAACACAATAACAATTTCATGAGATAAGTAAGATGTTAAAGCCCAACTTTATAATCAATAGTCATTTCGAAATATTTACCGTTTTTGAGTTATAAAGCAAAAACTTTCAAGGTCCCTTGATCCCTAATTATAGGGACCAGCCCCTTTTGAATAGTTTTATATGAAAGCCCTTGCAATTATGCACAACTTTTGTTCATTATGTCTCAACAAAATATTTTTAGTTTAGAAGATAAAAAGCAAAATATGCGTAAATTTTCGCTCTTTTAGGCGTTCTAATTTTTGACCCCTATATAGCGCCATTTTGAATACAGAAATCGAAAAACAAAAACCACTATGCACAACTTCAATCCTTCTATTATCTAAAATCAGTAGAATTTTTGCTCCAGCTTTAGCCGTCTCTGAGCCTTTGTCTGGAAACGAAAGCCTATAAATTTTCGTTTAAAGGGAAATAACTCAAAACCGGAAGTGACTTTTTGAAATTTTAGATAGCATTCTGATAGAGTTTAGTAACGTCTATCAACTCTGAAAATTTGAGCAAAATCCATTGAGAAATGAGTGAAATATGAGGCCTCAAAGTTGGCGTCTAGGAAAAGGAAAAAAAAAAGAATAATAAGAATAATCTTAATCATCAGAATCAGTAGAAGGTCTTCCGTTGGAAACGGAAGACCTTAATCAAATCATTGATAATTAAGTAAGCATGTAATGCTTCTAAGTTTGTTTCTTTGAGAATATTTCTTTCATATTTGGAAGCCACCACTTGCAGCAGGAGGACTGCGAATTAAGACCAGTACTCGACACTTGCAGTCTTTGAGCATTTAAAGGGATCTATTTCATCAGCTCCTACTGTGACATGTGACCTTGTTAATATGGTCTCATCCAAACTGGTCTTCATGTCCTGCAGTGGGATTTAAACCCATGAGGTAAGAATGAATTCTTAACTCCACAACTCTTAGAGAAAACACTCTACCCACTGCAACACACTTGTATTTAAGTGTGTATTGCATTCAAACTAATAATGCTAAGTATATACAAATCTAGGACTTTTGAGAAAAGTTCAAAGTTTCATGTAATTCTAGATGCTCACCTTGAAAAACTGTTATGAACCTCTCGGATGGTATCTGAGTTACTCAATGTCAACCCTCGTAACTGAAATCAGGTAAAACTAGTTTTTAAACACAGTTGATTTTCATTGTCTCTTCACTGTTAATAATATGTCCTATTTTTATTACTTCATTTAAAGATAAAACCAAGACAAGAGGCCCAGGGGCCACAGCGCTCACCTGAGCACATCGGCTAGGAAAAAGCACATATCAGATCAGAACTGAAAGTTGCGGGTGGGGGGGTGGGGTGGAGGAAGGGCTTGAATTTTAACCCCCTAGGGGATCATGATTTGAACGAACTAGAATCTACACTACCTGAGGATGATTCCATATAAATATTACTAATCATGGCTTTGAAGTACTTGATAAGAAGATTTTTAAAGGCTTCCCTATATATTCCTATGTAAAACTTTAAACAGCCATTATGGCCCCACCCTAGCCCCGGGGTCAGGATTTGAATAAACCTGAATCTACACTACCTGAGGATGATTTCACAAGCGTTTCATCTTTCCTGTCTTAATGGTTCTTGAGAAGAAGATTTTTAAAGATTTTTCCTATATTCCTATATAAAACTTTGATCGGCCATTTTGGCCCCACCCTACCCCCGGGGGTCATGATTTGAACAAACTTGAATTTACACTACCTGAGGATGATTCCACATGAGTTTCATCTTTCCTGGCCAAGTAGTTCTTGAGCAGAAGATTTTAAAAGATTTGTCCTATATATTTCTATGTAAAACTTTGATCAGCCATTGTGGCCACACCCTACCCCCGGGGGTCATGATTTGAACAAACTTGAATTTACACTACCTGAGGATGCTTCCCTATAAGTTTCATCTTTCCTGGCACAGTGGTTCTTGAGAAGAAGATTTTTAAAGAATTTTCCTATATATTTCTATGTAAAACTTTGACTGGCCATTGTGGCCCTGCCCTACCCCCGGGGGTCATGATTTGAACAAACTTGAATTTACACTAACTGAGGATGCTTCCATATAAGTTTCATCTTTCCTGGCACAGTGGTTCTTGAGAAGAAGATTTTTAAAACATGCCTTCGGCTCAGGTGAGCTAAAAAAATGACTTAGTTAGAAATCCTGTAAATAAATAGATGTGAATACTCACAGCAGGATCAAAGGCCTGAGCGAACTCTTTAAATTGTCCGAGCGTGGGGCCGAGTTTGACCTCGCTCTCGGGACAGTTGAGAAGAACACTGATGATTGCTTGTGTAGCACAGGCATTGTTTATAACCTTAAAAAGAAAAATACATCATGCAATTGAAAAGCTGACTTCTATAATAGGATAGTAATCATAAATATCTGAAGAAAGACATCTTTAGCTTATGGGGCTTATGATTTTTTTTCTGCTATGTTGCCTTCGTTAATCCCAATAGATAGAAACATTTCATTGTCTTAATTCAGTCCTAAAATTAGATTACAGTAAATTAATTTCCTTATATGTCTGACAAATAAATCATTCTATACTGTGATATAAAAATTTTGAGATTATTATTTTCTTTAACCACAACTGCTCAAAGACAAATTCAAACATGCATGTACGAGGGTCGTTAGAAAAGTTCGAGGACACATTGAATTACGGAAAATCTATTGAGTACTGTGAAGTATGACCTATGTCTGAATAAATTCCTACATTTTTTTTATTTGTATGTCAAAAATCAGGTTCATATAATAAAATCTTGAAAATTTACAACGATTTTTTTCTGTGAGGTTATGGGATTCACGGAGCAATCACTTGACGTAAGGCGACGTAACCACCAGATTTCAACCCGTTAACCTTTGTCGCAGTTCTATAAATCTTTAGATTTTTCTGATCTTTTTTCTACTTTAAAATTGAATATCTATTTATCAAGAAATGTTACTTTTCTTCGACAATGTCTTTTGTACTGATTCAGATATTATTGAGATCTTAAAAAAAGTAAAAAAAATGCAGTTAATGGATCAGGTATGGAAACTATGCATTACCATATAGGCGCAACGCAACGTCCATGCGATACGGGGGTACTGAAGTATCGCTGGAGTTAATCTTTCAAAATGTCAATCCTTCCATTCTTATGAAGCTACAACCATTTGAAAACTTCTCCTTTGTAGGTGTAGGAAATTCCCGGCAGCATCTTGAACATTTTAATCTCTTTTTAGACATTTTCCAGTCTGCATACATAATTTTTACGTAGTGCAGTGCTCCATGACGCTCAATGACGTTCCGATTTTTGGCTGTGTTTTTACGCAATGATCATATACAAACGGCTATAAAACAGTCAGATACCCTCCAATTTAGTTCAAAATTTCTCCCAGTGATGTTTCATGAATACTTTAGCGGCAGGTAAAATATCATAAACCTCTTTGCGTTACAATTGTGCAATTTTTAATTTTAATAAAGAGTCTTTGTGATGTAAACGTGCCAAAATGTAGCATGCTCCGTGAAGCAAGTTTTATCAAAATAAAAAAGCTGTATAATTTTTAATAATCATCGGAGAGAAAAAATTTCTTGTATATTTATTGGCAAAAAAGTAAAGATTCTATCTGGAAAGTTTGACCGGTTTCGTGGAAATAGCGCGCTCACAATTGAACTTGTCCGCGAACTTTTCTAACACCCCTCATACCTGTTTTGCAAAGAAGATTTTCTCTATACGATTGTCTTGGACAATGCTGCCTTCTGGTTCCGATTCTGGTTGCCATTTAAACAGGAATATCAGTCCATAAACTGGTCTACAAAACATAATATCAAACCAATATATCTACAGTATACCTTGTAATCTAAATACAATTATCTGAACAACATTTGTTGATATAAAGATTTGTATACAAACAAAATGAAGACCTGGGTGCTATTCTTAATTGTCAAGTATTCCAAAGTATCTAGTTCGTTAACAAATGTGTATATGTGTGTATATGTGTGGGTAACTAACTGCTTGTATTATAACAAATAGCCTGATAATTTCTAATATCTATTTCATTTTGTGTAAGGTTTTAATTCATGATTTCATGGGTGTCTAAGTCAAGGGAAAAAACACCAACAGCTCCTACAGTGAAATCAATTTTTTTTGTGGTAGATTAATTTTCGTTGTTTTCGAGGTATGGAGAGACCCTCAAATTCATGATCACCTTGAAATGTAAAATTTCATATGAATAGAAATAAAAATTGAGATATGCAAGGAATCAAGATATCAGTTTTAGAAATATTGAAGTTCAACTGTATCCCCCACCTCCGACTCTCCATTTTGTTTAGAAGTCACAATTTTCGTCATGATATCTTTTTAAGAGCCATTCTCTGTAATGACTTGAAATTTTATATAGGAGCTGTGGCACGCATAGTCTCAGAATTTCTCCAAACTCTCTATGATAAAAGTCATTGATACCCTAAACTGAAATCAGGCAAAAATTGGTTGCTATGCTTTATAGTTACCATGGCAACATGTCTTAAAGTTCGAAAAAAGACATTTTTTAACATGTTTAGAGCCCCATAGTTAACATTTGCGGCAAAGCAAACTATTGGCGATGACTGTTTCCAAAATTAGAAGGTCAGATGTCTCAAATGCATGATAAACATGTTTGGTAAATCAACTACTACATACGTTACTATGGAAACAAAGTATTCAAAAGTAAAAAAAATATTCATTGAATTTTATAAAGTCATACACGTAAAAATAACAAGCAATTATAGGATGAAATGTGACCAAATAACAGAAAAAAGAGCCTTGAAACATATACCAAGAACAAAATATATTTCATTTTGGTTGGCAATGGTTGCCAAGGTTTTTATACCACAGAGAGCCTTCAAAGTAACATTTTGTATGTTTAAATCTGATCCTATCTTTTAAAAATAGCACATTTCCTCATAACTAATGATCAATTTTTAAAGATGTTGGTGTGCTCCTAGTTTTCCCATTTGAAAAAATTCAGATTAGATTCTTTAACTAGAGCGTTGCTATGGAAATAAGCAGAAAATATATGCTTAAAAACCTTAAAAATATTTTCTTTCCTTGGATACGTACCCTTAAATGTAGATTCCCAAAACTTTTATGATTGATATTTATTAACAGCTTACCTGACTTTTAATTTTGACTATCATCCAATCTCTAAGTGGATGCAAGAAGTTGGCACACAGGGTTTAATATTGATATAAAGTTCAGAAAATCGAACATTTTCCCTTCTTGGTAACCATAGCAACAGTGTTGTTTTCTTCATCAAATTTTATCAATATATGATATTCAACTTCAGTTCTAACAGATAAGTACTACTCAAGCTGAGTCCTTTAATTTTTTTCTTGATTAAATGGCAATTTAATTCTTAATGCAGAGAAAAATAATTCACTTTTAAGCACTGGTACTTTGTTTCCATGGTAACACTGCAAAGTAGTAATTATACCCAATTTTTCTTATGGTTTTGGTGTTGCACGGTCCTAAGGATGCATATTTGCCAGTCTTGAATTTTCATGTTTTTCCTCAAGACAGTAGCATTAACCCAATCTTAGTTACTGGTTTTGCATGGTTACACTGTGTTACCATGGCAACCATAAAAGTTATTTATAGAATAATATTGCTTAAACCTATATACTTAAGGTCAAATATTTTCATTGTTTTTCTTGAGTCGTTGATTAAGTTTGAGCATATAACACCTACCATTAGTGAATGCGGAGTGTTTTTCAGCATATTTCAGCATTTTAAATGTATTCCAAATGTACCCTTGGTTACCACTTACTTAGAGATATATTCTAAAAAGTTTCTTTACAGTATAAGTGACATCAAGGTGTCATGTTTTTGTGAGAATGGTTTGTTTCCTTTTTCTAGTTTTTATTAAGCCACAGTCAAGATTTAAAGTGGCTGAAAATCTCGATTTTTCAAAATTTTCCAGCTGTTGTCATAGCAACCGAGACACATAGCAACGAAATTTTGTTTGATGTTTGTTTCTGGTGTCACGTACTTAGCATGGATGAAGTTTCATCAAAATTGGTGACCATGCGTGGCAACGAAGTTTAAGTGGTTACAGAGAATGGCTATTAATGTTTATCATGTTTATACTATAAATAATTCGTACTTCACTTTTTTTTTTCAAAATTTCTTATAGAGAATTTCATGTTATGTATTTTGTGGTTAAATAATTGTCTTACTTAAGATTCTCAAAACTTGTAGAGTCCAAACTCCATAGCTCCTCCACTTGTACTCCTTCACAACCTGGGTAAAAGAAAATAAAACTTCACTTCTGACATATCATATCAAAATTACACACTGAACTGCACATGACATCTTTTAAATATGTAAATATAACAGAAGTTGTATTCAATCAGTTTCAATTTTTCATCTTGCAAACTTTGCATTTCAGTTCTTACAAAACGTTTCCTGGACATCATTAATCCAGTTGAGAAACAGGTATTGAAATAATTATTTTTAAATACAGGGTTATACTCAACAAAATAATACAACTTTAAATTTAAAATAATGTTTACATGCCCTCTTTCAACCAAGGTTAAAAACATTAGGTCTGTAGGTAGGTGGGAAATTCTTTTCTTCCTAGCAAATTCAACAAACATATTTATTTGACAGAATGGAAAAAATCCAGGAATAAATAGGGGGTAAAAAAATTTCTTGCAGGTTGAAAAATGTTTTGAGTCAGGTCAATTTTAAGCTGTCAGTCAGGAGAGGAAAAACAAACACTTTTTTAAAAGTCCTACAGAAATGATTTTTATTTGAATCGTAATGGTTTGGGCATGGATATGGATAGGTCAGTCTGTAGAGCGCATCTGATTAGTGATGCAAGAGTCTGGGTTCGATTCCAAGTCCATGCAGCCATACATTTTCTCTTAGATTTGGTGCTGTTCACCACCCATGGACTTGTAACTGAAAGTCCTGCCAGGGTCAAATAACAACTTGGGTTGTGTCTTTGAGAGCAAAGGCAATTTAAGGGGGAGGAGCATAATGGTTTTGGTCGTGGATATTGGGCTGGATAGCTCAGTTGGTAAAGAACCTGACTAGTACCGGTGTAGCATATTTTGATACCGCGATATATTGAACCCGGGTTCAATATATCGCATAATATTTTGAACCCGGGTTTACTTTTTCGCTGCGATATATTGAACCCCCTTATAAAATATTGAACCCCTACCTTTTTCATTGAAGAGTTAGGGGGTTCAAAATATTATGGCCATAATATTTTGAGTCCCTTTGCCAATTTACTTTTAAAGGGAGGGGGTTAAAAATATTATGGCCATAAAATATTGAATCCCCCTGCCCTATTAATTTATCAAGGAGGGGGTTCAAAATATTATGGCCATAAAATATTGAGTCTCCTTCCTTTTAAGTGAAGAGGGAGGGGGTTCAAAATATTATGGCCATAAAATATTGATCCCCCCTGTCATTTTAAGTTAAGAGGGAGGGGGGTTCAAAATATTATGGCCATAAAATATCGAGTCCCCCTGTCCTTCTAATTTTACATGGAGGGGGGTTCAAAATATTATGGCCATAAAATATCGAATCCCCTGCCCTATTAATTTATCAAGGAGGGGGTTCAAAATATTATAGCCATAAAATATTGAACCCCCATGTCCTTTTAAGTTAAGAGGGAGGGGGTTCAAGATATTATGGCCATAAAATATTGAGTCCCCCTGTCCTTTTAATTTTACAGGGAGGCGGGTTCAAAATATTATGGCATAAAATATTGAACCCCCATGTCCTTTTAAGTTAAGAGGGAGGGGGTTCAAAATATTATGGCCATAAAATATTGAACCCCCATGTCCTTTAAAGATCGGAGGGAGGGGGTTCAAAATATTATGGCCATAAAATATTAAATCCCCATGTCCTTTTAAGTTAGGAGGGAGGGTGGTTCAAAATATGGCCATAAAATATGGAACCCCTTTGTTCTTTTAAGTTAAAAGGGAGGGGATTCAAAATATTATGGCCATAAAAAATTGAACCCCCATGTCCTTTCAAGTTAAGAGGGAGGGGTTCAAAATATTATGGCCATAAATTATTGAGTCCCTTGCCCTATTAATTTATCAAGGAGGGGGTTCAAAATATTATGGCCATAAAATTTCAAGTCCCCTGTCCTTTTAAGTTAAGAGGGAGGGGGTTCAAAATATCTTGGCCATGAAATATGGAACCCCCATCCTTTTAATTTTATAGGAAGGGGGGTTCAAAATATTATGGCCATAAAATATCGAGTCCCCTGTCCTTTTTTATTTTTTAGGGAGAGTGAAGAGAAGGGCTTCAACTTAATATTATCATAAAATATTGATGACTTTATTGTACGTGTGTGTGGGTTTTTTTTCAAGTTGAGTATGATATTTTTACATCATATTGATTGCATGATATTGGATTTCTGAAAATCTTTTTAACCTTGGCCATAATTTTTTAACAGTTAGGACTAGGGCTTCCGTAATTCACATATGTATTCTTTGACCTTTCATTTGATACCAATAACCTGACCTTGTGACCTTGATGTTGAAGATTTTTGTACTCATGAAAAAACTTTAACCTGGCCATAACATATCATGATATGGCTTTCATATTTCACAATTGTATTTCAAGTTAGGCGACCTTATTTTGGGTACCAATATATATATTGTACTCAGTTTTGACAATAAGTCAAGGGTACTATATCCCCAATACAGGCCCAAAATATGTGTAACAAGAGGCCCATGGGCCTTATAGGTCACCTGAGTATTGTGTAACAACTTTCAAACAATTAAATTTGGTTTGTGTTTTAAACCAGAGGCCATGAAATTCACAATTCACAATTTTGAAAGAGGCACCATTGCTTATCATAATTATTGACTTAGCATGCTTACTCTATTAACTTAATACTCAGAGGTAGATCAGAGTAACAAAGAGAAAATGCAACTCTACTTTGTACCCAGTTGTGCACCTCATCCCAAAAGAACCACTGATACAGGGGCCACATATTTCAAAATTTTGCAAATTTTATCAAAAAATGGTTGATTAATACCAAAGAGCAGATTTCAAAGCATTAATTCATTCTCAGACTATGTAACACCCCCCCCCCCCCCCACCCCCTCTGACCCAGGGGGCATAAAAACCCACTGCTAGATGCACCTTTCTTCATCATTAATATATATACTTGGATCACTGGCATAAAACTCAGGAGCAAAGGAAAATATTTCCAAAGAATTAATGTATTTTTACTATATAATCAATAGAGCCCCGCCCTAACACCAGAACCCCTAACCCTGGGGCCATAAAATTCACAATTTTGAAAGAGGCACTCTTGCTCATCATAACTATGTACTTAGTTAGTTTATTTAATACCCAGAAGCAGAGAAGAAGATTTTCAAAGAATAATGCATTTTCACTATATAATTAATAGAGCCCTGCCCTAACACCAGAACCCCTGACCCTGGGGTCATAAAATTCACAAATCTGCAAGAGGCACTCTTGCTCATCATTACTATGTACTTAGTTAGTTTATTTAATACCCAGGAGCAGAGATGAAGATTTTCAAAGAAATAATGCATTTTCACTATATAATCTATATAGCCCCACCCTAGCACAAGAACCCCTGACCCTGGGGCCATAAACTTCACAAATCTGGAAGAGACACTCTTGCTCATTATAACTATGTACTGAGTTAATTTATTTAATACCCAGAAGCAGAGAAGATTGTCAATGAATAATGCATTTTCACTGTATCATCAATAAAGCCCCACTGTAACACAAGAACCCCTGACCCTGGGGCCATAAAATTCACAATTATGGAAAACACACTCTTGCTCATCATAACTATGTGCTTAGTTAGTTTATTTAATACCCAGAAGCAGAGAAAAAGATTTTCGAAGAATAAATGCATTTTCACTATATAATCATTAGAGCCCCGCCCTAACACCAGAACCCCTGACCCTGGGGCCATAAAATTCACAAATCTGGAGGAGGCACTCTTGCTCATCAAAACTATGTACTTACTTAGTTTATTTAATACCCAGGAGCAGAGAAGAAGATTTTCAAAGAATAAGAGCATTTTCAGTATATCATCAATATAGCCCCGCCCTAACACCAGAACCCCTGACCTTGGGGCCATAAAATTTACAATCTTGAAGAGGCACTCTTGCTCATCATAACTATGTACTTGGTTAGTTTATTTAATACCCAGGAGCAGAGAAGAAGATTTTCAAAGAATTTATGCATTTTCACTATATATTCTATTTAGCCCTGCCCTTAAGTACTTGAACCCCTGACCCAGGGGCCATGAATTTCACAATTTGGGTAGAGGACTCAATGCTGATTACAATCATGCCAACAGTATGCCTGCTTGATGTCCAGGAGTAAAGAAGAAGATTTTTAAAGATTGCAATAATTTTAGTGGTTTTGGACCCACCCCTCAGGCTCCAGGGGGGCGGTGACCATGAAATTCTTAATTTCTGTTCCCCTTCACCCATAGATGCTGTATATCAAATTTGGTTGAAATTGGTTCGGTGGTTTCAGAGAAGACGCTGAAATTATTCAAATGTTAACACACGACACAGGAAGCACAACGACGGACGAAAACAGATAGCAATAGGTCCCCTGAGTTTACTCAGGTGACCTAATAAAATGTAGTAAACTAGGGTATTCCTGACATTTGTCTACAAATAGCAAATTTTAGACTGTTAGACCTTGGTCTGTAAAAAGGCTATACGGGATGTCAGGAAGAAGATTATGGATGAAAACTTTATCCAGACTGTAAAGAACATGATTGAGAGTGACCAATTTCACACTATATCTCATAAATACCTGCAGTTTTGGGTTTTTAAAACAGAAGAATTAATGCTTTACTTGTTTGAAAGATTTTAAGGTTGACAAGAAATTGTGTATGGATGTAGACTAGATAAGGTAACACAAACTGTCATGAACTCTTGGAAAAATGTCGAGAAAAAGAAAGCTCATATTATTTTTTCATGCCTAAGACATCTAAGATTTTTCTGCTCTGTGACTGAATGATCTGTCCTAATAAATCACCAAAAATTTATATCAATTTACAACATTTTGAAATGAAATTTTGAAGTTCATATAAATAAAGCTTCTTTCATATTATTTGTTACTTTTTTGCCTGATTATGTTGTCAAATATATTTTTATGCCCCGCCATGAATGTGGCCGGGGCATATAGTGTTTGTCATGTCCGTCTTCCGTCCTTCCGTCTGTCCTTCCGTCACACTTTGTGTTTAGCTCTGTTCAAAGCTTAGTTTCAAAGAAACTATCCAAGATATTTTCATCAAACTTCATATGATGATAGATATTGATGAGAGCTATGCAACTGCATCAACATTTTTGACCTTGACCTTTCCTTTTACTTTTGACCTCAAGTTTCCCAAATCAGTGTCAAACTTCATATGCTGATACATACTGATGTAAGCAATTCAACTGCATCAACAATTTTTACTTTGACCTTTTATTTGACCTTGACCTTACTTTTATCAAATTGTGTTTAAGTCAGTTTTAAAGAAACCATTTATAATATTTTTTTCAACTTTATTTGCTGATACTAACTGATGAGAGCTTTTCAACTGAATCAATAGTTTTTGAATTTTGATCTTGGCATTTCCTTTGACCTTGACCTCACTTTAACGAAATTAGTGTCAAACTTCATATGTTGATACATACTAATGTAAGCAATTCAACTGCATCACTTTTAAAGATATTCTGATCAAATTTCATACACTAATACAGAACTGAAAGTTTACTGAGGTAGGGGGGGGAGCTTGAATTTTAACCCCCCATGGGGTCATGATTTGAACAAACTAGAATCTACACTACCTGAGGATGATTCCATATAAATATCACTAATCATGGCTTTGAAGTACTTGAAAAAAAGATTTTAAAAGGTTTCCCTATTTAATTCCTATTTAAAACGTTGGTCGGCCATTTTGGCCCCACCCTACTCCCAGGGGTCATGATTTGAACAAACTTTAATATACACTACCTGAGGATGATTCCACATGAGTTTCATCTTTCCAGGCCCAGCGGTACTTGAGAAGAACATTTTTAAAGATTTTTAAAGATTTTTATTTTATACTCCATTGTAAAACTTTGATCGGCCATTTTGGCCCCACCCTACTCCCATGGGTCATGATTTGAAAGCAAGTTTGGTTGAAACTGGCCCAGTAGTTCTTGAGAAGAAGATGAAAATGTGAAAAGTTTACAACGACGACGCTGATGACGACGACAACGACGACAGACAACGAACAAATTCTGATCAGAAAAGCTCACTTGAGCCTTTGGCTCAGGTGAGCTAATAAGAAGGACAGGGGGACTCAATATTTTATGGCCATAATATTTTGAACCCACCTCCTGTAAAATAAGAAGGACAGGGTGACTCAATATTTCATGCCCATAATATTTTGAACCCCCTCCCTCATAAATTAAAAGGGAAGGGGGACTCAATATTTTATGGCCATAATATTTTGAACCCCCCTCCCTGTAAAATTAAATGTTCAGGGGACTCGATATTTTATGGCCATAATATTTTGAACCCCCCTCCCTGTAAAATTAAAGGGGCAGGTGACTCTATATTTTACGGCCATAATATTTTGAACCCCCTCCCAGTCAAATTAAATGGGCAGGGGACTCGATATTTATGGCCATAATATTTTGAACCCCCTCCCAGTAAAATTAAAAAAGGCGGGGGGACTCGATATTTTATGGCCATAATATTTTGAACCCCCCTCCCTGTAAAATGAAATGGGCAGGGGGACTCAATATTTTTTGACCATAATATTTTGAACCCCCTCCCTCATAAATTAAAAGGGCAGGGGGACTCAATATTTTATGGCCATAATATTTTGAACCCCCCTCCCTGTAAAATTAAATGGGCAGGGGACTTGATATTTTATGGCCATAATATTTTGAACCCCATTCCCTCTTAAATTAAATGGGCAGGGGGACTCAATATTTTATGGCCATAATATTTTGAACCCCCTCCCAGTAAAATTAAATGGGCAGGGGACTCAATATTTTATGGGCATAATATTTTGAACCCCCTCCCTCTTAAATTAAAAAAGGTGGGGGGACTCGATATTTATGGCCATAATATTCTGAACCCCCTCCTTCATAAATTAAAAGGGCAGGGGGACTCAGTATTTTATGGCCATAATATTTTGAACCCCCCTCCCTGTAAAATTAAAAGGGCAGGGGGACTCGAATATTTTATGGCCATTATATATTTTGAACCTCCCTCCCTCTTAGATTAAAAGGGTAGGGGGACTCAAAATTTTATGGCCATAATATTTTGAACCCCGGGTTCAATATTTTATAGGGGGGTTCAATATTTCGCAGGGATATTGTGAACCCGGGTTCGAAATATCGCGGGGTTCAATATATTATATGACACCGGTAATGGAGGAGTCCCTGGTTCAATTTCCGGTCCAGCCATACATTTAGTCCTTACCTGTTACTGTATATGTATGTCACAGTGTAAAAATGCTTACTTTTTTCAATATACTGCTTGAAAACAGATGAATTTAATAAATCAATTTACATTGGCCTACCATTTATAAGTCTTAATTCAAACTAATATAAAACAAGTGAAAATAAATTTCTAACTTGTCTAGGCCTTTTTCTGATAAAATAAATGGACAACGCCAAAATCCTCGTATCTGATATATATCTCTTATAGTCATTTCGGTGAAATCTGAGACAGAAGAGCTTGGAATTTTATGCTTCATTTCAAATGCATTTAAACTGTAATCAACAGGTTGGGGGGAAACGTAAATTCCGCTATAATAGTGGTATCTCACTATTATAGTGAAATTACGCTATATTTCCTGCCTTGGATACCCTCAGTTTCATTCGATAACTTGCAAGGCGTTGGAACCGCAAGTCATGGTGGGTATTAAAATGAACAAAAACTGTCATGCTTTCATGTTTTGAATTTTAATAAATTTTCTACCGTTGCATTTAATAATGCGAGCACTCTTTTTTTTACCGGAAGTTGCATTTTTAACATAGCAACCGATGATTGCGGGGATATTTAAGCCTGTTTAAATCTCACTTATTGCTCATAAATGTGCACAAATTAATGCTTGTTGCAATTGTCAACTCGCACTGGAAAGGGTTTATGGAATTATAGAAGAAAAAGATTATTTTTGTCTGCATGGTTACAAGTATGGAGGGCCGTTATGGTAAACGGAAAGACACATTATGGCAAACATAAAAAAGGGTATATTGATTAACTCGATATCTATCCTTTTAACAAAATCAATTTATTATAAATAATAAAAAAATACTAATATAAACAATCCTAGAAAATCTATCGAATTTTTAATTTCCGCTGGTTTAATAATTGCTTATTTCAGAAAAAAAGTCAATTTATTTCGGGAATATTTTACAAGAGTGCCTGTAACCTTATTTTAACACATGTTCAAATAATTATGAATTAACAATCTTTTTAACTCCGCACAAATGTATCTTAGTTATGCAGTAAGGCAAGAATGATTTAACTTGGAAATCTGACAGAAATAGCTATAATAGTTTTTTTCTTGTTATTTGAAAAATATTTTTATATAGCAAAAAATCACACTAAAACTATTAATTTTTCAGACTTTTAGATTTATGCCATTGTTTTATTGTTTAAACCACAAGGAAACTTCAAATAACCAATCACCACTGCTCAATATTCAGCATAAGAAGTGCCTAAAACATCCTTGACTCAGTTAATATTTTCCACAATTAAAAATTGATGTAAAGCATCAAATCGGCCGCAAACAATTTAGCATTTGAAAAAGTACTTTCACAATTTTGAAAGCATATCCATGCAGTGGAAGTACAAGATATTCAAAGCTGAACTAGAATCTTGAGAAGCGTATACTATAAACGTAAATAACTACATTTAGCTGTGTATTCTACTGTATTTAGCAATTTTGGTAGAAAATAGAGTCCGCTAATTCAAGTACATCGCTAAATGTCTTCTATATTAACTTTTATAACTAGCAACTTCAGACAGCGATAAATCAAACCTGCTTTAACTTGTTGAAAATTGAATTTCCGCCAAATATTGTACATGCCAAATGTAATACATTCACAGTATTTTCATTTTCAATCATTTCTTTTATCATTGACTTCATAGGCGTCAGAACCGGGGGAGGGGAGCTGGGTGGGGGGGGGGGGGGGTAAGATAATTGAAAATTGGGGTTTACCTTTTCTGTTGGTTTAACCCCCCCCCCCCTTCAATTTGCTTCTGACTCCTATAGACTTTATTACATCGATGAATTCATCTGATGAGCAAATGCACTAAAATATCTATGTACATCCTTATTTTAAAAAAATATTTATTTATAATGCTTTGAAGACAGTCTGAAATAAAAATGACCGAACCACGTGCATCCTGGATCTTGATCATGTGATAATCCCTATGGTTTTGCAGAATAGGCTATGCTGCAAGGCGCTGGGCAAAATATGGAAACGAAATATTCCTTGTATCAGTCGCATCATTCGTAGCTGTATCATATTCAAAACAATTTTTACGAGTTGAACAGTTTTTGATTTTTTATTAACCCCCATCCCCGCAATCACGCATTTTAACGCATATACCGTTGCCCCGCAATCACGCATTTTAACGCATATACCTTTGCCCCGCAATCACGCACTTTAACGCACATTTCGTTTTTGACGTTTTATGCCCTGATTACGCGTAAAGTTTTGATGGTATGATAATAAATTATTAGATAATAAATTTTGTTATTCCATTCTAATATATTTCGCAAATAATATTATTTTTCCTCAATTTAATATGTCCGAGTCGTTCGATTTATTGGACGAAACTTGGGATGCCAGACAAATTAAGAAGGTTTTTCTCTTGAACTAAATAAGCTCACCATTCACTGGTGTGGTGATCTGGAAAGGAAATCACTCAATCTTGTGTGAGATGGAACCCTTGATTCAGAATTTATCGAATTCGGCGAATGATTTTTTTATGTAAGTTTTTGATAAAAACCTGTGCAGAAATCGACACAAGGAATGTATAAAATTACAAAAGAATTGTTAAGTTTATACATACTCATACAACCGTAGAGAAAAGCAGTTTTGTTCATAGAATATAGCTTGTTCCAGTTTACATGTAATCTTATGCTACATGTAGTCTCATGTTGTCTTATTTCTTGTTCTATTTGAATTCAAATTCGTAAACCTGATTATTTTCCCACCTTACACATGTTACACAGCAATAAAAAAAATACACATACACAAATAAAAAGGAACAGAATAAAGGAACGACAATATCATGTTGAAAAAGAGGTTAATTTAAATTCGAATTATTTCATTATCAAGTCAACGTTTCCGATATTGTTAAAAAAAACTTACTCGATCGTTCGTTTGATTTCTAAACAAATACGTACACATGTATACATAAAACAAGGTATTCGGGAAAATTTTATGCAAGTATACTGTATACTTGTTTGATATTTTTTTTTTTTAAAAAGGCAGAACAAACAAGAAGTCTGTGAGCCAATGCTCACCAATATTGCCCCACTCTGATGTGAATTTGCACATGTTCAGTAACAGGCAGATGCACGGAAAAAAATATGAAGTTGACATCAGATTCATATACAAAAAAAATCCCATTATATGACATGTCTCAACAAAGATTGTGTTAAAATTTAAAGAATCTGAATAGTTGCCTAGAAAAATGCGATAAAAATTTGTTACATGTATGTATGCATGGTGCGGACAGACGCACGGAAAAACAGGAAGTTGACATCGGATTTGAACAAAAATGAAACCACCGTATGGCATGCCACAGTAACGAATGTGCTAAAATTTTAATTAAGCATCTGTAATGAGTGCTGCGTACTTGCTGAGAAAACTGCGACCAAAAACTTTGTTACGGACAGATACACAGCTAGACAGACGAAAAACACACAGAGTTAAACAGTATACCCCTTCTCCTTCGCAGCGGGGGTAAAGTTAAAAGACATGTCTACTGATTAGTTTTATCAGTGGGTATATGGTCCCTAATAGGAATATTCCTTGACCCGCCTTGAGTACGTTTATATCGTCAGAATATTATTTGAAAATATTCACTAAGTCGTTTTCACATGTTTAAGAAAACATATATACTCTGTAGGTTCATGTATGTCAATACTGCATACTCTAGAAATAATAAGTTTTGAAAAATCTTAATTGGCGAAGTAAACTTTCAAGAAGAGGACGGCGATGTGGTCTGTTTGATTCTTCCACTGGATATATTTTTTATGTTATACACAAAAAATAATTTTGGCATCCACTTGTGTATGGACAGTTAACTCGTGACTGTTTCAAAGGGTAGTACAGCTGGTAAATACATGTACCATGAAGATACATAAATGATGAGCAATGCTTTTGGACGCTTACAACTTCATTCTTTCGGGGGCAGGGGGTGTTATACATCTTTGACCAACAGCGATCTAATTTATTCTCCCCATTAATTTCATTTCCGGAATTATTTTTTTACATTCAAAATTTCCGGCATTTTTTTTTTCTTCGATCACCAGCTAGCTTGTTAAATAAAGGGACTGATTATAAATTATATATGCATTTCATTTTACCACAGGAATGCTGTTTTTTTTTTTTTTTTTTTTTTTTTTTTGGTGGGGGGGGGGGGGGGGGTGGTTATGCATCTTGTCTACTAAGTTATTGAATAATCGATCAATAAAAAAGAAAATCAGCTACACTTCAACAATATTATGTCAGTGATGTCCGACACACATGATACTGATCTCAAATTTTACATCCATGTTTTTTTTTAAGAAAACAAAGCATTTGATGTCAATGATTTGCCGGTATTGTTCGAAGATAATAATTTCAATTTTCAATTAAGAAATTCTTCGGTCACAGTTTTATTTCCTGAAATTTACTCTTCAATAAATGTCTGAAAATAAAACTATAGTTTGTCAATAAAACACTTATTCAATGACTACTCGGTGAAACAGTCAAACTGTTGTCCCTCGGCTGAAGGCCTCGGGCAACAGTTTCCCAGATCTTCCCCACTACCTCAGGACAACAGTTTGACTGTTTACCTCGTAGTCATTAAATAAGTGTATAATGTAATGTCGGAAATAAAAAGTAGAATATAAATAATTTTTACTGGAAAAAAGATTGCAGTCAAATTATTGAGATAATCTGTTTATTCTCCTGTCTGATCTATATGAATATTTATTTCGGTCAGAATTGTACATCTTTTACAAACACAATCAATTAATTTTCTCTGTCGTTAACTTGTATTTTTTAATGCTATAGTAATATCATGGGATATCACAAAAGTATATCGTGAAAAAATTGTATATCCACTACGCACTAACTCCTGATAGATCCTGAGTACTAGTAATTGATTAATTTTTATTGTATACCATGTTATTAATTTGACTTTTTTCTGCAAGTTTGATTAAATTGATATAAATACGTAATTTTCTTAATTGAAGCGGACAGGTTTTCGTGTACATCGACGCTGCATGTTCATAAAGTTCATCGTGTCATAGAAATCTAATATAGCAACCCTTGGAAAAATTGTGGAAATGCTTAATATATTTCTCAATAAATAAAGCTATAATTAATGCATTTTCATAGAAACATTTTTAAGAGTACTGTCTCATTTGCTCCACAAATAATCGGAATACTTATAGGACAACATCGGGAAAATGTCGAGTACTGATCGCTTCGTCCTAGGAGTTCATGGACTCGTTTGTAAACTATTCTATTGTTTTTAAAAATATGTAAAAATTCCATTACAAAGAAAAACTTCTTTTCGATGTTTTTTCTTTTCTTTTTTATTTATTGCAAATTCGCCTACAGCCCCATATCTCCCAAGTTTTGTTTTTTATTGTTAAAGTGCTATATTTTAGTAGCCCACATGTACCTGTATGTGTAAAGATTCTGCAATCTTCACTATAGCCAAGGGGTTCCGATACGCTTCACATCTCCACCATGCCATGCACTAGAGTTTGGATCGGAAACCCTTGGCTAGCAAGGTTTAGATATATATTGCTAATTTAAGACTGATTATTTTAATGCCGAGTCCCATGGCAGTATTTCATCCGTAAATCGGCCAAAATATTAATAAGAAGATGCGAGCAGTTAAATTTTATCACATGTATTTTAATAATTAAAATATTTTCCATCGACAATGCGCTATTGTATTGTTCAATAGAAATTAAGCGATATTCCAACAATATTCATTAATTTAAAAAAATTTACCTCTCGAACAGATAAATCAAGTTAAATGTGCTGCAAGCTACAAATCCTTTTTGTCCTAAAAAATTTATTTAAAAAATTTTCTCAAGTGATTATCCTTCTCTTCTAGACCTCATTTCTATTTTTATTTATAATTGAAAGATTCTGCAAGTTTAGATATGATGGTAATGCATGTAACTAAAGAAATTAAAAAAAGGGGGGATGTCCGTCATTTTAACACGAGCAAAAAAATGACACCCTGAATGGAAACTCAAACAATTATTTTGAACGAAGTTTGCGATTTAAATAGATTTAAAATTGATAAGAAATTACTTGCAAGCTATGATAATATATCAAGTCTGTAAAAGTCCACATAAAAGAATTATTTAAACAAAATAAACAGGATTAATTCATCATCAAAATACTTGAATTCATTTTACAAATGATTGTACAAATATTAGGGCGATGTATACGGCAACAGTTCCTTATTATACACCGTGTTAATGCATCCTCAAAAACACGTTTTTTCAGCACGTTATCGCAAGTGCGCTGCGGGGAAAAGGATAACGTCATCCAAAAGTAACAAATGTAATGCTACTATTACGTCACAGACAGCGCAAGGGGCAAAGAGTTAACCATGCACTTTATTTACTACGTCATGATAATGCGACCGGAAAATCATAATTTCCCTATATCTATACATATTAGTACTTTTGTAAACTCTTTTTATATCGTCAAAAATTATCAAATATCTTGATGATCAATGACAATGAAATTGAAACATTACAACAATAACATTTTAAATTTGTTTCTAAATTTAAGCGTTTATAAAAATATTTTACTTATGATTTTCTACATGTTATCAATGAATTATTATAGTGAACGATTAAAAAAATAATTTTTCTCAGTTCCCATGTTCACTATCTAACACAACCATGCACAAAAAAAATCGGTCGCGGTAGCGTCGGATGATAATGGGTCTTTCCGTTTACCATAACGAGCCTCCATACCCGTTACCATGCAGACAAAAATAATCTTTTTCTTGTTTAATTCAATAAACCCTTTCGAATGCGAGTTGACAATTGCAAAAAGCATTAATTTGTGCACATTTGTGATCAATAAGTGAGATTCAAACAGGCTTAAATACCCCCGCAATCATCGGTTGCTATGTTAAAAATGCAACTTCCGTTAAAAAAAGAGTGCTCGCATTATTAAACGCAACGGTAGAAAATTTATTAAAATTCAAAACTTGAAAGCATGACAATTTTTGTTCATTTTAATACCCACTTTGACTTGCGGTTCAAACGCCTTGCATGTTATCGGATGAAACTGAGGGTATCCAAGGCAGGAAATATAGCGTAATTTCACTATAATAGTGAGATACCATTATTATAGCGGAATTTACGTTTCCCCCCGACCTGATCAAGGTAAAATGCTGAAGATTAAGTTTGGTGACACCGTGTTAAATAAACATTTAAAATAATTTGTTTATTTGTTTCATTTACAATCAAACATATTCATGTACATTACAATCCAAACACCTATGTACTTGAAACCTCAATACCCATTTCAAATGCATTTTTTATACTGCATTCGAATTTCCTCTGATCTAGATTTATACTTTAAAATAATTAGGAGTAACTTTAAGAATTTAAAAATTCACTAAAGATAATATAAGAATAAAAGTTGGACCGCTCGTCATATCATACCGAATCCCTTGATAAGTTCCGTAAATACGCCAGGGTCACTCTCGATCAGGCACCAGTCTCCTGCACTTGTCGCCATTTTCAATTTTCAAACCGGAAGTAGCACATGTTTCTTGACAACATCCGGAATTGCAAATGACAAACAAGACAGGTGCGGAAACTGACAATAGACACTTGCCCGCTGTTGCAATGGTAATTTGACTTATATGATCAATGCTATGTGTGTAGATCAAATATTGGCTGAGACGTTAACTAAAGTGTCAAACAGTTAAGAGGTCGGAGACTGTTCGCACCTGTTCATCTTTCACAGGGGGTCTTTTTGACCCACATGAAATAAATGTGGTCCATATTAAGGTCCTCTTAATGAACGTGTGTTCTTTTATTTTAATGTGAAGGCAATTGAAAAAAAAAATGAAAATACTGATTTTTTAATTTAAAAAGAAATTTTCAAATTGAATTAATTCATCTGCATGGGCCTTCTTTATGTTTCATGCAAATTAGGTCAATAAAATCTATTTGCTCTCCTTATAATAAAGCTAAAAATGTAAAAAATTATGTGACCATTCAGCGGCATTGTCCCTGCTACTATGTAAATGTTCTATACATGTTTGAGTTTGCTACGATCATTTATCAAAGTTAAATACAGTTAAACTTTATTTTGCTAAGCCCCACCCACTTTTCTTCTATATTTATTTTGGCCCTTGACATCTTGAATCATTGAATATATCAGTTTTTCTTCTTTGTTCCAATTTTCAGTATGGTCCTTGCACAGTCTCGGGCGTCAAGAAAGGCGATGTCAAACTTTGGTGTGCTTGTGGACTGAGTAAAAATCAGCCATGGTGTGATGGTAATTATTTTTGGTGCTGTAATGGTTTGGGCTGTGGAGATCAGTCTGGGTAGCTCAGTTGGTAGAACAACTGACTAGTGATGTAGCATTCGGCAAACCTTGGCTGTTTCTGTGGCCTTCAAGTATGAATCAGCTGAGGTGTGCCGAGTGGTGATGCAGGGGTCCCATGTTTGATTCCTGGTCCATCCACACATTTACTCTTTCCCTGTTACACTGAATATTTATGAAGCTCACTGTATTATACACTGTATCATTTTAACAAGTACAAATAATGTGTGATACTCCTAGATAGAATCAAGCATTTTCTTTATTTAGGATCTCACAAAGGCACAGGGATAAAGCCACTGAAGTGGACAGTGTCTAAAGAGCAGAGACTTTTTCAGATCTGTGCCTGTAAGTACACCAAGGACCCACCCTTCTGTGATGCCACCCACACCAATTTACCTTCTCAAGTCCTACACCAACAGGAAGTGTGTCCACGGCAACAGGACAATCACCATAGCAACAATAAACTCTGTACAGGATGTGGCTGGGTGCCAGATTTCTGATTTTAGTTACACTGATTACATGATACAAATTGTGAGGCTGTGATATAAACTGGATGGATGGGAGATTGGGAGGAAAGGGGATTCTGAATCTCATTTAATTTTAAGTCATATTGCCTCTCAAAATAACATCATTCAATTTAAAAGTTAACATATCATAATATTTTTCATCAGTGAAATCATGGTAAATGTTTGGGGGCAATGAAGTATAGCATTCACATATTATTGCTAGTGAAATCACTGTTGTAAGCAAGTATGAAACGTCAAGTTGACCTACATTGTAAATGTGAATCAATTTGATCATTTTCCTGTCAATATTCAGTTTGTGAAGAATTGTACATGTATGTGAAAAGGTATAATAGAAACTGATTACAAACCAACTGTACATTTGCAATTTTTAGTTCTAATACATGTATTTCTATGTGCCAAAATCTTTGCCAAATAAAATAAAATAAATTCAATATACACTGTAAATTGTAGAACTTGATCCATAGATTGAAGATGTACCGGGTACATATTTATGAAAGGTTTCCCAAGTATCAAAGTTTTTTTTTTCCAACATTACTTTTCATGACAAAATCGATAAAAATGTTGTCAATAAGAAATACTAATAAATGTGCACATGTAAACATACTGTAACATATTATACATGTATTTGGCTGTTGCAGAAAGTTGTGTTATTATTTTATCTCCTCCAACTCTGTTGTGAGGGGATAAAAAAGCAATTGCTATTAAAACCATCAAATCTATGCTAACTTGTTGAAAATTTAATTTCAGCCAAATAAAATACATTTACAGTATATTACACCTTAATAGACAATCAATGTAAAATAATTAAGTCAAATTGATAAATATAAGATTATTTTAATGTCTAAAATTTAGCACTTGCTCCTTTTATCTTCTATGCAATAACAATTCATAATTCAGTTAGCCATATTTTGAACATAAACTTTGGTAATCTTCCATATACAGTGTATTATAAATGTCAATTTAAATATATATAAACAACAATTATGATAATAATAAAAAGCTCACTTGAGCTTTCAACTCTGGTGAGCTAAAAAGACTAATGCACAAGAATTCATTTCTGTAATCCAATACATGTATTATATCCATTGCTGAATTTTTCCTGATGAAATTATTATTATGGTGTGAACATAAATTGCACAACAGCAGGTGAGTACCAGTATAAATAATCATATCATCGACTCCTTTTTGTCACTTCCTTCAATTAAAAATTTGTTCTCCCAAGTCCTATCACCGACATATGTCATGGCTATGTCCTGAACTGAAACTTTCCAGCTCGTGTGATGTATTTGACTCCTTTAAATGGTTTGTATTTCTACAAATATTGAAAATGAGAATATGATAGAATAACCCCTATGTATAATTACAAATTAAAGGTAAACAAGAAAACATAATTACTTGTAACGGGAGAGGAGAAAATGCTGAGGACCAGACCGGGATTCCAACCCGGGCCCCCTGAAACTCCGGTCAGGTGCTCTACCAACTGAGCTATCTGGCCACCAGTGATCAAGCCCGGCTGACCACCACATTCTTCCCTCCTTAAAGGTCTTTGGTCCTCAAAAGACCCCAACCCAGGCTCATCCCTAGCAGGTCTTTCACCTGTCAATTCCAGGACATGGCACAGCACCAAATGTAACGGGAGAGGAGAAAATGCAGCGGACCAGACCGGGATTCGAACCCGGGCCCCCTGAAACTATGGTCAGGTGCTCTACCAACTGAGCTATCTGGCCACCGGCGATCGAATCCGGCTGACCGCCACATACTATTACATGTACTAGTATACACATTGCAGTCATAATTTGGTTATACATGTATTCAATAAAATTAATTTAGTGATTTTAAAATTAAAACAAGCAAACCCTAATCTAAGTATACATGTACTACAATCTAAACTAAAGATACTGATAGTAAACTTTAAAAAAAATTAACTCTGTTGTAATTTATTTTCTGAAATCAAACTTTCTCTCATTGAAAGCTTTAAGCCAGATAAAATGTTAACCCTTTTTGGTTACTGACCCTGAACTTTCTCAAGTCAAGGTCATAGCACAAACAAATTCAAGTCAAAGTCACATCACACCTTAAAGTAACAAGCAATCATTTTCTCTCTATGAGCTTCCAATGTTTCTTTAACAAAGTTATAGGATCAGGCATACATGATAAACTTTTCTGTAAGTGACCTTGACTTTGGCAAAATGACCTTGGATAAAGATCATGACTTATCCTCATGTTATAAGTAGAGTTTCTCTTACAAGATATGTCCAGGACATGAATTATAAATGATCCCGAACTTGTTCAAATGACCTTGGATAAAGGTAATGGCACAAATTACTTTGGAAAAACTATGAATTTCCAATCTTATGGTTCACTATTAAAAATCTTAATATACACTTTTCCTGCTAGTATCTTGCATAAATAGAAAAGGGTATTAAGAAAACAAAACCTCAAGTACATGTAGTAAGTGATTTTTTGTAAAGAAAAGCTTCCACTTTTTCTTCATTTATACAAAGTTTAAGTATAAACAAGACAGACAGAAAAGGTCCCCAAGCTTTTTTGTTATCAAGGAGTATGTGTAATAAACAAATGTATTAAAAGAAAATGCAAAGTGAAATATTTTAAGAAGTGAGTATTTATAGATTCCACAGCTTGACCTACCTCTCCATACATGTCCAGCCTGTTGACCTTGATCCCAGATATAGCCATCTGACTAATGGTGAAATTTATCTGCAGCAATAAGGAGACATTAGGCCAGAACCAAGCAAAATACATAATTACATGTGTTTAAAAAGATCATTGCTCAACATAATGCAAAATGAGGAACATGTACGTTCATTTAAAAAGGCACCATTTACAATTTTACACATATTATGGAAATAGGAGGCTTACATTTATTGTAGGGTTTGACTCTGGTATGGGATGACCACTCTGCAAACTTATCTGTAATAATTAAGAATGTTTATGTCACATAAAAAATTGTCACAAATTACCCTTGTAATCAAAGTGCCACTTGTAAAAGTGGTATACCTTTTCGAAGATGTGTTTACAAATGACAAGGAAAAATAACTCTGGTCAGAGATTGGAATTTGAAGGTTACTTACATTGCCTTTTATACTTGGGAGTTTGGTTGGGTCCATTCTACCTACATCCCAGGTAAGCATTTTACCTACAGGATCAAAGGTGTACTTCCCTTGAGAGGGTGTCAGGGTGAGATTTAGGACTGACTTAGGGAAAGGTACCTCCATTGATATGTTTTCTACCTACAACCAAAGTAATACAAATGTTAAAGTACACACAGGTATATTTACTTTTCATTATTACCTGATCATTTTACCAACAATGCTTTTTTAGAAGTGATATTACAAAGCAGTTACAGTCCATTGACTTTTGACTGCTGCATTCCTCAAGACAAAGACATGTACATGTACCGGTATGTAAGATATGTATGTAGACAAAGAAAAAGTATGATGCCTTTGGAATTAGCCATTTTAATATTATTATTGGGTTCAATCAATGTAGTTTAAGGTTGTTATTAAAAATCAATTTACACCTGTACATCACATACACAATGGCGGTGATTTCATTCCATTAGATTGGGGAAGGAGTGTGTGTGTTATGTCGAGCAGTTAAGTTTGTCTTACCACTTTTCCCATGGTTTGTTTTGGTCCAATTGTGACTTCAAACCTCCCTCCACTCCCTTCCCTGTACTGAATGTTATGTCTTATATACAAGGGTACACCAACCATACTGTCAGAAAAGTCAGAATAAAGCAATGAGATGTAATAATATGTTGTGGGTCATCAGCCAAACTTCATAACCTGCATTTCATTGTTCAATCTATAGCATTTTTCTTAGATAGTATCATACTTACTTATTTGATCCTATGTGATATGATATTAATCTAACATTGCCATCAGGGGGAACAAATGACAAAACTTTTTCACTCTGAAAATCACAAATTGGAAATAAACTGAAGTATTTCTATGTTTAAAAATTATAATTACTATAGAATATAAAAAATTCCTAGAAAAATTCATTGTGACATAAATTTTCACCATACCTCCCATCTTTTATACCGAACACAAGGATGAAAGCTGATGTCATCTAGAAGTCGGGGGTTCACAAAGGACAAGGTCAAATCTGGCATCCCACTTAACTTAATCAAACAGTCTATCTGTAAATATATGCAGATTATGTTGTCTTAACACTAAAAGGATATCATTTTTTATGATTTTAAAAATGTTGACAATATTATATATATATTTCATATCAAATGTTGACAATTTCACAATGTTCAAATATCACATACATTTACCACTCTACCATATATGAATGACTAGGTATATATCTTTACCAATTCAAAGAATAAAACTCTGTTGTTATGCTATACACAATGTTTTTCCTTGAATATCATCAATTTCCTGCACCATCCTACCATTTTTGTGTATGACTGGGTGTTTATCTAAATAAATGCAGACACCTCACAAGTAATATATATACTCGTATGTAGTTGTCATTATTCAAATACAGAAAAGAGCTCCATGGGGACATATTAAAGCCTGTGTTTCACCTCTGCAATGACTGTGTTTCCTTGTTTATCAATGATTGCATCGATTTCCTCAATCACATCAAAATAGGCTTCATTGTTTGTGTGAATTATGTATTTGACACCTGTTATTCTCCAGGGTACAAATGGACAACTGACCAGTGGGCAGAGTTAGCACTGACCCTGTCAAGATCAAATGTATACAAATATATATACCTGTATGTAATTATGACTTGTTGAAACAATTATTCAAATACAGAAAAGAGCAAGAGAGAGAGGCCGTCCATGGGGACATTTTTTTTATTAAAGCCAGTGTTTCAGTGTCTCTTTCTGACAAATAAAAATGTGCAATATAAATGTAGATAAATGTTGAAATCATCTGCATTTTTAAGTCCATTACTTCCAAGAATTTGAATTTACAACATACATTTTAAAATCTTTGTAAAAACGGCCACAAGCTAGTCCCTTAGACTATGCTTTGAGCTTTGAACATAGCAGATTTAAAGACAAATGCTGAAGAAGCATTGATCTGAAAAGCTCACTTGAGCCTCTAGCTAAGGTGAATTATGTATTATGAAATACTGTATATTATAAAATTAGCTCTTTTTCAAATGGAAAAGAAGCAAACCATTATGCAGGTGATCTAATTAAGAAGTCCTCTTAATCTAACACTTGATAAGGTCACCCTTGTTTCATTTTTAAATTTGAAAATAATAGGTATAGCATTTACTGGGATAAATTCTGAATGATCTGTGCACTAAGCTTATCTATACTCTGTAGTTAATTTTGTATTACCCTGTAGATTTTCCTGTGACAGTGTCTGTGATGGTCCGTAGGAAGTTAGGAGGTCGGATCAGTTCCTTCAGGATATTAGACTCCACTGCCAGCGGGAAACCATTGTCCAACATCTCATCCAGTAACTGTTAAAACATAAATAGTATTTCACTTGTTCTTTAATACTGGAAAGTTCATTCAGATTTATGTGTATTGTATGAGAGAGAGAAAGAGGGAGTGATTCAATAAATGGTTGTTGCTTTTGCCACCTATCAGTACATCCATAAGAAGACGGATCAGTGGTATTAAGGGGAAAAAATAAGCATGTTCCTCAGAGGGAGTGGAAGTTACTTGCCATGTCATCAATAACATGTGGTTACAGACTGTCAGCATTTGTAAAAAGAGACATTCCTTTAGATGCCAAGTGTCTATTAAGTAATGCTTAAATGTGAGGTCTAATCAGCATATGGTAGAAACCCACAAACATTTTATAAGGAAGGATGAGTTATTTACCTCATACACAATAACAAAGTGTTCCTTCAGTGTAGTCTCTGAACATTCTGTAAAGTAGTCCTCAAATGTGTCAAAAATCCTGTGAAGAAACTCGATGACAAACAGTGGTGGTACTGAAATCAAACAAAAATGAATGGAAAACTGCAGAAATGTAGCTCTCTTCATGCTCTAGGAAAGAATGTTTGCATAGAAAAACATATCTCATTTATTCATTTTAATAATTGCTGAGTCCATGCAGTCACATATTCCATCGACCATCATGTAAATTTGTACATGTAACTACTGTTTTACTGTATTACATTTTGGTAGGTAGTATTATGAGATGTCCATTAATTTTGAAGTTGATAAAGTGTTCTCTTCAAAGCTGCCATTGCTAAAAGATGCATACTTTCTACTATTAAAAGTGAATAAGATCATGAGATGCCTACCCTCTGCAGTGACTATTGCTATAAATACCCATGTGATAAGAAGCATGAAAATACCAACCTTCCAAGTTCACTATTATATGTAGTGTTAAATCTAGACCCTAAAAAGGGCATGGTAGTCAAGGAATCAAAAGGGCACTTTGCGTCGCGACAGGATTCCATGGGGGCACTTTTAAAACAAATGTTAATGTGTTTAAAATTATATTAAACGTTTATTAATTTTTACATACTTTTACGTGTTTATTATAATAACTTTTAATATCCTTTCATATAATCTTTTTTTAATAAAGTAATTTAAAGATATCCACATATCTGTTTTCATTCATTTTTTTTAAATACCAACACATGAAGCACACCTGGGTTGACATGACAATTATTGAAACAAAAAGAATATAAAAAAGGCATTTACATCCAATTTCTTTGATTAATTAAAAAAGAAGGAAGGTTACACTTGAGAAAGGAATTGTATTAATCTATCAGAAATATGTGCAAAAATTATTAAAGTTTAGGAAGGATTTTTTTTTTACCTGCTTGGACTGTGTTATTTGTGTACTAGTACAGTATTTGTGTACTAGTACAGTCAATTTAGACTTTAAATGAAAAAAAACTTTTTTTTCAGGGAAGGGGGGGGGCATTTTGAAAAAAAATGAAGAGACCATTCTCTTTACTTTGAAATAATTCTACCAAGATGATCCAGTGAAAATTATAATCTTACTCCGAAAAAAATGAATGCCAAGTATAATTGGCTTTAAAAAAAATCTGGCTTTAATTAAAAATATTGACCCTCAGATTGTCAAATCTAATCAAAGAAACTATCTTTGTTGTTTTTAAGCCTTTTTATCACATTAAATTAATTTTTTTGTACACTGTAAGTATTTTATTCAGGTAAAATATCCGTTTTCTCTTCAAGTTCAACAATGTGTTTTATTCTACTTTCGGTTTAAAAAAACGATCCTCATTTTAATTAGTTAATAATTTACAAATTAATTTACTTTGGTCTTTGGCTAATTCTTGCGTAATCAATGCAATCAAATGATAGTTTCTGAAGTTAAATCCTCTACCCTGACAGCCTGGGGCATGTTAATTAGCCAGGTGGCTGTGAGCGTTTTGTTCAGGCGTGAAGTGATTTCGTGTCGTTGTATACACAAAGGGATTATCAGCATGCACTGAATAAACAGAACAGCAAAGGAATATTGCCAAAAAATGGCCATATTTATTAATTTTGGGTTTGGAAATAAGGGCATGGCGCTTGAAAAAAGGGCATGGCGCCGAGAAAAAGGGGCATGGCGCCGCGCCATGCTAGTTTGCTTCAGATTTAACACTAATATGTGTTAGCCACCTTATTTACTTATACCCAATATAAGGTACCACATGTATACATCAAAGAGATCTACAAAATTCATAGACCATTGATGTGATTATGATATGGTTATGAAGTACCACACTCAGAGGTAATCTTATTTTGCAACATCCAGCTCTGTAGTCACTAATGGCTATGAAGTAACCATTTTCTTCAGTGACTTCAAATAGAATATATTGTTTTAGGGACCAATGGCCTGAGGTATACCCACCTTCTGTGGTGACTACTGCCACAAAATACAGCTGGTTCCTGTAGATGTTAAGGAGGTAGTGATGAGGGGTGGCAATGACTGGAGGTACATCTTCTGGATTCCCTGCCTTTATATTGAAATCAAAAAGGCATTAAATATTTTCAGTTCATGTATACTTTATTTTTGAATTGATTTTGAATTTAAGCTGATTGAAAATAAATGTAAAATGGATCATTGAAATTAATGTGTTGCATACCTTTCCTTGTTCTTCAAAAAAGTAGTCACATATTGATTTGTGTACAACACTCTTCCAGTGCTTCTCCATAAACACATCTCTGTAAAAATTTCAGATCATTCAGATTTATCGATAACTCTTCAAATATTATTTTTATCCTTTATCCTGTGGCATTCTATCTTTTATGTATCAATGAATTTCATTTCTGTTTAGGTCTTACAATGCAACATTTTTGAAGAATTTTTAATTTTAAGGATAGATGATACAAATAAAGTCTTTTCATAAAGAAGTCATGAAATTAACATTTAAATGTATGTTCATATAAGTAAAACATAAGCAATTGAACAGGATTGCCCCTTAGAAACTGAAATAACAGGGGATTTGAAAAAGCTATAGGGGGTTTGGGGTTCTTCCCCTGAAAGGTGGTTGAGTGGGAATATCAGAGTAACTGGAGGATTACATCAATAAAGATGGATAAATTCTCCAGCCTCCATGTTCTAGGGACAATCCTAAATAGAGTACATAGCTGGCCTCATCAAATTTTGCGTGTATCTTCAAGATAAACTAAGTTTTACATTAAACAAACAGTGTTTTCCCTAGGAACCAACTGCCGACCACTTCCAATTGACAAAAAATTGGAATAAAAATTATAATTTAATTGCTGTACGGTCCACAGAGTGTTTGTTCATAAATCTCAGTCTAAAGCCTATTACAATTGATCTCTAACCCTTTAGTAGGCTTTACATAGCAATAAAGGGAAAAACAACGCTTACAAACATTCTGGTAGTTTGCATCCCTATAGGTGCAACATTTAAGCAAGTTTAGTCTGGGTAAGTTTTTTAAGTTAACAGTGGTTAATTGGGAATAACTGGGTTGCACAAAAATCTTTTTTAATCAAACATCTGATAAGTTTCAGCATCCAAGCCCAGTTTACATAAAGTATTATTATACATATTATATGCATCATCCATGATTATTGATATTGCATTTACATTTCTGTAATCCAGTCACTCAGTGGAAAATGAGCATGTCGAATAAAATTCAGCATCTGAAACAAGTATTGCAAGTGCAGACACTGACTTTGAACACAAAATAACCTGTTAGGAAAGCAACTTTGAATTCTTACTTGCCCCGTTCTTAAACTAGGTATCCAGCAGCTTTTGACAGCTGACTGTGTCACACGGCAATAAGAGGGGTAGATGCTGGAGGGGGTTCCCTCTTCTGCTTATGTTGGGGGAGGGGGTAATCGTACTACCAGGTTTCCCCAAGCAAATTTTTGAAATCAAAGATGCCAACCCCTGCATTTTCATTAAAAGACATAAATCTCATCAGTGGGACGAGAATTAAAAATCATGGTAATGTTATCTAGTGTACTCACCCACTACCGTTGATAATAAATAAACTGTGTATCATTTTGAAGTCATGAAAATAGTAGAACTACAAATTATCTATACACAGCACAGGGGTGTACACGAAAGACCTTTTATTTTTTTTTAACTTCGAGCCCGATTTATAATGATAAGTATATCGCCCGATTTATGACTGATATTTTTTAATTTTAAGGAATAATGATAAGTATATCGTGCCCGAGTTTATGACTGATATTTTTAATTTTAAGGAATCAAGTTGCATATAGTTAGTATAATACGATAGTTGGAAACTTGGTATACTTTACATAACGGACGAAGCCTGACTTATAATAATAATTTGAAAGGTTAGCAAAATGAAATACTTTTAAGCCCAAACGTCACAGACAACTGCAACGTCACAATGACAATTATGACGTCATTATTCCTTAGACTATTAGCAACAAATGTCAGAATATTGTTTACATCAGAAGCAAAAGCGTGTGCTTTGAAGCAATGGATATTCATAATCAGGTGAGTAGATACTTTAAACAAACTCAGGTTAGGAAATTATGACAAACAAATTGTTGTACATAAACTATACCTAGTGCATTTTCTTTTGCATCAATTAATTTAAATACTATTCTACAGTGATATCGACGACAGTAACTACTGTACAAAATAATTATTGAAATAATTTATTTGAAGAATTTTTAAAGAAACAGCTACACAGATATGAATTATTGTAAAAAAAAAATCACAACTTATAAATCTAAAACCTCGTACTTGGTAAAAGTTCCCCTTTCAGAATATAACTACATGTACATGTAATATGACTTTAAAATTGTATTTAAAAAATCTTCTTTTATGCTTGCAATCTTAAAAAAAAAATCTCTCCGTTGTATTTCAGAGTAAAGTAGATGTCCCGGTAGCAATTAAATCCTCAACAAAAGAAATGACCAATTCTAAGGTAGGAAAAAATCAAAAATCAAATATCTTACAATGCAAAATATAGTAATACTGATACTATGAATCTTCGACAAACGTTATTATTATACCGGGTACTAGTGCATTTATATAGCATTCTTATTGTTTCTAAAACATGCATTTGCAATTGAAGGAGGAAAGCAAAAACTTCTTGGAGTCAAAGAAACCAAGTCAGTTACTGGAACTGGGAGAAGAGCTCGAAATTCAAGGGACTGAAGCCAGCGCAAGCGGTAATGGATTACCCGAAATATCGGAAGAGGAACCCCAAATCGACAACTCTGTGATACAACATATGAAGAGACTGACGCCCATTTTTGATGCAAAATCTGGGATTGTTATAGGAGAGATACACGCCCAGTACCTTCCCAGTGGATCGGACGAAGACGACAGAACAGCGATAAACACAGCTGAAACCCAAACCAGTGGAACAAACAGTGGTACAAAAGTACCCAAAGGGTCACAGGTTAGATAATATCTTTTTAATAAAAATCTTTAGTAGATGTAAAATGATCCCACTTAATGAATTATGTTTGAGAATTTTTAAAATTGATAAATACCTCTTTCTAATTATAGAGCTCAAATTTTCGCCGGAAATTCGAACACCACCACGAGGGACGGAAATATTCCGACATGCAGCGACGAGAGTCGAACAAAGTAAGAATATTTAATGTGTTAATATTACAAACACTTAAACAGATTAATAAAATATTTACTTCCGTAATCTGTAATTCAAAAATCTGAATTATTATTTCTGATACTGAAATTAACACGGTTAATTTCTGTTACAGGAATATATTTGGATTGGAGGTCATTGACACGGAGGTCACTCTTTTGTCAACGGAGGTGAGGAAAAAAGTAATTCACAGTTTTGCTGTTTGTCCATACAGCACAGTATTTTTCCCTATGATATATTAAAAAGTTTTGAACATTGAAGAGAACAAAGAGAACATAAATGCGGAGTATTTTTTGTATATGTTTTAAATTAACATGTCTATTTACTATAAATAACATTATCATTATTTTCCCCTAAAATATTTTGCAATAATAATTTTTTTTCAGTAAATCGAGTGCCAGGCCCACAAATCAAAGTCTGAAAGTGACCTTGAAAACGACTATTTCACCAGACATCCACTGATGCGACTATTCCTTTGTGGAGCATGTTGTTGTCCAGTGAGTACAAGTTCCCGAATACTTTATAATTATAAAAGTCATCTCTGTTTGAATGTCCTATCTGTGACCGAATACTAGTATTAGATTTGAAGATTTTCATTCTTTTTATTTTTAGAAAAAAGTGAAAACCAAGAAAACCGAGAAAGTTGGACTGTGCCAGAGAATAAGGAAAATTTTCCACAGGAATTAAACGAATAAACCTGACTTTTTCATGTATCTGAAAAAAGAAGCTACATGTAATCTGTGATATTTTCTTATCAAAGTTTATTAAAATCTTATTTTTATGTTTACATATATTTTGTTGTTTATTTAGATTCTATTGACTCGATGTTTGGAACGTTTACTGCTAACATGCTTTCACCATTGACCCGGACTTTGAAAAAGTTTTCTTTCTGGTAAACTACAAATGTATTGTACAGGGACGTCGTATATATATACATTGTAATATGAAATATTGAATACTCACAGTACTAGTGTTTAAAAATGAAAACATTCAGATTAAAAAAAAAATTCTAACGGTACTCCATGATCAAGTATGTATTCACCCATTTTACTCTGTGTTTCATCTATTACACATGTAATGATATCCGCTCTTCAGTCAGGAAGGATAACCATAAGCAGTAGTTAATTAACAAAGATTATATTGAAGAATATGGGAAAACGATTTTTTTAATTAAATAAACATTCAAATTATAAAAAATATCATAAAATACTGTGGTGGAAGATGCATTGAAACATCATAAACGTAATGACTTGTGAAATTAATTTTTTTTTACCAGATAATTATTTTATTAATTAAAAACAGAGGGAGATACATGTATCTTTTACAACAATTAAAGGTCATAGGACACTATGCACCCTTACATGCTTATAGTCATAAATGGGAATTATGTCTAAATAAACTGAATATCCCTCATCTAAACATCTGTTATGTATTCAGTTTTAAAGAATCTGTTGCTATTAGGGATAGAATACCTTAATTAAAGAAGTCTCAACATTAGGCTTAAAATTCAAATCTTTCGTGCAACACTTTTTATTTCATCAAAACAATATGATTCAAGGTTCTCTGGCATTTAAAAAAACTGTATTGTAAAAACTGTAATTTAAATTTCATACCCCATAAAAGAATAAAATAAATACATCTTTAGATAAATCAAATTTCCATCAACTCTACCCAAACTTGTTAGCCATGATACGAAATCAAAAGTCTTCCGATGATAGAACATGATATTTACACTATGCATAATACTATATACAGGGAAATTTCCGTCCCGTTTTATTTTCAAGTTCGCGCTACCCTCATTTGGGCGAATTTAAAACGGGGCGAATTCAAAGAATACTGTATAATTTCATAAACAAAACTATGACAGGGCGAATTTGAATCGAGGCAAAATTGTCCACAAGTGTTATGTAATACAAGTGTTATAAAATAACCATGTTTACAGTATAATGATGGAGGAAAAAAACTAAATTATCATATAACTATTTAAAGCATGTATTTCCCCCCAAATGTCTGGATACCTATTATACTGTTATTCCAAAATACATTTGTCGATCAATTTACAATTAAAAATTACGTAACTGGTGCTTTCATTTGTATTAATATCCTAAAAACAAGTAGATTAAGATTTGATAACATCACCAATATAATATGATTAGCTATATAGTGATGAGCTTTGAAGATATATCATGGGTAAATACATATATTGTAGCTGTACATTTTGAAATAAGATTTCATAAACATTTTCAATTTCAGAACCCGAGGATAAGATTTATCATTACCTTAAATGATTGTACAGTTCATTAATTGTCAGGTAGGTATAAATCTTAGATCCGTCACCGTTATATTTCAGGACCGTTTATCGAAAACGAATATGAATCTAGACTTCTTTATTTTATTTAAATTAAACGATTGCAATACAAATGTTAATGACAACATCTTATAACTGGAGTGAGCATGAACTTAAGCTATTTACGCAGGCATTTGTGGGGTTATATGTACGTGCAAAAAATATTTATTTATAATTCATGATGTAATATATAACAACAAATTTATAGCTAATGCTGATTGGATGATAAAAAAGAGTTAGGTTCAGTGATTAGAGTGTACATTGTAGTTATTACCAATGTCAAAGATTTTATGCAGAATGAATTTTCCTTTGATGAAAAGCTACCGATAAGTGCAACAAACAAGTATTCTTTCTCGAATTGAAAATTAAATCCCACCAAGTGTTATCATTGGAACATTGAGGTCAATATTCACGGAACGGAAACTCCCCAATACTGGTAAGACAAATCCGATAGAGAAGAAACAATATACTAAGTATCATTCAGATTTTTTTTTTTAAAGAAAAACGAATTAAACAGTTGAGAATAGAAATGTCTATAATTATGGTAAGATACGTAATTCAAGATATTTTAATTCATTTTTAATAATGTATCTACTTTCGTTTTCAATTATATTTTCTTTCGGCATTTATCTTCATTTTTAATTTTTAAAAAAATATATGATCATATATTTGTTTCGATTATTTTATAGGTAAACTTTGATAATATTAAGGAATTATTGGACTTTAAAAATGATCTATTGGAAAGACCAATTTCCGAGAAAAAGCCAGAAATCAAATTCATCAATGTTCCTTGTTATTTTCTGTGTTATGTGTCTAAATTTTTCGGATTTTCATTTTGATCCTAACATTATTTAAGTATTGTACCCCCACAAAGGATGTGTTTGCATTTTAAAAGATGGCCTACCGATTTATGTAGGAGAAAACAATGTCTGAGAAAAAGTCAGAATTCAGAATCAATGTTTTTTTTCTACAATTTATTTGTTTGAATTTGTTTAATTTTTTTCAGATTTGCATTTTGAACTTAAATTTATTATCTACAACTTTAAAATCTTACATTCAGATTTGGCTTATTTAATGCATAAAGTACCGATTTTTTTTGTCTACAGACCTGCATGCAGGCTTGTTTAAATAAACTGGTTAAGAGAATAGTAATAAACAGTTTGCCAGTGCATTTTGTCAAAAATTGTAAATATCTGTCTTTATTGGGAGGTACATGTATGTGGTACTCCGTGTTAATTGGTGTGAATAATGGTTAATAATTAGATACTAGGTTGTATTTGATGACAAGGTTATTCTATCGACCATAAACCTTGCCTAATGAGGACTTCAAACAGACTATTTCATCAACTTGTTTGTCAATAGCTTGTCTCATTTTAGATCTTGCTCTTCGAATCAACTGAGAGTATGGAACGCCATCACTGCCTTATAGCATACAACTATGCATTTATTATGTCAATTTACCATTACGTGATGTGAACATATCTTTACGTTATGTCCATTTCTTATGAGATGATGTAAATATATCTTAACATCATGTCAATGCTGCATTACAGGAAGTAAATACATCCTTTCATTATGTCAGCACTTCATAACTTGAAGTAAAAAATTCATTTTGTGAAGTGATAATGTGTTTACATTGTGTTAAAACTTTATTGCGTGAAATGAATTTTTCCACAGGTGCTTGAGGACAGGACCCCCCCCCCCCTTTCGATATAGACCCCTGGGCTTTTTCGATTTTTTTCTCATAAAAAATCTTTCATTGCCATATTTGTGATAAGATCTATACCAGCAAATCGAAAAATTACCTAAAACAAACGTTCTATTAAATCTACCCTACATTCTCTATATAAAAATTTATATAGAGAGAGGGTAGATATTTTTATAAAATGTAAGTTTAAGCAAATTTTCTGAATTGATAGGATAGATTCTATCACAAATGTGTCATCCATATATAATTTATGTGAAAAAAGTCGAACAGGCCCGGGGGTCTATATGGGGGGGGGGGGGGGGGTCCTGTCCTCAAGCACCTGTGAATTTTTCTTTACATCATTTCATTTCTTTAATATGTGAGGTCAAAATTGTATTACGTCAAGTAAATTGTGTTTTATAATTAAACTTATCATTACATTAACAAAAGCCCATTCCTTTTTGAGAGTGTATATTTCTATTATATCAAGGCATTATTACGTGATATGGATTTATCTTTATTTTACGGCGAGGGCATCATGATGTGAGGTGAACACATCTTACCTTTATGTCAGTGCTTTATTACGTGGTGTAAAATGTGTATAACATAATGTGAACATATCTTTATATTATATCAACACTTTATTACATTATATCAAAACTCCATTCCTTGATGTGGATATATGATTACGTTATGTCAACTCTTTCTTGTGTGATTTAAAAATATCTTTATATTGTGTTAATTCTTTATCATGTTGATTCCAAAAGTTCATTACCTGATGTTAAAAAACATTTACATTATCTCAAAGCTGTACATGTCTATCTAGTATATAATGAATGTTGATGACAGTGTTTTAATGACTGGTAAGAAGGGGGGGGGGGGTCCTGATTGATTAGGACAAATTACAGGCAATTGATATCAACCCCCTCTTTTCCCAGACATAACTTTACTATAGAAAATGCAATGTTCATTGAAACAGTACAGCCCCCATCCCCACTTTTTGTTGAAGTATAATCCACTGAGGGTAATGTTATATATCTGGAAAAAAATAGGACTGACCGAAGTTGGACGCCTCTCCCCGAAAAAGGATTTCCGGGCTTGGACATTTTTTTTCTTGGCTTGTCAAGTTTTTTCGGGTAAATGATTTTTTTTCTGGCTGACCTCCTCTTTCAAAAAAAGATGCTACGTCATTGGAGTTAGTATTTTTTTTTAATCATTCCAGAGCCAGAAGTCTATTACAAAAGTCTACCAGTCGCTCATCTAAATCAATTGAATATGCCTTAGTAAGCATGCATGGGCACATATCAGTGGCGGATATGGGAATCTTGAACAAGGAAGGGGGACGGTATATGGTTGGAGACCAAGGGGGAAAGCGGAGAAGCTCTCAGGCTTTATAGTTTCATAGAAAAAAGTTTTCAACTTAATTCAGCTAAGCTTATTGTGAAACTAATGCAATGTCCTACAAAATTTAAGACTTTTATTTTTAAAAAAATCAAAATAAAAAGAAAAAAATGATTGCTGCACGACTCCTAATATTTGATTTATTTAACTATGAGATTAAAGTAAATTAACACCCTTGAATTTCGACGTGACTTTAATTCACGGTCGCAGTGTTAAGGCTTTGCACGTTTCAAGATTGTCCATTATTTGTCGCTTAAAGTTTTCATTTAAAGATCCCAAATCGCTGAGAATCACTTCTACGACAGTTTTCTCTCCCGCCATTTTTTGCGCTTGCGGAACGCGGAAATAACGCTATGCTAATATAAAGGCCGAGGATACCCGTGTTCGCATAACGTAATAGTGAATCGACATAATGTAGAAGAGTACGCACAGTATGGCATAAGCTTTTCACATTAGTTAATAAAAACTAAGATCTCATGAAAAGTAAACACAACGAAATGCAAGTTGACGAAATATAATTGTACTATGTGTAAATGTCATAAAGAGTTGACATCATGTAAAAGAAAGTTAACACGATGTAATAGTAGTGTGGGTTAATATCATAAAGAGTTGACATCATCTAATGCAAGGTTGACACAATGCAATAGTAATGTGGGTTAATGTCATAAAGAGTTGACATCATGTAATGCAAAGTTGACACAATGCAATAGTATTGTGAGTAAATGTCATAAAGAGTTGACATCATGTAACAGAAGGTTGACACAATGCAATAGTAGTGTGGGTTAATGTCATAAAGAGTTGACATAATGTAACGGAAGGTTGACATAATGGAAAAGTAGTGTACATGTAGATTAATGTCATAAAGAGTTTGCATCATGTAATGCAAAGTTGACACAATGCAATAGTAGTGTGGGTTAATGTCATAAAGAGTTGACATCATGTAATGCAAAGTTGACACAATACAATAGTAGTGTTGGTTAATGTCATAAAGAGTTGACATCATGTAACGGAAGGTTGACACAATGCAATGGTAGGGTGGGTTAATGTCATAAAGAGTTGACATAATGTAATGGAAGGTTGACACAATACAATATTAGTGTTCTGCTATAAGGCAGTGACGGCGTTCCATATGAGAGACTAATCCCATTATGCAGTTATGGTGTGTTACTCCATAAGTCCATAAGTAATGGACGTTGGCGGTTGAAAAGTTGTAGTCATCACATTTACCTAAAGCCTGGTTGCAGTTACCTTTTAATAACCCTTTTTTTTTCTTCAAAATATCAAAATATGAATCAGGTGCGTCAGACTCTCTTGTATCTTTTTAGTTCACTGGTATATAATATAGAGAGTCGACATATGAATGAAAGTACTAATGTTATTTGATAATACATGTATGCCGATGAATCTAAATGTCTAATTGAAGGCCAATGCATGTGATTTATTCCTCTCATGTAGAAGGTTTTGAATAAATTCTACTTCATATGAATACACAAATAGGTCTGCTCATAATGGGGCGAAACTGGTACCCTAAGAAATAGAAACTGATTGTTTAAAGACCCGGTCTCCAAAAACATCATGTTTTTGTCATTCAGAAACTCAAGCATTTTTTAAAATGAGCCTTAGCGTATTCATACTTAGTATGTACAATCAGAAAGTTTTTGACAAAATGATTTTTCAAATGATTAATGAAAAAGTGAGTATACATGTATCTGCGAGTGTTCTAAAGCCTTGGGTCTCAACTCGCCATATTTTCACAAAAAAATCTCATGGTATTGTAGATTTTTCACTGTAAGAAGTCACTATCCTTCAAAAGACATGGAGGAAAACACTTTGGATGAAAGGTAAATTTATTTATGGAAAACATTAAAAGTTGATGATGAATGCCTTTTGAAGAGATAAAAAAACAACAAAATCATATGCACATCATGACATGTATTTCGTAAATTTTATTCTACATATGTTTTATCATTTTGGATTAAGCAAATTATCAAAATGTATGCTGTACAATTTCAACGATTTTTCTCAGGCTCTCAGGCAAAGAATTGGAATCATGCAGAATAAAAAAGTGCAGTTGCTGTTTTAAGGAATCGCTTAGTTATTACTGTACCTACTGTGAGGATAATTTATGCGAAGAATGCAAGTTGCCCCATCTTACTCGAAATGCAAAGACTGACAAAGGCCACAATGTTGTATGTTACCGGGACAAGAATCAAGGCATTGTTCAAAGACGGACATGTGAAATTCACACAAACATTCCAAGTACAGCCTACTGTAAAAAATGCAACAAATCTGTGTGTAAGAAATGTGAAAGGCGTAGATGTAGATCCCATAAGACTTTACAAATAATTGAACTTCTGAAGATAAAAATAAATCAAATTCTCAAATCACGTGAAAATCTTACTTTTTTACTACATCAATTAGAGGAGAACTGCCATTATTTTCACAATTGTATGGACAATTTGGAGCGCAATCATAAGATAGTAAAAAGTGAAATTTATAATTTTGCAGATAAGCTATGGGATGTAGTGAAACAGTGGAAAAGTGAAATGTTGTCTCGTCTAAATAAAGCAAAACGGAGTTCTGAAAAGCCGATTAAAAATTCTCTTACAAAAACAAGAGAAAAATGTAATGACATAGAAAGAAAAATAGAAGAGAAAAGAGAAATTCTTCTCGACATTGAAGCATTACATAATCCTGAACTGTTACCTGAACCCGAGGACATCGAGTGTCTCCCTGAAAAAACAGACTTGAAAATACCAAGAATAAGTCTCTCCACTTCAGACATTAACACGGAATTCTTGAGTAACTTTGCGAACATAACTGTGTCAACCAGTAATATGAATAGTTGTGACGTACACGAGGTAGAATCAAAGCATTTCAATAATAAGATACAAGACATGACTTGCAGTAAAGATGGAAATACCTTGTTTGTTACAGAGCAAGGAAGAGGTAAAATTTCAAAAATCGATCATGATGGCGAGATTCAGACCGAGTTTGGGACAAAATGTAAGAAACCCCTGTTTTCTGCATATTGTACCGGAGGAGTTATTTATGGTAACCCCGAAAATAAAACGATTGAAATATCCACTTCCGAGTCTACGGATGAAGTAAGGACTATAATGTCTACAGGAAAATGGTATTCCAGAGGAATTACAATTACGCAAGAAAAAATGCACGTTTGTCTTCGTTCATATCCTGAAAAAAATAAAGAACGACGCGCAAAGGTTTCTACTTTCGAAGTACCTGATAATCTCATAAAGTCTTTCAGGAAGGTGAAAAGCATTGAATTCCATGAAAATCAATCTCTCTTTCAGGATCCAAGATTCATTGCAGAAAATAATAAGAATGCAGATTTGTGTGTAACGGATACAGCAAAGAAACTTTTAATCGTAGTTGATAAATGGGGAAAATTTAGGTTTACATACGAAAGAGACCTACCGAGCCACAAGTTTAACCCACAAAATGTTTGTGCTGATAGTGAAGGCTTTCTTCTTTTACTAGACGTTTCTCAGATAACAGCAAACATTCATGTCATCAACGACGATGGACAATACATCTGCCATATTGAATCCGAATACCTGAATAGTCCCACGGCTATGTGCATTGATTGCAACGATAGGTTGTGGTTAGCGGACAGAGCAAATGATAAGACTAAAATTCTTTGCATGCAAAAAAGTGATGACATTCTGAAGACATTGGAAGAGTTTAAGAATCATTCAGAGAAAGAACCGAAAAACAACAAATTGACAACTGCGGGAAATAAAGTTGTTTTACAACACTCACAAGCATCATCATGTACAATTCATTAAAAGCAACGAAAAACCATGTATCTGAATCTAAATAAAGAAACATTAAATATATCAATCATATCTGAGAACAAATTTACAACTCGCTATAAAAAGAATGTCACTGGCCTTTTGTATTGACTGAGTACGACGCAAACAGTGTCGCAAAATCCAAAAACATTGATCATATGTGTGGGAAGAACAACACTAATATTCCTGAAGTTTACTGAAGAAATGGAAACAGATTTGACTGTGAACCGTCTTTGTCGTGACGAAGTCATCTAAGCTTCGTCTTTTGACCAATCAAATATTGGGTGAACGATTCTTTATGCACTTTCAGATATATCCAATTGTATTTATTATACCCCCCGCTTGAAAAGCGGGAGGATATATAGTAATCGTTATGTCTGTCCGTCTAGCTGTACGTCTGTCTGTTACGCTTTGGGGTACCCATCTCTTATCCGAAACTCCTCTCATACCACTGAATGAAATTTGATGAAACTTTCACAGAATCTTTGTTACAAATTGCCATTGTGCACCTCTTATGTTACTCTTTGATCCGACACATATTTTGGGTTTTCCATAGCAAAACATAGACACTGCCATTATATTCATGTGGGAGGTGCGAGTATCATTTAGTGAGCTCATTGCTTACAGTACCTCTAGTTTTGGTTCATGTTATTAAAAAAGAAAGCAATAATTGTATATTAGTGTAATATTGATATATAAGAGGGACAGTATAATTTTACCTCCAAGAACTGCCGATGTGTTCTCTGTTTATTTTTCAACTTGAAATCTGTGATATACATGTATTTATTTATTTTTTTTTAATATTTTATATAAAATAAAAAAAAAATATCTGACTCATGCATTATCAATATTTGTTTTTGATTAGACTTCAAAGTTGAGCAACTTTTTTACCATCAGCATACACTGTAAGCTATAAAAATGCCAATCATAATTGATATATCACTCAAATATCATAACTATGGTTAGAGTTTTATTTAAAATTAGTTCAAACTCAAAGATCAAGGTCAGACATATTTATTCAGTCATGAGGTCAAATAAAATAATTTCATATTCAAAAAGGTAATGTCACAAGGAATGCATTGTCACTAATCACGTTCAACTCTTGCTAACCTTTGTTTATATGCGCAAAAATATACCCAGGCAGTAGCTTTGCATAGATTCATCTTTTCTGGCCCAGCGGTTTTTAATTTTTATGCCCTGTGACCGATTGATTGATTGATTGTATATTGTTTAACGCCTCATTCGATAATTCTTCACTCATACAGAGACGTAACTGTGTGCTGGTGAAGGGCTTCAAATTTAGACCTATATTCGGCACTCAGGACCTGTGACTTTCACTTCTAATACCGAGCGCTTGCGCTTGGCGAAGGAACAGTCACTACCTTATGTTAACGTCTGAGGTTTGACGCGAACGAGAATTGAACCCGTGCCTCCCGATCTCGAAGGAAACGCTCTACCACTAGGCTACCGTGACCGATACTCCCCCCCCCCCCCCCCCAACAGAGGATTTGAAAGTAAATAGTTTTCCCCCGTCCGTTCGTCTGTCTGTTTGCAAAAACTTGAACCTTGCCAATAACTTTTTGGTGGGTGAGACTATGGCTTTGATATTTAAGATGTATATTCCTTGTGACAAGACCTTTCGTTTGATACTGCCAAATTTGACCTCTTGACCTTTGAGTTTGACCCACTTTTATAAAAAAATTCCAAACTTTTACATCATTGTTGCGAGGGCTTTCATATTTAACATGTGTATTCATTGTGACGAGACCTTTCAAAGGGAATGATTTTTTCAACTATTAACCTTGAAGTTTGAAAAACCTTTAACCTTAGCCATAACTTTTTAACATTAAGTACTATGGATTTTATATTTCACAGTTTTATGTGATAAGATCCTCCTTTGGATACCATTTATTTTTACCTTTTGACCTTTACCTTGTAGATTGACTGGCATTTGAAAACTTCAACCCTCGCTATAAGTTGCTATAATGTAGCATAAGTGTTTCACAACCACATAGTTTTTAACGACCCAACCCGGTTTACATTAATTCTTAACAATCTCCCCTTGGGGCATTGATTTTCATTTGAATAAACTTCAATTTCCGTCATACAAGAATACTTGTAGCAAAGTATGGTTGATGTTTTGACCATTGGTTTTGGAAAAAAAGAAAAAAATTGGCAAAAACAAGAATGCTGATGCCAACGACATTGAACGGACAAAAAAAAGAGCACTTAGATCTTCAGAGCGGATGAGCTAAAATATATCACAGTATTTTAACAAGTTTTAAATGTGACCTTAACTCGATCAAAACTTGAGAACGAAGGCTTAATAATTGTATTTTTATGATATGTTTAAAAATCAGTCAGAGTCTGTTGGAGAAACCACCCGGAAAATGACGGTTTTCCATGTATATTGCTGATGATATCGCCGCTACCAGTGTATCCATTATAAGGATACACACGGACGAACACAACATCCCCTTTGTTGACATGCGCAACAACGTTTCCGCTCACAGATCCATCATCATTATTCATAGCGCGTAGGTGAGTTGATCCAAACTCAACATTGTTGATCATGAGTTGCGTAGAATGTTGAGCTTCATATAATCTTATAACCCAAATAAAAACGTAAACTCCATCTTTTGGGGCAGTAAAGATACCGTCAACTCCATTGTATCCATTCCCAATATTGGTGACCACGTTGTCGAAGACAAGGATATGGTGTCCACTGGGAACTTTTTCCGTAGCTGACATCCTGGCCTAAAAAGCAACATGATCTTGCGATGGAGAAGGGGAGCTTGAGGCTGGGATAAGAAGGCGTTCTGAAAGATAAAATAAAAAAAGGTGTTTGAAAAAGAACATTAGATGCAACTGTTTTAAATCCTTGCAGGTAGATTACAAAATAGTGTGTACGCGTTACAGATTTTGATTCCACAAAATAAAGGCAATTAATATTATTTACTTATCAACGGATTCTTTTCTGTTCCCCTCCTCTGACGATTTTGATGATTTTCCGTTATCGACTTATTTGTAGACTCGTTCACAGAGTTTACGTCATTGTTTTCCTTAATGTCACTATTGTCACAGTCCTGAATCACCGACAACAGTTCTTTGATATGTTCTTCCTGTCTTCTATTGTCTTTCTCAAGTTTACTGATGCGGATGTTTTGACGTTCAACTGTTTCTTGAAGAATGGATAAAGTTTTTTGCATTTTAGTCATTTGAGATTGTAGGTTTGAATCTCCTTTCGCGTTTGAAGCGCAACAGTAAGAAAAAGCAAACAAAACAAAACAAAAGGCAACTTCATATACATGTTTAAACTTTACCGGTGCCATTTTCCTGTGCTTGAACTTAGATGTGAGGACACCTTATCTTATCGCCTAACACAATTACAAGTAAGTGAAGTATATGGAGACAATCACGGTGTACGTAAAAGAATCTTAACTGACCCCAATCTAAACTAAAAATTAATTTGAAAAAAAAAATTGCAGACCCCCGCCGACAAGTGAATTCTCAAAGGGGAGTAAAACAAAAAAAAAACAAAATTACTTAAGTGCATGTGTACGCTTTAATTTTTAACACGCACAGTCTGTAGTCTTCAGAAAATAACAGTGTATAGTTGACAGAAAAAGGAACATGAGTACACATTCAACATAATAACAGTAAATCAGTTTTTCCTTACACCATATAAAAGGAACATTTCTCGATAGGTGCCAGATAGAAAAGTAATTCATGCAGATAAGCTGTGAAATGTAGTGAAACAGTGGAAATGTGAAATGTCTCGTCTGAATGGAGAAAACAGAAAATCGAAGATTCTGATTAGAAATTTTCTGCTAAAAACAAGAAGGAATTTTAATGAAATAGAGAGAAAATAGAAAAGAAAAGACAAATTCTTCATAGAAGCTTCACATACATGTAATCCTGATCTGTTACCTGAACCCGAGAACACCGAGTGTCTCCCTGAAAAACCTTTCTTCAGTTTCATTCAGAATGTTTGTAATTCGATCAAAACAATTTCTGCACTCTTTCACGTAACCCCGTCTAAAAATCGATCCAGATGAAGTTTGGAACAAAATTTGATGAGCTGCTGCTTTCTGCTTATTGTGCAGAGGTATAATATATGGTAATATTATCTAGGGCCTTCGTATTATACATGTTTGTTTCTTGTGAGAAGGCCTTTCTTTGGATACTAACAATTTTAACCTTTTGTCCTTGACCTTCGAGTTTGACGTGAAAGAGTGCAGAAAGTTGTTATTTTTGCACAAAGAGCAAAACTACTCATGTGCAGTTCATAAAAGCATTCGTTTATATGCGCAAAAATACACCCTAGGAGCAAAATTTGCACATATTCATCTGTTTTTTTTATTTTTTTAAATCACCCAATCCGATTTAAATTAATTTTCAAATATCTTCCCTTGGAAGAGACATTAATTTTCATTTAAGCAAACTTCAATTTCAGTAACAAAAGAATACTTTTAGCCAAGTATGGTTGAAGTATTGACCATTCGTTCTGGAAAGAAAAGTTTTTCGAAAACGACAATGCCGATGACAATAACTACAACGAAGGACAAATGTTGATCAGAAAAAGTTCACCTGAACCTTCAGCTCAGTTGAGCTAACATATATCACAGTATCATAGCAAAAATTAAATGTGACCTGAAGCAATCACAGTGGCGGATTTAAGGGGGGGGGCGCACCCGGTGCGCGCGCCCCCCTAAAATTGTCAAAGTTTAATAGCATAAAACATAGTTTTGTCGAGAAAATGTTAAATGTCTACTTGGTAAACCTCATTTTTACCCTCTAAAACCTCTAGAATCCATGAGCATGACCTCTGGAATCCCCCTGGACCTCCACTGGGGGCCTCAAGGCAGCACCCAGCCCCCCGGTCTAAATTTTGCGCCCCCTAACTTCAATTCCTGGATCTGCCTCTGAATCAAACCTTGAGAAAAGGCTTTATAATTGTATATTTATCAAAATACTATAGATTGCAGTGTGAGGTTGTACGTTACGTCACGATCTAGTTTGACAGCCGCAAGCTTTACGACTGGAACTTTTTTCTAATCGCTGATTGGTTGCTCGTACAACAGACTATTTTTGTGTCAATGTTGATAATATGAGTTGACCGATCACGTGAATTGTTTACGCTGGATGCATCTGTCAAAAAAATCGTGAGGTAATGCAAAACTTTACACTGAACTGAAATTGATAGTAATTTTAAAATGTTTTTCAAAGACCAATCAGAGTCTATTGAAGAAGCCACCCTGAAAATGACGGTTTTCCATGTTCATTGCTGAGAATATCTCCGCTACCAGTATATCCATTATAAGGATAGACACGGACAAACACAACGTCTCCTTTGTTGACCTGCGCGACAACGTTTCCACTGACAGATTGATCATCATTATGTATAGAGCGTAGGTAAGTTGATCCGTGCTCAACATTGTTGATCATGAGTTGCGAAGAATGTTGAGCTTCATATAATCTTATAACCCAAATAAAAACATACAGTCCATCTTTTGGGGCAGTAAAAATACCGTCAACCCCATTATATCCATGCCCAACATTTGTGACTACATTATCGAAAACAAGGATATGGTGTCCTCCTGGGGCTTTTTCCGTAACTGACATCCTGGCGTAAAAAGCAATCTGATCATGCGATGGAGGAGGTGCACTTGAGGGTGGCGTAAGAAGACGTCCTAAAATAAAAATAAAAAAAGATGCTTGGAGAACATCATAACATTACACATTTAGTATCTATTTTGAACATGTGAAGAAAAAATATGGTTAATGTACACAAAGGATAAATTGTCTTAACCAAAACATTTATATTGACACCTATATCAAGATATGTGAAAGATAACGCTGATAAAAAAAAAACAAAAACAAACATTTTTACAAAAAAAAAAACAAACCTTAGATAAACGATATCTCTGAGTAAATTCCAATCATTTAGAATCAAAATGATTTTATATAAAAGTAATTTGGTAGATGAGCAATCTTAAAAGTAATTTCATTTTCTTGAGGAAGGAGTTGCCCATAATGTCAAAAAGACTTAATTTACCAGAGCAATGGTAGTATAAAGCGTAATATAAAGTCAAATGATTTACTTCCTTTGATGTTTTACAGTTTTGATATTTTTACATTTTCCTTTGAAAGTCCTTTGAAGTAACTTTCTTTTTTACCACATATAATCTTCTGGTGAAGAGCAAGGGTAGGAGATTGGTTAAACATATACTGGTCACTGCAATATATCGTTAGTTGTTGAGATGTTAGCGTAGTTTTAGAATTCAATATAGGTACGGAATCAAACTCATTGAATCATACTCCCATCGACCGGTATGTTAAATTTATTTAAAACTGAAAGGTGACGTTGGAGTTTTTTTTAAAAGGGGGGACTGTGAATAAAGGCTGGATTACCAGGGTACCAAATATGGAATAAAAATATTTTTAAAGAGCCGAACAAAACAAAAACTTTATAGTTTCAAGCTTGTGTCAGTTGAATCCAAAAGAAAATTTTAAAGTAATCTTTCTACGTTTATTGCTAATTCCCGTCTGCTGCAACAGAACACTGAAAAAAACTAGTTAAAGTCACTAAAAAGACTAGTAAATTTACTGTCCACACAATCACTACCTCAAACGTAGTTTTACTAGGTATTGGGTATATTTACTAGATAACATTAGTAAATCTAGAATTTATAAGTAACTTTCACTAAGTTATCTAGTATCAATACGACCGCCGCTCCACGAGACACCTACTCAGAATGATTGCTTATCACGACGAACGCTTTACGAGGCACACTAGTTAAATAACTAGGTATTTCTTTGCGTGAAGTATATATCATTCACTTTTTACCTTTATTTTTCTAGAGCAATTCTTGGTATGATTTTAATCCTAAACACTTTTTTCATTCTAATAGAATTCTTGTAGGGTACCCATTAATCCAGTATAAATATGAATGCATAAATCAAACAGGAAAACTGTTTTAGATTGAAATATTCGAAAATAACGAGCACATGCATATGTAAAAAGATCAAGAATTTTAAAAAAAGTTAATATTTACTTATCAAAGAATTCTTTTCTGTCCGCCTCATTTGACGATTTTGATGGTTATCTTTCATCGATGTAGGTGTAGACGCGTTCACAGAATTTACGTCATTGTTTTCCTTAATGTCACTTTTGTCACAGTTCTGAATCACCATCAACAGTTCATTGATATGTTCTTCCTGTATTCTATTGTCTTTCTCAAGCTTACTGATGCGGATGTTTTGACGTTCAACTGTTTCTTGAAGAACGGTCAAAGTTGTTTGCATTATGGTAATTTGAGATTGCACGTTTGCATCTTCATTGGCATTTGAAGCGCGGCAGTAAGAAAAAGCAAGCAACAAAATAAAAAAGACAACTTCATGCACATGTGCTAACTTTATCGGTGCCATTTCGGTGATTGAACTCAAATGTAAGGACATGCATGTATTATCTTATCGTGTAATATAGAATTCTAAATTTGGTGAAGAAAATAGAATTAAATTATCACGTTTCTTGTAGATCTATATTAGAGGCTCAATTTACCCCGAGCTGATCTAAAGTAATTTGAAAAAAAATTGCAAGGAAATACTTTGCTATTATTAGCGATGCAATCAATAACGCTGAATAGAAGCCCCTTATAATTCCCATACATTGTCTAAATAAATAAAATAATTAATAAGAATTTCAGTATCTTATTTTGAAAGGCTTGAATATGCAAACTTTTTTGCTTGATGACTCTATAAAATACGCGAAGAGATGCCAGTATATTTTTAGGATTTTCTTTTTCCTGTGATAAGAAATCAGGTTAACTGACATAGATTGATTGTTATGAAGGATATGGTGATAACGAACAGTATTCAATATCAAAGCCCAGAAAAGAATACAAAATAGGAGCAGAGCAAGCACGGGCCTTCAAAACATCAGAGGTGGGATCAGGTGCCATGGAGGAGTGAGCATCCCCTGACGACCGATCAAACCCGCTGTGCGCTCCTTGTCATGTCGGGAAATAACGGAAAAATCCGTCGTCAAATAATTTGTATTTGCTGACAAGGTCATTGTATCGGCCATTGAACTTACGAAATGAAGACTTTAAACGAGACTGCTGATATTCTTGTTTCATTAATTTGTTTGTCAATAATTTACCCTTGGTACCTCGTTTTAGAAATTGTTCATACGTAGAACATGCTCTTGCGTATCGAATCAACTGAGATATATAAACTCCGTACGCAGATGATGAAGGTATATCGCTGCATAAGTAAGGGAAGTTGAAGATAGAAAAGTTAGTCATCATGTTTATCATAGAGCTTGGTTGTTAGATTACCATTTACTCTTTTTCAAGTTAAATATCCAAATATGAAACAGATGTGTCAGACTCTGTATTATCTTTTATCTCAAGCTCACCGGGATATATCGTATGACAAAAGGATGAAAATTACCATTGTTAATTGACAATACGTCTCAATATATCTAACTGTCGGGTTGAAGGCCACAGCAAGTGTCTTCTTCTTTTCATGCGTAAGATTTTGCACAAATTCTGCTTCATATAAACACAAAAATAGACCTGCTAATAACGGAGCGCAATTGGTAGCCAAGGTGATTCCAATAGATTGTTAGAAGACCCGGTTTCCAAAAGCTACATAGATATTGTCAATCAGAAACTCAATCATGCGTATAATAGCAATTTGTCCCACGACTTCGTTCGGGGCGATTAAACAGACAAATTACAACCGTGGCTTAAACATGTTAAAATTCCATAAATAAAGTAAATATAAGAGATCAGTGTCTAGTTTGTTTGGTATGCCAAGGACATCAACAGTTGAAAACTTGGGATAGTTTATTCGCCCGTTATGCAAATTATCCTACGTTGTCAACTATCTGTGATGACCCTTGTCCACCCAACAACCTAGAGAGTCAGTGATTCTTTAAAATAAATTAAATACTTGTAACACATAGGAAATACTGATATGCATATGATATTTTATTGTAAAATATTCAACGTTTTTGTCACAAAAAACCCCCAAGGAATCTCTTGAACAAATTTAAAAACATCCAAAATCATTTGCTTTTTTGTTACAGTTACACCGCGACGGAAAAAGGGGAAAATTAACAAAAGCAGAATTTTAGCATGACACATGCAAATTTTGTTCAGTTCTTTAAAATACTCGATTTTTAAGGTTTCAGAAAATTTCAGGTTTCAGAACCTTTGACGAATTTGATATTGTGCTTTTGCACTCTTTAAGCAAATTATGTATAAAATCAAACTGATTAAATATATACATTGTATTTTGTATTTATTGTTCCGAATAAATTAGTGTACTGTTGCGAGAAGTACTGACTTTTACAGTCGATGGCTCACTTTGACATTTAAACTTGTTTTATGTACGAGGTACGGAATTGAGGATAAGATAACTTTAGAAAACCTCTCTAGTGGTCATAGGTGTGGTGTTAATGGTAGCAGTATGATTTACCGGTATGCACTCAACACAAGAGATATTACATTATTTATCAATGACAGATAGTGTTTCCTTTTAATGAAAAAATCAAATAAATCACAAATTAGCTTTCGTATATTTTTAGTGTAAAAGTAAGCCGTCGATTTTAAAAGTCAGCATTTATCGCAAAAGTCCACCAGTAGTTCATAAAGTGGTTGATAAGCATTGATTACATTTATGGAAGAACTACAATGTTTATGTCTTTGAGGACTTAAAGGTTTCTGGTATGTGAAAGAATCATGCCAATTATAATATGATGACGTCATCTGCCGGTCTGCCGCAAAGAAGTGTTTCGGCTGATTGTTTTAGAAAGAGGACATTTCGTACCGTGACACAAATAAAACATAAGTCCAAAAGTCAGGTTTATTAATTTAAATTTTGCAATACTGTAGACGTACTTTTTTCCACGGGGTAATAATTCCGCGGAATCTAAATTTCTGGTAAATCCGCGGGTAGAAAGTTACGCGGATTTCTTAGACTGTCACTAAATGCCTTACATTTATATTAAGTACGCTTGGACAAATTTCCGCGGAAAATTTGTGATCGCGTACATAGTGTAAATTAATCCCATGCGGAAAAATGTACTTCTACAGTACTTGGATTAGCGAAAATGTCGGCTCAAAAGTTGAAAAGATTTTCTGATCGGCGAATCTCTTCACGCAGAAGGAGGATAGCAAATCAAAAAATCTTGGCTGGCAAAGATAAACTATTCAGAGAAATCAAAACTATTCAGAGAAATTATGGATTCTGACTTTCAACGATTACAATGTATGCACATTATACATGTTTCGCTGAATCCATTTCATTGATGATCATGAATCTACACTTAATAATCTGTATAGTATTATTCACTTTACCCTTGTTAAATGTTGTCTATAAATGTAAAAAAAAAAAAAAAAAAAAATGGAGAGGCTGGTATGTAAATGTTCCTTTAATGGAGTGAATCAAAGATACATGCCAACTAGGAACCAAAGAATTTTTTCTACGGAAGAGATCGAAAATTATATGAATTTTTGTTAGCTATGTGCAGTATGCAAACTCAACAATATCCCGGATTTAAAGCAAACGTTCAAATTTTGCTAAATTTATACCTCATCCTAATGCAATTTCATACCCCCCCCCCCCCCCAAAAAAAACAGAAAAGAAAAGAAAGACATTTTGAAATATTAAAATTAACAAAAAAAATAATAAATTTACAAACTAGTGCAGTAACCACCCGGAAAATGTTGGCATGCCATGTACATTACTAAGGACGTCGCCATCCCCAGCATACGTGGAATGGATGCGCACAAATACAACATCTCCTTTTGCGACATGCGCAATAGCGGTGCCGCTCACTGATCCGTCGTCACCGGTTTTGGCGCGCAGAAATGTAGCACCCAAGATATCGTTGTTAATCATTAACTCTGTTGAATGTTCGGCCTCATGCATTCTAATGACCCAGATAAATGCATAGATTCCCTCTTTTGGTGCAGTAAAGACCCCTGTGATTCCATTATATCCGTTGCCAACATTAGTGCGTACTTTATCGAAGATGAGCGTATGGTGAGTGCTGGGACTAACTTCTGATGAGGACATCTGTGCATAAAATGCGATGACTCCCTCCTCACACGGAGGCATCCCACTGCTCCTAGTATTCATCAGTAGACGTCCTGTGTCAAAAAAGAGACATGTTGAGAGATAGATAGAGGATTATTATATAATTAAAAGAGAGAGACTTTTGTTGAGAGAGAAAGCGATTGTTTGTATGTCGTTTAACGTCCCTCTCGAGAAGAGAAAGGGAGAAACTTGTTCAATGAGAGAGAGAGAGTGCAACAGATAACATTTTTTTTTAAATTCCATCTCTTTAAAGTAAAACTTACCTGATCTAATAATTCTTTTTTCAGGAATATCTTCTCCAGTTGATTTAGTTGTGATGTTGGTAGGACCTGAAGACACAGAAAAGTGGCTGTGTAATCTAGATTCTGTTTTCTCCAGGTGGATTTTCATCTCATCACAGACTTTGTCTTGTCTATGTTGGGCAGCTTCTAGTTCTGATATTCGTCTTTCTTGGATAATATTTCGTTCTTTGAGGTCATCAATAAGGTCACTTTGGTGATGAACCATGTTCTCGAGCGCAAAAACAGTCTTCCTTAATGAAGTCAATTCTTCTAAAATCAGATTCATTTTACTTTCTTCCAAACCTGTCTCCGCGTCGCACATGAAAATACACGTTGTAGCGAAGAACAAGAGGAAACTTTCAAAGACCGCCATGTTCAATGAAATTATTTAGACGTTCTTATCAGAAATCTGACATTTGACCGTTATCTGTTATAACGATTACGGTTAATTCATTCAGTAAAGTTCAATATTATATTGTTGCCAATTGATAACGTGTTTAAAAAGTAGTTTTTACTACGTAAATTCAATAATCATTATTAATCAATAATGGAATGACACGTTCCCCCTCAAAAATGTACGACTTTTCAACCCCCCCCCCCCGACAAAGTATCATATGTCAGAAATTCACATGTAAATATTGACACCCCCTAAGCTGCATCGTTCAAATTAAAATTGTACACTTCCAACAGGAAACTATATTAATCTCGTTAATACAGGTTCATTTTTTAAAATTAATTTCATGCCACACAGTTATGTTTAATTATTATTGCAGACTGGGATAATTGTTGAATGCACATGAAATAATTTAGGAATCTTCAAACCATTTACAAGCATTATGATTTATTCTTCCCGACTTAAAACCAAGACTATTTAAATTAAAAACAAAAAATAAACTAAAAAATTTCAAAGCAGTCGACAGCATCTTTGTAAAACACATTGTACAAATGTAGGCTAAAGCGTGACTTCGAATCGATACTGTTTTGTACATCCATGCATATGTCATGAACGTTTACAACACATTTAAATTTAAAACAGTTTTTATTATTTACTGTTTTACTGTCATATAATTACTTTATATTTACAGTTTAATATAAATTTGATATCAAAAAATATGGAAGAATTCCATTAATTTTGCTATTTTCCAACTAAACATATGAATACTAGTAATCTGAAACATCGATAACATAAAATTCCCCAGCATCATTATAAATAATTTTCACTAAACGATACGACAAATGTAATGTTGTTTTTTCATCAGAAAAAATTGCAATAACTGTTGAATCTCGTCACATGACAAATAAAAAAAATATGAAATCATTAGCGCACAAACTGTAGGACCAGTTATTTAGAACAGTTGTAAATGAATCTGTTTTTAACTGTATCATTGTACATTTACTTAAATATTCATATGCATTTCCTCGGTAGTATTTTGAAATATCATTAAGGTTTGATAATATTATCACAAAAGAAAAATCAGTTTGTGCCATTGGAAGTCCATTGAGGCATTTCAAAAATGATTGAAGTGCATCTTTAATAGGGGAGTAGACAAAGTAAATGACACATTTCCATAACTTTTATAATAGCTCCCGGTTGAAAACAAGGGGTGTATATAGTGATCAGAGTGTCCGTCCGTTACTCTCTGGGGTATCCATCGCTTGGAATTTAATGAGACTTTCACAGAAATTTTACTAAGTAATGACATTATGCAACTTCCATTTTACTTTTTGATCGGACACATATTTTGGGTTTCCCTTTACAGCCGATTAAAAACATTGTCTTCCCAGAAAACAAACAATGTATGCATCGTACAAATGACTGACATCAATAAATGGTTCGAAAAATTTTTGCCATTTTATTTTAATGTTATACTGTACAACATAGAGTTTAATTTAGATTTTGTAAAATCACAATGATAAATAAATTAGGAGACAAGTTACACCCTTACACCTCTGCAACAAAAGGGTAGGCAGGTCTGCAGTTAGCAATATTTGCCACAAAAATCTGGCAGCATTATATGACCCATAACATAACAGTGATAACATTGAGTACACAGTGACAAACGTTGGGAAAGATTGATACCTGTATGCATATTCTATTTTATTGTATTAAACTGAGGACTTATGTCACCAAAGAAATCCTAGAGAACTCCTTTCACAAATATAAAGAGTAAAAATTTTTTTTTTTAATTTTGTTTATTTCAGAGTTTAATGTTAAATCAATAATTGCTTCACCCAATATACAAATATTAAATTCATTGCTAAGTAGATAACACTTATGTGTCCTTCAGATAGACAAAAACAAAGACCAATTCTTCAACCTCTTCCGCCAACCCTGAAATATATATTCTGAATTGAATGTTAATAAAAATTAAGAATATTGAAGTTTATTAAAAGTTTAGTCACAACAAGCAAATTATCGTGACAACAATCTAGTGCAGTAACCACCCGGAAAATGTTGGCTTGCCATGCAGATTACTATGGATGTTGCCATCACCAGCGTACTTAGAATGGATGCGCACGAATACAACATCTCCTTTCGCGACATGCACAATAGCAGTACCGCTCACTGATCCGTCGTCACCATTTTTGGCGCGCAAAAATGTAGCCCCTAAAATCTCGTTGTTAACCATTAATTCAGTTGAGCGCGCGGCTGTAACCAGTCTAACAACCCAGATAAATGCGTAAATTCCCTCTTTTGGTGCTGTAAAGACCCCAGTGAAACCATTATATCCGTTGCCAACATTAGTGCGTACTTTATCAAAGATGAGGGTATGGCGAACGCCAGGACGAACACCTATATAGGACATCTGGGCATAAAAAGCGATGACGCCTTTTTCATACGGAGGCTTTCCACTGTTCCTTGTATTCTTCTGCAGATTCCCTGTCAACAAAATGTGTTTGTAAAACACTGATGGCAGCTTATGGAGAGGGTTGAATCTTCTAAAATGCATGCCAAACTCTAAAGGTCAATGTCAGGATTGTTGGTATCCAAAGGAAGGTCTTCTATGAAAGTCCTAGTTCTAACTGATCAAATGTTATGGCCAAAGTTAAAGTTTTTAAAAATTTGGTCAAACTCTAAGGTCAAAAGTTAAAAAAAAACAATACAATTTTCTGTCATCCTTGGACTTTCATTAAGGCGTGGCATTCTCGACCTACGTAATTAGCGTCTCTCAAATGGCAATAGATTCTCATAGGTTAAGAAATTAATAACATCAACAACTTTAAAATATTGTTGACAACGATGAGATGGCTTTAGCCCCACCTCTTTTCCATAGAAAGCTGTTTTTGGATACTTGCTACACTCGTTGACATTCGCCCGAATTTTTATCAAATGTATACTAGTATTTCAACAGTGAAGAAACGATGTGTAAATTTCAGACGCTGAATGTAACGAGAATGCGTCGCCTTACTGAATGTCCAAGGATAACAGGAAATCTACTATTTATACTCAATGAAAGGTCTTGTCACAATGAATACACATGTAACGTATGAAAACCCTAGTTTTAACTGTTCAAAAGTTATGGCAAAGGATAAAGTTCTTTTTTTAATAAAAGTAGGTCAAACTCCAAGGTCCAGAGGTCAAATTTGGTGGTACCCAAAGAAAGGTAAAAGCCATAGCCCCACCCACTCAAAAGTTATTGGCAAGGTTAAAGTTTTTGAGGACAAACAGACAGACAGGACAAAAACTATTTACCCCTGAAAATTCGTTTACGGTTGGCATTAAAAGGCTTATTAAATGTCAGGAAGAATTGTTTTAATTTCTGAATTTTCATCTAGATCTGATAGGCGATATATTTTTTTGGATGTTCATGCCATTCTATAAAAAATAAACATAACTTACTTGATCTCACTATTCTCCCTTTATGGTTTTCTTTCCCAATTAATTTAATTGTGGTGTTCTTGGTGTTCGAAGAAGAAGAAAAGTGTCTGTTTAATCTATTTTCTGTTTTCTCCAGTCGGATTTTCATCTCCTCGCAGACTTTGTCTCGCTTGTGTTGGACAGCTTCTAGTTCTGTTATGCGTTTTTCTTGCAGAATACTTCGTTCTTTGAGGTCACCAATGAGGTCAGTTTGGCGATGAACGATGTTCTTTAGGGCTAAAACAGTCTTCCTTAAGGAAATCAATTCTTCCGAAAGCGAATTTATTTTACTTTCTTCAAATCCTGTCTCTGCGTTGGATGTGAAAAAACATGAAGTCAAGAGTAACCAGAGTAGATCTTCAGAGAACGCCATGTTGAATGCAAAAATTATCACTCTGGCGTTTATAGCCAAAAGGTAGCTTTTGACCGTTATCTGTTAACGAAATCAAATTGACACTCTCCTCAATATATATTTTAAGTATCATATGACGAACATGTGTTGCAATTTTACGTGTATATAACGACTACGATTTGTTTATACAATAGAATTTTAAAAATATTATATTACTAGTCGACAACGGACTTGATAATAATATTTGTTGATAATTCTTTAAAGTATAGGACTATTTTCCCTCGAAATTTATGACACGGTGCACTCCTTTATACTAAAAGGATTATAATTTTTTAGATGTTTTAAATGTTTATGTTTTGTTAAGCTTTTCTGTCCACATTACGATTTAATATATTACTAACAGGATGATTTATTATTTCAGTTTTGTTAAAAAACAAATGATGACACGTTTCATGGAAAATTGATAGCCAGAGGTAAAGTTCTGTGTTCACAACTTCATTGTGTTTTTGCATTCTTTTAACACATTATGTATTAAAATAATTAAACTGATTAATTAAATATATATCTTTTATATTGCTAATTCCAAACAAACTACTCGTAGTCATAGATGATAACTATTGAACACATTTATGGAAGAAGAAATAAGTTTCTTTGAAGACTTCAAGGTCACTACTATTGTGAAAAGAACCATACAACTTATCATAAATGATGACGTCATCTGCCAGCCTGCTAATAGGTGTGTTTCGATTGATTGTTTCAGAAAGAGAACATTTCAAACAGACACTTCAGTCCCAAATCATGTTTATTGATTGAAATTCTGCAATATTCAGATAAACTAAAATTCAGGCTCAAAAGTTACATAATATTCAGCATTTTTGATGGTTAAAGGCCTAAAGGTTTCTGATCGGCCAGGAATCTTTTCACACAGTATGGTAGCGGACCAGAAATCCTTATCTAACAAAAATGACTATTCAGAGAAATCATGGATTCTGACTTTCAACAATAACAATGTATACATATAATGCATGATTAACCGATTTTATTTTATTGATGGTCATGAAGTAACACTCAATCATCCGTATAGTATTATACATTTAATGACTGAGTTCGAGGACAATATGTGTTTTGTCGGACGCAAGAACCAAACTGTCCGACTGAGGTCGTTAGGCCCAAGGCATACAGTTTGGTTTGATAGTCGACAAAACGCATGATGCACGATAACACAGTCAATACTAGTGTTTTGTTATACCTTTCATTTCATTTTTTTTTTTTGCCAGACATGTATTTTGTACTGTTTTTTGTAATGTAACCTCAGGTCCGTCACTGTTGAACACCGACAAATGAAAATATGATTAAGCCCCGTCCATTCTTTAACGTAAGCGGTCCAACATCTCATCTACCGGTCCAACATATCACCCAGCGGTCAAATTTCGATCTTTTTTATGCCCGTTCATCAAAACATTAGGAATGTTAGGCTTTTTTTTCGTATAAAAAACACAGAAACAAATTTTTAAAGATAGAACATTATTCATTATAGCATGTTAAATGCTGTCTGCTTAATGTCCTTACGTATATATATTGGTTAACGTCCCTCGAAAATTTTTGAATCATATGGAGATGCCACCACTTGCCGGTGGGGACCTGCAAATTTTGTCTTATATTCAGCACATAGGGCCATTGAGCAGGGAGGGATCATTTTTCGTGCCAGAACCTACTGCGATACGGGACCTCAGTTTATATCGTCTCATCCGAAGGACCGGTTTCCACGGCCCAGAATGCGATTCGAACCCGCAACGTAAGGATCAACTCCTTACTTCGCAACTTCAGAGCAGACGCTCTATCCACAGCGCCATGTGATGTATCTAGCAAATTCCTAATGTGCTTCTAGAACTTTGGATGTATTTACATTTATATCATGTGGCCCATAAAAGGGATATTAAGTAAATGACACAAATGGAGAGATTGGTGTGTATATGTTCTTTTAATGAAGTGAATTTAACATCTATGTCAACAGAAATGGAAGAATTCTTTCTGCTAAAGAGATTTAAAATGACAAGCATTTTTGTTAACTTTGTGCAGAATGCAAAATCAAACAATTTTTTCGGTCTAAAGCTAACGTTAAACATTTTATTAATACATCACGCTATGGCAATTCTTTACCAACACCCCTGAAAAAAACAATTTGAAATATTAATATAATAAAAAAGTTATCTTAGAAAAACAAAGTACCGTGATCCCATTTATAAACTAGTGCAGTAACCACCCAGAAAATGTTGGCTTGCCATGCAGATTGCTAAGGACGTTACCATCCCCAGCATACGTGGAATGGATGCGCACAAAAACAACATCTCCTCTCGCGACATGCGCAATAGCGGTGCCGCTCACTGATCCGTCGTCATTGTTTTTGGCGCGCAAAAATGTAGCACCCAAGATATCGTTGTTAATCATTAACTCTGTGGAATGTTCGGCATTAAGCATTCTAATGACCCAGATAAATGCATAGATTCCCTCTTTTGGTGCAGTAAAGACCCCAGTGACGCCATTATATCCGTTGCCAACATTAGTGCGTACTTTATCAAAGATAAGCGTATGGTGAGCGCCTGGACTTATTTCTGATGAGGACATCTGGGCATAAAAAGCTATTACGCCCTCCTCATACGAAGGCATTCCATTGCTAATGGTATTCATCAGAAGACGTCCTGTGTCAAAAAGAGACATGTTGAGAGACAGATAGAGGCATGTTAAAAAATAAAAGACTTTTGTTGATATATATATATATATATATATATATATATATATATATATATATATATATATATATATATATATATATATATATATTGATTGCTTGTATGTTGTTTAAAGTCCATATAGAGAAGAAAAACAGAGAGAGAGAAAAAAATTTGTTCAATGAGAGAAAGAAAGGGAAGAGCGAGAGAAAGAGAGAAAATGCTGTAAATAAGACAATTTTTAAATTTTCATCTCTTTTAAATAGAACTTACCTGATCTAACTATTCTTCTATCAGGGATATCTTCTCCAGTTGATTTAGTTGTAATGTTGGTAGTAACTGAAGACACAGAAAAGTGGCTGTGTAATCTAGATTCTGTTTTCTCCAGTCGGATTTTCATCTCATCGCAGACTTTGTCTTGTCTATGTTGGGCAGCTTCTAGTTCTGATATTCGTCTTTCTTGGAGAATATTTCGTTCTTTGAGGTCACCAATAATGTCACTTTGGTGAAGAACCATGTTCTCGAGCGCAAAAAAGGTCTTCCTTAATGAATTCAATTCTTCTAAAATCAGATTCATTTTACCGTCTACGAAACCTGTCTCCGCATTGCACGTTAAAATACACGAAGTAGAAAAGAACAAGAGGACACTTTCAAAGAACGCCATGTTCAGGAATTATTTTGATGTTCTAATCAAAAAGGTGACCTTAGACTGTTATCTATTATACCGTATACGGTTTGTGCATTCAGTAAATTTTCAGAATATATTAAAATTGTTTCCAATTGAAAAGGTGCATGAAAAATATTTTTTTCATAAATGAATGCATAATAATTTGACAATGTTCCCTCAAATTTGTTGACAAAGGATCATATATCGGATATTATTAATAGGATTAAATTTTTTGCACATTTTTTTGTATTTTTATATCGAACTCATCAGAAGGTTTAAGTTCATGACTAAAAAAAATTAAAACTTTTTTTGGAAAAATTCCTTTAATTTAGTTATTTTCCAACTTAACATAGAAAATTAATAATCTGAAACATCTAGAACATAAAAAATCCACCAGCATCATTTAATTTACATATTTAAGACAAATGTAATAATTACTGCATTTTCATCAGAATACATTAATTGTAATAACTTTTGAATGTATAAAAGTTCATATATTCTGCCGTATCTTTTTTTTTTGACATATGTTATCCAAATTTGGTAGATATACTTAAACAATAAATCCAAATGATTTTTATTATTTTTTTTAATATCACGATTTATTCAAAACTTATCAAGTTTTAAACAATGCAAAATTCGGATCAAGGCAAAATTTAGTAAGTTACAAACAATACACTAAATGATGTCAATTTCTTGTAAAATGAAACAAAACAGAAAAAAACCTTAAATTCAAAGTTGAATTGTTACATCGATTCTTATTCCAAATTATGTTTTAATATTTTGCTTTGTTGAAAAAAAAAATCAACTTGAGAAGATAGGCAGTCCTCAACAAAACGACAAAACCGATGACGTTTTAGAACGTCACGGAGCAGCAGATAACGATGCCATTTTGGAAAAATCCTGAATAAACTCTAAAAAAAATATTGGAGGAATAAAAAAACATGTCACAAGGAAGTTGTGTCTGTGTGTACAAATAGTATACAGACTATTTGAGTGACAGAGACTCTGTATCAGATGAGGACAATCTGTGAAGAAACGGTTTATCTTAAAATCTAATCAAAAACTTAAACATTAACGTCAAAAAGACATAGGCGCTCCAGTTGCTTATCCTGTGAAAGCAGAGTTCAGTGATAAAAGAAATAACAACCTTAAAAAGGAAATTATACAAGAGAAATTCTTTAAACAATTAATGTCAAGTATAAGAAAAAGGATTTAATGAATGGGCATTGGATTATAATGTGTGGAATGTATGGGGATAGTATTTTTTTTAGAAATTCTTGACTCTATGTTTTGACGTTACATTGGCATTAAGTGTGCTCCGCAGGTACAAAGCATGTTGATTTTAAAATGAAGTAAATTGATTTCTGCTAAATCGAGCGGAATGAAACTTCACACATCAACAATACATTTTTACACATTATATTATGCTTATTTGAAATTTCTAGTGAGTATATACCGAAGATTGACATCGAAAAACCTTCGTTTAAATTCATAGATCCATCTGACAAATCGAAAAAAAAACATAACTTAAATATGAAATCATTAACGCACAAACTGTAGGTCAATTGTAATTATTTAGAAAATTTGTAAATGAACATGTGTTTCAATTGTATCATTGTATATGAATATTCAACATGCACTTCTCCATCAATTTTTGAAATACCATTAAATGTTGATATCAATATTATTATAGTAAAAGGTTTGCCTCATTAGAAGTTCATTAAGTCACTAACAAAATAATAGAAGTGAATCTTCAATTGAGAAGGGTGAAAATGATGGTGGACTTCAAATCATGGATGTCTAAAAGAACATATCAGAAGACATTTCACAACACGTTATGATTATAACTTTTTATAACAATTCCCCTCAGCAATGCTCATCAATTATTGATTCTATTCTAGTTAGTTTAAGTAGTATTTTATTTATGTCTTCAAATGCTCGGCAGGCTCACCGCAGCTAGTTTTTGCTTAGTTTGCTAAAGATTAACTCAAACAATTCACACAATAATGTCATTTATTTAAATGACGATATAAAAGAAAATACTTTATACAAAAGAATGGGGATCAGACTCACAAGCTCCGATTGAAATTACGTAAAGTATGAAAAATGTCTGATCCCCCAAAAAATGACTAGAAAAAATTCCTATAAAACAATAAGATCAAACATTTAAAGAAAAATATAGCAAAAAGATGGCACATCAAAACAAAAGGGGTGACACATCAAAACCAACTGGGCCATATTGATAATTACAAAAATCCACCTTATGCAATTTATAAAAATATATCAGGAGCGGTGGCGGGTTTCAAATGTTTGATTCCAAAAATACTGTGGACAGCGCGGGAATAAAAATACAAGTGAACAGCTGTTTCCACTTTCCTAGCCCGCTAATCATTGGCTGGAATTTGTATACCACCGGCGTAAAATCTCAGCCTGCAATGTATATTACATAAACCATCGCACACATGTAAATACAATGTATTTAATACATAAACAACGCATTCAATACATAAATTCAATTATAATCATAATTGCTGTTTCATAATATACAAAGAAGTATACAGTGGGAATATGGATTGAACAGCCGGCCAAGGACTTATAATAGTTTTCTCCATTTGAGATCAAGGTACAAAAGAAAATACTGTAAATATTTGAAGTTTTACAAAGACACGTATTATAAACTAATTTCGAAAAGGTTACAGAGTTTAATATTCAATTCTAGTTACTCTTTTGCAGATGACAATTTAAACATTTATCAAAATTCACCCTGCAAAGATTGAACAAAAAGACTATATTGAAGAAGCTTCGCAGATGCGAAAAATGACATTGTAGAAAAAATGACAATGGTACTATAGGAAATAAAATCTGGGAATCAGCCTTAAGAAGATTTTCCCCACTAAAGTCATTTCTACAAAACTATACTTAAAAAATGGATGCCATGATTATTACCGGTATGAATTCGGTTATGTGTTGATTTTGCCTCCAGCTGCCAGTGATATCATAAATATGATGGATGATATTGTTGTAATTATAACCATTACAATCAGGAAAAAATGATCTAAGACAGCAGACAATTCCGTCCATTTTAATTCACCGGAAGTACCAGATTCATCGACGGTAGTCGTATCATCCTTACCATCCTCATAATTTACGACAACCACTTCATTATTGGGAACTGTCGGTTTTACATTGTTTTTGTCTTTCCTACACCGACAAAGACAACCGTTCCAACAAGAAAAAGGCACAAGTAGTTTATCGTGGAGGGACTTCCACCAGGCTGAGACAGGTGTATCTGGGTCCTTAAAGTGAATCCTTATAACTAGGACGGTCAGTAAACAACACAGAACTCCCAGGCAAAGGGTAACGGCAAGATAGACAGCTAAAATAATTAATAAGTAGAAGACAAATTTCAATATATATCACTGTACATGTTATAAAATATTTAATAACTTTGCGATTCTATAGGGGAAAAGGATACATTTGACAGTGTATTACTTTTCAATGCGTTTGTTATTAATTGTAATAGGCTGGAAAAAGAAAGAACATTGATATAGATTGTGCTTATTAAAATATAATAGTGGTTGTCAAACAATTCAACAGTAAAATTATTAGAATATCATAATTATTATATTTCTTTACCATTAGAGTTGATAAGAGTACTACTTACATAAAACACTAGTGTTGATGGACGTAGATGGTATACTGTCACTGACCAGAGTAAGGAGAACCGCTAAGGCCAAAAGAACGGTAAGTATAAAACCAACCTAGTAGGTACAAACCATCAAAGTCATCAAAATTATATATACAATGTAGTTAGGAGAGAAAACAAAGCGTACAATCAGTACAAATAAGTAGTGTTTACTATTACTTATAACTGTATACCTTTTCTCCTGAATCAACCGGAAGAATGAAGACAAAATTGTTTAAATACGAGGTCAATAAAATTGGAAGCAGCACACTGGATATGTAGTAATTGGACTTCCGTTGCATTTTTATGCTGAAGTGTAACTGTGAATACTTTTCCACGTCACCATTTACTTTTGTTTCTTGCAATTCCTTTTCTGCGACAGATGACGAGAGAATACTCCACTCACCATGTGGTCTGTATAAAAAAATTACATTGGGATTGTTTTAAATAAATTATCTTTTACATGTAATTGATTTATCAGAGAAGGGGTTATATAATTTTGTAGTAAGGAAAAACATAATCAAATGATTTTTAAAAGCAATAAATAAAGAAATAAGATCTTTTCCTGATTATTAAAGGAAGAACGGAATATTTGATTAGCTTATTAACGTCAAGAAAATGCCTTTTTTTAAAAAAAATCTTACTTGATGTCCTCAATGTTTACAGAGCTCCTAGAAGAATTCATGACCAACTCATCGATAGTGTACGCCCAGCTAGTAATTTCTATGACACAGTTTTGGGTATCAAATGGATAATACGTGACGTCAACGTTACAAAATGTAGTGAAGATCCGAGGTAGTTTCCACTCCACCACACCATCACGACTTATTTTAAACATAACATTATCGTCTACCAATATTGATACATCAGCAAGACTGAAAAACAAATTATTTTCAAGCATGCAAAAATAATTCAGTTAAAAGGCAAATATTAGGTGAATGAAATGATCATGTATATCCTTGTAGTCTGTTCTCTACCCACAAGTCCGTTCGTATACTCTCTCAATTGTAGGGAATTGTGGGAAGGAGACCAGATTAGTTTTCACCCTGTTCATTTCAACTTCATGTACTCACGAGTTATCGATGAACAGTTCTGGTTTCCAAACTTCGGAATCTAGTGAGTACACATGTGTCACATCCGGGTACGTGCCTGAGTTCCATGTCAACCGGTTATCAACCCATTCCTGTTATAACAGAATAGAACAGATGATAAATTATATAATAGTGATTTTAGGATCCAAAATGGATTTTTTTCAAAGAAAACCGATTTCTTAATGGTGTTTTATTTATCATATCCTTAATTAATCTGATTAAATTTTGAGAATAAATCAAAGAAATATAATTATCTTACAATAGTCAACCATCCTGTAGTGGACAACGTTTGTGTCTTTACTTCCTGTAAACATGTAAAATATAAAATAAATAAAAAATTTGATTAAAAAAATAAGAATTTGAACTCTGTAGTGTGTGGATCAGGGAATAAATTAAAATGCTTTGCAAAAGGCATTTTCTTTTTATCAAATTATGAAAAGAAGATGAATGAAAGATAATACATATGTACTAATATGCATGAGATACATGTATAAGAAGAATTATAATTCGATTATAGCATGTAAGTTACATATATGTAATTAAACAAAAAAAAAAACAAAAAAAAAAAAAAAAAAAAAAAAAAAAAAAAAAAAAAAATTAAAATTCAGAATTTTTGCCAATTTGACATTTCACCTTAAAACAATTTTGGTTGAATATAAAATTTACTCACTAAATTATTGATCGTTAGGAGATTCAGTGAAACGTTGACGTTCGTTGTCTCCGAGGGGCGGATCAATTTATGATACGTGGCGGTAGCGAGTATAGTCCCGCGTATTGTATGGACATCAGAGTGACTCCACGCTCCTTCTGTCACTGGTATCATGCTTACTGTGTAGAAACATCCAAATTATTAGACTTTTTACCAAGTATATTAGAACGGTTGTCTTTTGTACACAAGTTAGGTAGTAGTTACCCCATATCACACTGTTGGTTATGTGTAGATACCCGATGGGCGTGGTCATAATGACACGAGGGAGCGTAGCTCCCGAGTTGTCATTATGACTACGCCCATCGGGTATCTACACATAATCAACAGTGTGATATGGGGTAAATGACTTGTACCATAGTTTTCAAAAATCATTCATATGTAGTCAGCTTAGGAATCGGTCAGACTGGTTTGCATTATTGAAACATTAAGTGTTTGGTTTCAAAAATGCATTAGGATTTTATATGATTTTACGCTCCTTCGTGTCCTTCTGACCACGTCCACAAAATATAGGGTAAGTGATTTGTATACAATACTTTTCAAAAATTGATTGTATGTTGTTTTACATTCTTCTCAAAGAATTTTTCGCTCATATATATTGAGACGCAACTACTTGCCGATGGAGAGCTACAAATTTTTCCCTATACTCGGCACTCAGGGTCATTCAGCAGTGAGGGATCTTCTTCCTGTCAACACCTTCTGCGACACGGGACCTCTGTTTATACTTTATAGGTCTCCACGTCCCAAAGTGGGATTCAACTCCTTACTTTGTGACTCTAGGGCAGGCGCTTTAACCACTGGGCCACGCAAGCGACATAAAAATTAAACATATCTAGGCTCGGTTAAAAAGTCTGATTTATGTAATTGAAAAAATAATGTTTGGTTTCAATGATATCAGTTAAATTGATATGATTTTCTTTTCTCGTAAATTTTAATCGTCAAAATTACATACTAGTAGTTTAAATTTATTATGAACTTGGTTTACTTAAATTTTTGTTAACCTGACACAAACTTTGCCATGCACAGTGACACGTTGATTGAAATGTTTGTTAGGGGTTGTACGAAAGCCCAGAAGGCTCATTCGAGATTCGAGATTCAAAATACGAGATTCGAGATTCAAAATACGAGATTCGAAATTCGAGATTCGAAATTCGAGTTTCGAGATTCAAGATCCAAACTAACCAATCAAAAGGCGATTTGAGATTCAATTATTCCCCTTTATTATTTTTTACTATTAAGAAATCGTTAAGTATTTTAATACCAAGAAGATCATTTGATTAAATTTCAACGCAAGAAAAAGTTTTATATACATGTGTATTATCAAAACGAAATTTAAAGACATATTGGATTTTGGTCTGCAAGATATGCTTAATTAATTTATAATAACTTCTTAAATGTCATAAGAGATTTATATAAAGAATATAAATATATTTCGTGTTAACTAATTTGGATACAGGGTTGTTGACATAATAGTATACTTAGATTAACTGTACATGCATCCCCCCTTTTTCCAAACATAATTTTTTCACTATTGAAAATGTTCGGTTGCCAAGCCCCCCTCCTCCCTACGCTTTGGTACAGTGGTGCAGTATAGTCAAAGAAGTTTAAGTAGTAGTGTATTAAAAGAAATTAGGTACTAAATGAAGTTCGATCCCCCGCCCCCTTTCATGCCCCGAAATAGGATTTTCGGGTTTTGACAAATTTTTCTGTCAGTTTTTATTTTCAGGTTTGAAATAATATTTTTGTCTGGCTCCCCCCCTCCCCCCACCCCACTTTCAAAATCGACGCTTCGTCTCTGTAATAATTAGTACTACGGGTTTCAAGGTGGATAGTGTTTGTGACACGGTATTAGAAAGTGCATGGCCAATGACCAAGTTTATGACAGCCCCTTAAATACGGATGGCTGAAACATGCATGCTTAATAAAGATAATGACCCATAGGGAATAATAAATTTAAAAAAAAATCATTGTTAATCCCCCTATTCCCACCCCAACCTCGAAGAATAGGGGTTATCATAGTAATTGGAAGTTATTTTTGAATGGACATAAGCATAAAGTTACTGTTCTATAGTATATTATATCGGAAAAATATTACGGGAATGTCCAAGTGGGAGGGGGGGGGGAATGTGTGGTTATCAACATTCGTTGTTAATCTTGCGATGCATGGATACAATAAATATATATTCGATAATTATTTAAAAGGAAACCGCTCGGGTCTCGCAAGATACATAACCAATCAATACACAAGTTCATTCATCTTCAAGATCATCGAGTTCTTGATCTTTATTTTCATGTAGATCTCTGTTAGGTCTAAAGAAACTAAACAATATCTATAAAAGTAACTTAAGCTACCTTTCACAATTGTCATTTGCTAAAATTTTCTGACTTCTTCCAAGATCTCTTGTTGTTAGTTTACATATTTGCCATCATTATTAATCAATTGTTGATATTCTTATTTACGTTATTTCAGGGCACAAAAATATTTTGTAGGTTTCCTAATAGAGGAAATACATAAAAATTTAGTTTTCAATTACTTATCTTGGTCTAAGGCTTTGATAACTTTAATTAATTAAAAATCATAGATACAATACAGACTGGAATTTAATTTATTTTATATCAAATAGTAGATGAGTCTAGCTAAGCTGCAGACCTGTGGCGTTATTGTTTTATATTTTAGTCTCTGACCATTGTGTTATGGTCAAAGACTCAAATATACTAGTAAAACCATAACGCTAATTTCATTGGGGGGAAGGGGGCACAGTCACGCATTTGCAGTTTTCAACTACCAAAAATTTCTTGACAACCAAAAACAAAGCAAAAAAAGTCATCAGATGTTTTTATTGAGGGGGCACAAGCATATAGTAGTTATGATTTCTATAGTATTTCACATATCGGCAAAATTATTGGGGGGGGGGTTGGCACAATATAAGGAAATGTATCCTCATTAATAATTTTCTCCCTCATCAATGTTCTTATTCTAAAAAAATGTCGACCTACTTATTCCGCAATTCAACGATAAGACCATGTAATATTCTATATACGTATCTATTGTTTTGTTTAATGAGGAAAAATAAGAATTTATATATATTTTCCAAAATGGAACCCAAAATTCCTTTTTATTTCGTTTTAATACATATATCATTTTTTCTTGCATTATCATTTAAGCAAATGACCCATTTGTTATGAATATATTCAACGATTTCTTGATAGTAAAACATAATAAAGGGGAGTAATCAAAGTTGAACCTGCCTTTTGATTGGTTAATTTGGATCTTGAATCTCGAAACTCGAATTTCGAATCTCGTATTTCGAATCTCGAATTTCGAATCTCGAATCTCGAATGAGCCTTCTGGGCTTTCGTAGGGTTGTGTATACATGTATTTCAATTAAATGAAAATTAGATCTTTGATCGGCTATATGCGCAATCGAAAAGATTAATTTAGTACAGTAGTGTACACTTGTTTTTACGTCAAGTATGTACCGTGTTTACTTTGTTGGTTATCAAAACAACGATATATTGGAATCTACTAAGCTAACGTCACCCTGGTCATTACATTACATGTTTAAAAAAATGTTTAAAAAATCAAGCGATTTCTGAAGTTTTTTTTCTTCACGTCTTTTAACTAAAGTTAAATTATTAATGGCAGTTTTTAACTGTTATTTATTACAAAATGCTATATACATGTAACATTGAAATTTTTTACTCCATTTTACTCTCCTAAATTTGATATAACAAGCCCATATGATTGTTTCATTTAAAAACCGTGTATAATCGTTTTATAAATAGTTCTTTTGTCCCGACTCGATGGGCGGAGTTATAGAAAAGTGTGGGTTATGTACAGAAAACCCACACTTCTAACAAAAGAAATCACACCTAACTATGGTACAATATACCTATACCCATCACACATTTATTAGAACATTTAGAAGTGTGTGTGTTATGTATCCTTTATGTCATATATCTCAAATTCAGAAGTGATTTTTTTTTTCTCATAGCTTGTCGTTTTTAAAATAAGTTGAATTCATTTGTTACACAGTTAAAAATACGAGTATTTTATATTGAAAAAGATTTCACATGCTTTTAATATAGAAATAGTAGGAAAGATTTGAGAAGAATTCAATTATAAAGCTGAATATCTTGATATGAAAATTTCGATTCAGCATCTAATAATATCTGGTTTAAAAAAAAAAATGTATACCATATTTTTTAGCATCATATTTCCTCTTAAAGTACACGTACCAGTAAGTTGTTATAACTTGATTCTAATCCGTTGTATTACCTCAATATCATGTAAATGTGGTCGAAATCAAAATCCACAAATCTTTGTGCATATATTGATAAAATACACTGTCATTGACTATTTTTTTATATCCCCGCTTGAAATGGCCGAGTAGTTACGAATGAACTATATGGAGGCGGGGGGTATCATTTAGTGAGCTCATCGCTCACAGTACCTCTAGTTTTTATTATTTTTTGTTCAGTTCCATGTATTTCATTTAAAATTGAATCATTGAATAAATTTAATCTGACAGCAGAATACATCAAGTTAAGTGAAAAACATGTCAATTTAAACTTTTGCAAAACCTAAAAACAATTTGCAATGTTTTGTATAGGCCTGCATGTCATTGTTTAGTCAAAGTTTATGAAAACAAAATAATACTTACATGTTATAATGAAATAAAAAACAGCCCAGTCAAATATAGGCACCATTTTGATTCGCTTAAGTTGTCCTAATGTCTTATTATAAAATCGTGATCATGTTATAATAAGCTGTCTATTCAACAATGATGATTAACACAGAGTTAAAACACAGAACGATCTAAGACAATGATTGTTAGTTACGTCGTATTTAAAAAACTCAATGAAATAAGAATAAAATTCAAAGCAAACTTAACTGTTTGAAATATCGACAAAAATTAACAAACCATTACTATATAGGTCACAAAAAGGAATCGCTCTTTGTTTTCAAAACCAATACAGAACTGAGAAGTAGGACCCAAATTATCATTAAATGAAAGTTGAACTAAGTTTTCAGAATCAATTGCTATTCAAATAAATTTCAAGTGAGACACACTATACTCTTGAAAATCTTCAATAATCTATAACAATATAGTCTCGAAATAATTAACACGTTTCAATTTTTCAAACGCCTTATTGGACTATGGATATCAAATGACCAAAGTAACAACGCATATTTTTTATGAACAATTCAAAGCATTAATTTCATAAATTTGATCACAGTAATCAGGAACCGAGTATTGACTTTGGTTTCCCGTCAGATCATACAAAATATTTTTAAAAATGTATTAATTAAATGTATTAAAGTTAATTAAATCAGCTTTGCAATTCATTAAAAATTTGATAGCAATTTCTCAATCAAACACACACACACACACACAAAATAAATATATGAATAAATTAAAAACATGGTCATCATCTACTTGTAAAAATTTCTTAAGAATTAGATATGCTTATTTTAAAGGAAAACTTAGTTTCTTTTGTTAGAGGTTGGTTAGCTAGAAAAGAAATTAAATAGGAGTCGGAATTTTTTTTTCTCCAAAATTCCCAATCTTAGTGCTAAATCCAAAAACGAAAGATACATGTATACAAATATATGTTTAAAAAGTTTATCTACCTATACATAAATTTCATAAAATGATATAACGACGTTTGTACAATTTTATAATTATTCAAGAACTATATGCATCTCTTAAATATTGCTTTACATTTTCCATATAACAAGTTGGAAAAGCCAAATTTAAAGCTGAAAAAAGCAAGATTAAAGTTGGAATTACTTTCTTTCTTTGTGCACGTCTTGGGAAGATGGTATTTTATATTCACAATAATAACCAACGTACAGTGTAAACTTTAAATTAAGTTCCAACACAAATATTTGAATACTCGACCATCACTGATGTTGATTTGTGATGAAACTTTTGGTGTTACACGTGTACCACGGTATCTTCATAGCTCCCCCGATTTTACAAACTGCTTGCCAATCAAAACCCTATAGCCATGGGTCACAAAAGGTATAAACACAAAAAAAGGTGTTGCTTATTATCTAAGGAATATGGATTTGAAAGCTACCCAAGTTATATGGTACAGTGTATATGGTAACCTGATTTGGAACAGTTTACGCTTTTTACAAACCACGAAGCGAAGCGGTTTATATATAAAAAGCGGTTTTCCGTAAAACTTGAAAAGCTATTCATTCATCATTTAATTTTTTAACATTAAATGTAAACAAAAAAATCATCTTAAATAATTTGATTCTGCAAAATTTAAAGCGGATTGATACGTTTTTGAGGCAAGTCATTGTGACAAAAGCGTCACAGATGATACAATTTAAACCAATTTTTCAGCCAATCAAAAACAATGATATAATATTTTTAAAAATAGTTTTGGCATTAAAAAGTTAAATCAAAATTATGGTTTAATTATTTTGAGAATTTTTTTTAAATACTAGTAAGAATTTGGTTATTCATTAAGGAAATGCAGAATGTGTTGTTTCTTAATAATTATCTAGTTGAAATATCAATTTCTACCCTGAGCGTTCTCTCCATTTTCCATACTAGTTGTCGAAAATAAGTATCTGTTCTTTTTCAGTTTGAACTTTCTAGGGAAAATATGAAAAATCTTAGATCACTTTAGAAAAAAAAAAATGTTCCTAATAATATAAAAAGTGGTGTAAACTTAATTATCCTTTTATTAATATAAAACAGAATGTTGCATTTTTTCTAAAGTTGAACGTTCTATCTGTCTAAATATAATTGAAAAAATAAATTCTTAAAGTCGTTAAAAAGCACTTCATTCCATATGATAAATAGTCTGTGTAATTGTGAAATTGAGTAATACTCATCTGCACAATTAAGATATCAAACACAAAAACATACAGTCATAAGAAATCTAAATATTTGTTACGGTCATGTCAACATTGTAAACAATTTGTTTTTAGGCATTAAATAAATAATTAAGACTACTTTTCTGTTTGATAATAGATATAAATCACGAGTGCCTTTTGAATAATTGTGTTATGTTTGACCACGGGCTACTCAAAGTAGACCTTAAAACATTGTCCCGTCAAAATGGTACATGTCATTCTACACAGCACGTGAGAAGAGGGGGGAGGGTGGCAGATTAACAAACCGTGACGAGATCATTCATGCATGTCAGCAGCCAGAAAAATGTGTATCTGCACAACATGTCACAGTATAAGGTGTCCTAAAAACAATTAGCATGTAACAACGTTAACCGTTTTAGTCTACGACATTTTCATTCGGTTTTTGGACAAAGATGAAGATGTACGTACTCTTATGTGTTCTTATAGGAATAACAACTAGAAATGTGAAAGGTATATGTTTTGTTTTTTTAGCTTATTTTATTAATTTTATTTTTATATTTTTTTTCTTTGGTTTACCACGATATCGAATTGTTTCATTTTTTTTTATATAAGACTGAGTTTAAGACTCATTTTTGTATAGTGCAAAGTTCTACGACTTCATGATACATAGAAAATTCCAAGCTTAAATCACTTAATTTTAATATATTCTTTTTCAAAAGTATTCAAATTTTAATTGACTACATATATAGAACAACATTTATGCATTTATTTTCAAAAGGTATTTTAATGAAATTATATTAATGTTTTACAGGTCAAATGTGCTCGGACTGTGTACATTTAGATTACACAGTGAAAGGACTTCGTACAATTTCCCGAACTTTGTTGGATTCTCTCCTCCTTGATACTTTTAATCCAGACTGTCTCCATGACAACCAGAAGCTTCACATTACGTGTCCACGTAATGACAGTGCTGATTTGGTGGTGAAATGTAAAAAGACCCACGTTATTGTACAGGCTAGAGGGATACAGAGGGTAGAAGCCGGTAAGCAATATCAAAGTGTATGTTGTATCAATTTTACAACCTCTACAAAAAATTGATATTTTTAGTTCAAAATTTCAAACTAAATATCATATTTTTTATAAAGGACAATATGATGAAAGCTCCTATCTTAAACTTTCTGCCTATAACTAATTTGAAACTTTATAAAGGAAATAAACAAATGAATGAATTCAAGTTATTTGAAAAATTGAAGACATAAATGATATTTTAAAAAAGTTATTTTTAAAGTATGATTGCATATATTTTATTCCTTGTTATTAGATGCCGAGGTTAATTTGGTAGCGGTTGAGCGACGTTGTGCTCTGGTTGATGCATCACAAGAAAACAATTGTGTCAATCACATGGAGGACAATACTGTATCCTCGTATATTTCCAAAACCCTGGCACATCTAACGGACACATGGACCACGGTCAATTATACAGGCGCCAACTGTTTTTCTGACACCCATCATGACGTCACAACAGAAGCACCAGGTAGAACGAAAAAGTATACTGCGCAATATGCCGATTTCACAACAAAGACCAATGTAAACAAATATGCCGAATTCACAACAATGAACAATATAAACAAAGATATCGATATCACAACACTGACCAATGTCAAAGAACCAATAACTGAAGACATATTACCTGAAAAAATAAAAGCTGTGAATTCTACCTCAAGCTTTTTACTGGAAAATGTCCAGAATTTGAGCACTACTGCAAACAATTTTGTTGGAAGTACACAGATTGAAAATGTAACATTAGCATTTTCAGCAAACGATTCCATGGATCTTTCTACAGACTCAAGCAGTGACAATGATTTTGGAAGAAAACAGGAACTGAGCGAGAATGTGAGGAAATTTATCCATTATATCAGAAATTACAACGGGGCACCTGTCATGAAATGCAGCGAACTTATATTTGTGATGTCACTTTTAGCAGTATATCTTATTGATAGCTTTCTCAGAGCTGCAACAAACTGAATAAGTAGAAAAAAATACACAATTACAATGTATCATGTTTTTATTTCTCAAGTTTCTGTATTTATTAGTAATGTTTTATAATATTTGTTGTTTTACTTTTTAAATAAAAAATATTCAAAAACCAATTTTTAGGATAAGATAGGCATTTTTGGGGGGCTTTGGAGTTCATATTTTCTAATATTTTCAATCTGATATCATGACATTTCCTTTCATCTAAACAGAATATAAAACTTTACAGACAAACTTGCATATATAAGTTGGGGTTCGTTGTAAGTACTTTAGTCTAGTAACCATTATACATAACAGATTCGGTACGTGCTGTGGATGGCGCATATATTTTATATCCATCAACGTGTCTGTAATCATAGGTAGCATCAGTTAGAGAAAAATATAGTGAAGAATCAGTTTCCCTATATTTAACGTGATTGCTTTGTTGTATTCTGCTTTGCTCAAAGGGTGGAGGTCGAATTGTACACTCATCTTTTGATTTGTTTCTCCTATAAATGTCGTCTCTTCTTACATATTGAGGGAGAATTGCATATGGTTCGGAGTACAGAGTAAGTTCTTCAAGTTTAATTTCTTTTTCTGAAAAAAATCAAAAAACAATTCTATAACCAATACTGGAAGGACAAGATGGCAAATTGCATGCATGTATGGCCGATCGTTTTGGTATTTACTCGCAACAAGTGATATCACCTATTTAAATAGGTGATATCACTTAATCTAATTAAAATCAGACTTCTTAGATCCGCGCCGTATTCACTCTTACGAATTCCTATTCGAATTGATGATATCACCTATTGGGTATAAATAGGTGATATCACCTATTCGAATAGGTATTTTCACCTATTTGTACTGAATAGATGATATCACCTATTCGAATAAGTGATAACACTTATTCAATTTGAATTGGTGATATCACCTATTTGAATTTGTTATAACAATAAATAATGGATGTTCCCTATAACATAAAGATTACCACTGGAACCAAGAAAATTCGGACTACCCAGTTTTCCTGCGTTTTTCTAGAATTTTCTTATAGTACACATAATAGATAAGTGAGATAAAATAATTTGTGAAACAAACTACAATTTCAATTTTGGTTGCTTAAAATTAAATGCAAAACTGTTATCCATTGTCTCCTAGAATGGTGAATTGTAAAACGATAGTGAAAGAAGATTATGGAGATAACAAACAGTATTCAATATCAAAGACCATAAAACAATACAAATGAGGAGCAGAGCAAACACGGACCTCCGAAACATCAGAGGTGGGATCAGGTGCCACGGAGGAGAGAGAGCATTCCCTGTCGAACGGTCACACCCGTCGTGTAATCCTTGTCATGATCGGAAAAAAAATGTTAAATTTTATTTGCTGACAAGGTCATTGTATCGACCACAGAACTTAAGAAATGATGACTCTAAACGAGACTGCTGATATTTTTGTTTCATAAGCTTGTTTGTCAATAATTGACCTCGTTTTAGAAATTGTTCATACTTAGAGCATGCTCTTGCGTATCGAATCAACTGAGATATATACACTCCGTATGCAGGTGATGAAGGTATATTGCTGCATAAGTAAGGAAAGTTGACGATAGAAAAGTTACGGCTCAACGCACTTTTTAAGCTCTCATGGTTTTTCGCACAAACTAAGGTCACATTGTTATGATATAACATTGTGTATCGAGACAACAAAATACATTTTAAAAGTATTTGTGTACATAATTTGAGTTTTATACTCATTTACTAAACAGAATTCACACAAATCAATTGGTAGAACTCTGATATATTCATGGCTGAAAAATAACAACTATTCTCATTTAAACTTTTGTAATTTCTTGCCAATTGTAACTGTCTTTTTATCCGTCCTTTTGAAAGCAATAGCTCTTGGCAGAAACGTAGACATGGGTACAGTACAGCTACTGTAACTTATATTTTCTGTACATTTTGACTCTTTAACTCGGGATGGTACATGTAATATTATTTTTCATTTGTTTGACTGCTTTCTATGTTAATAAGGTGGGATTTTTAAGAGTCAACTTCTAAAATCTAGAATCATAAAATTTTAACGTTTCGATTCGTAAATTCAGAAGAGTTTTCCTTTTCATAGAAGGAATTTACTATTTAAAAAAAAACAAAACAATACTTCATTATCCTACCCTTTAGTGTGGTTTCCTTTTGCAATAGTATCCCTTTTCGGCGCTACATGTCGACGAAACCAAGAGGAGTATTGTAAGTGAGCAAAAATGTTTAGAAAATAATTATCTTTAAGAAGAAAATTTAAAAATTTCAACTACATGGGATCAAGGAAAGCTCGTTTTATACAATTTGTATAAACCTATGGTAGAATCGTATAGTCGAAACATACTACCATTTATTTATATTTTTTTCGTTTAAAACATCCACTTTGGAAACTTAAGATAATAATTTTAAAAGACATTTATGCTTGACATTATATATGTAATATAACGAAGGGTTATGCCATTGTACTACAGTTCGAAAATGGTAATTTTTATTACAACAATGTGACCTTAATTTGTGCGAAAAACCATTTGAGCTTAAAAAGTGCGTTGAGCTGTAAAGTCATCACGTTTATCATATAGCTCAGTAGTTAGATTACCATTAACATGTTTTTAAAGTAAAATATCCAAGTATGAAACAGATGTTTCAGACTCGGTGGTATCTTTTATCTCAAGCTAACCAGGATATATCGTATCGACGTAGGAATGGAAATTACCATTGTTAATAAGCATTGTAAATAAGATTTAATGACCCATAGTCTTGGGAGCTGTTGTTATTTTATAATAAATTTAAATAGGTGATATCAACTATTTGAATAAGTGATATCACCTATTCAAAATGATATGATGATATCACCTTTTCGAATAAGTTATAACACCTACTTAATTTGAATTAGTGATATCACTTATTCGAATGTTTGATGACACCTATTCGAAAGGAAAAGATGATATCACCTATTCGAATTAGTGGTATCACTTATTCTAATAAGTGATGTCACCTTTTCGAATACGTGATATCACCAATTCAAATCAAATAGGTGATATCACCTATTCAAAGTCTGAATAGGTGATATCACTTATTCGAATATGTGATATCACCAATTGAATAGGTGATATCACATTTTGGCAGTAAATACCAAAACGGCGCCTCATACGATCGAATCTTTTAACTTTGTCATTATAATGCCTTATTATTGTTATCTTCAGCTCTATGAAAACATACATGGAACTGCATCCAAATTTGTTTTACTATTTAGAAATTTTACCTGCTTTTGCGATTTCCTCGGCAATATCATCATAGTTCTTTTTTCGCAATACACTTAAAAATATATTGAACCAGTTTTCGTGGAGTCTCCATATTGAATCCATCAGTTTATATGTTGCAATACTGTTTCCGTGTAGTTTTTCCTCGGCTTTTATACTCTGGCATCGGGTTTCACTTATCACACCCGCACTGACTAGATCTGGACATACCTCGTTTACATCAACACGGTAGTAAATCAAGTAACATAATCTTTGGATGCACTTTATTTGTTTCTCATGATTGGATTCTTGTTGACTGACTAATTTTCCATTGATCTTTTTTGTTACAAAGTCATAGCCTGAGGAAAATATAAATTATTGAAAGCATTTTTTAATTATTTCGATATGATAATCATGTATACGTAAAGATTCAAGTTGAACAGGTCTGGACGATTTCCAAATGTGGAAGTCAAGAACGATAACCGTAATTGCTATAAATACACAAAATAAACAAAGTGCTAATCCTTTTGACCAATCAGATAACGGCATTTAGACAAACCCATGAGAAAATAAAGAAAACACGTAGTTTTTAAGTTTTTTGCCCAAAAGATTTTTTAGAACACACTTTTTGTAAATTTTATGCACAATTAGAAATTGTATAGTATATATAACAATTCTACCGTGAACAAACACGACTAAAAAGCTTAGAATAAATTCTTAGTGGGATTAAAATTCTGTCACTACGAGGTAACATCTTCGAAGTTAAGCTTGTTTTAAGAAATCTGATATAAAAACGGCAGATTTTCAGTTTTTAGAGCCTGGCGTGAAAATGATTTCGAATGGAAACATAACAGTCTTACATTTAATTATATCCCTAGTGTTTATAAATGTGTGCAGTTTCTGGTATCCGAGGCAAGTATCATAACGGTGATAAGAAGCATTCATGTACATTCCTTTTATTAACGTTTTATACCTTTCCTGTATGTCCATTTAAAATGAATTCAGTGCTCATGAAACCCGTGTTATTTTAACACTACACGTAGTGAATATACTTGTGTGCAGTAGATCTACATACATGTATACGCGTGGAAATCGGACGGCTAAGCAAAATTAAATTTACCAGTATTTAGCATGTTGATCTGTTCTAGTAAATGTCATAATTGTGCTTGTTGGTGTGAGCTTTTCCTTCGTAAACCATCGCATTGTTACATGTATTTTTTTTTTTAGGATGAAAATGTCAAGTTTGTTCACGGTAAATATGTGGGGAATTGTCACAAAGTAAATGTTACCAAATTTATTTAAAATGTAACAAAATTTTAATTTATAACAAGAATTATTTTTAATGCCTGTTTTTAACATATGTCGAAAATTATTTATCAGTCAATTAATGTTTAGACAGTAAAAAGGAATTTGTCACTCAATATTTATTTAAGGAATTAGTGTCAATCCTCTACCTCAAAGAGCGTCCGACTTGTATGTGTGATAATTGCGTAAATGTGTTAATTGAAGTTTGAGTGAATCCCTTATGTTGTGTGAGAGAGTTAGTTTTAGACCCGCCGTGGACTATCCCGGACGTGAATATTAGATGTACTGGACATTCCGTCATCAAGCAAAATACAGTTTTTACTCTGGACTATTCCGAGTTACCAAAACGTTTGTGTGTGTGTCCGTGTGTGAACGTTATAACCTGTCTTTGTTTTATGTGTCTTCACTTGATTTATTTTTCAAAATATAAACTTTTACTTTCTACTGCTTGACTTTCGTTTAATAAATTTTTTATCACAAGTTCACTTGTGTTAAATACCTTATTCTTCCAAACTTTTCATCTTTCTTCTGAAGATTTTTTGTCAAAAAAATCTTTTTGACGACAAAACAAAAGCACGTGTTATCTTTTTGTTACTTTGAAAAATGTTTTGGGGTGTGTAAAAATGCTGTTGTCTGATTGGACAGAAAAAATATTAACGTGTCTATGATACGTATTTATAGCAACTTTCAGTTATCGGTCTTGACTTCCATATTTGGAAATCGTCCAGACCTGTTGAAAGCAATTTGAAAGTCAAGATAAATCTGGAGTCATTTACAGTAGTATCACAATACATTCATTAATTTTCTGAAAAATAGAGAATATTATTTTACTTTTTTACAGACATCCACAGGTTTTGGAAAAAATAGAAAGGACCAAAGCCGTTGCATGCTCGAATCCCTTTTCACATAAATAATGCCATGCTCCCAATATCTGTAAACATTTACCTCTTTGGTAATAAAAGTTAATATCAAAATGATCTGAGCAAATAGTATGACTAAACATGATTTTATCAGAGAATTACACACACCTGCTTGTTTGAGGGCCATTTCAAAGGTCGCCCATACTGAAGGTACATTGAGATGTCTATGTGGGTACCTTTGCAAGCAATTTAGAAGTTCTTTTGTTCCATTGCTGGTGGATATATTGCTCCTTTTAACAATATCTGTGATATCTAAAAACAAAATTCTGAAAAACTTTATTACATGTCTATCAAAAATTCGAATCTACAGTTCCAAAGAATGCTAAAATATCAATATGACTAATCATAGGTACTCGTATACTGTTCTCAAAAAGAAGATTTTAAAAATCGTTTTATGTCGCTGCAATCGAGAATATATAGTTTTGCTCTGTCTGTCCGTCTGTCTGTTTGTCTGAAAAACTTTAACCTTGCCCATAACTTATGACAGGGTGAAGCTATGGCTCTCAAATTCCACAGGTGTATTCCTCGTGAAAAGGCCTTTCTTTGGGTACCACCAAATAAGACCACTTGACCTTGGAGTGTGACCCACTTTTACAAAAAAAAGTTGAACAGTTCGTGCTAGGGCTATCATACTTCACATGTGTATTCATTGTGACAAGTCCTTTAAATGTTTTTTTACCTTGACCTCAGAGTTTGTCCCACTTCGTAAAAAACTTTAACCTTGGCCATTAGTTTTGAACAGTTAGTACTAGCTAGGGCTTTCATATTTTACAAGTGTATTATTGTGTGTCATTATTTATTTTTAAAATTGTCCTTTTTTTTAAATGAAAGGCAGAATTTGTAGCTAGCAGTATTTACGAGGGGTGATCACAAAGTTCGCAAACTATCTCTATATCTACAAAACCACAATTCAGATTAGAATGAAATTCGGTACACACATAGCCATACACAAGGTCTAAAAATAGCATATGCTGAATAAAGTTTCTCTCCTTGTTTGTGACGTCACAATGTGAAAATGACGTCACTATTTAGGTCACTTGTGACGAAAAATGGTTGTCTCAGTCGAACTCGTTCAACAAATGACTGTACAATTTATTGCAATATCTTAGAAATCCCTCTACAGTATCATATAATAATTTGTGCACAGTTTATTGAGATAAATGAGTTCCTATAAATTCAATTGATAATTGGATTAATCGTTTTAGTGAAGGAAGGCTGATGGTTAAAAATGATACTTGTCATCTTGCCCAGTGAAAGCAATTTTGAAAAGATATGTATTTTTAATTAAGCAATTTGCTATCAAAGATCTCCAATTAGCACTTTGAAAAATAGTTGAATATTTGAACAATGATATATGTATTAAATATCTAAGATATCGTTTACTTTAGATTTTAAACATATTAGATATGATAAAAAGGATGCACCCATTCTCTATCCACCTTGAATAAAGGTCTCTCCAGAGACAGAAGATTTGTGTTTTAATGGTCGCCATGCTTATTTTTGGAAAGGATGTTATTATCCACCCTTCCGTTGCCGAGATATGACCATTTCTGACAAATTAACTGTTCTTGTCATAAAAATTAACTCACATGGGAAGAAATATAAAACTCGGAAAAATCTTTTAACTTTTGTGACAGAACGCTACGGAGGGGGTCACGTGACCGCCAATATCACGTGATTTGCGCATGCGCAGAACGGTGATTGATGTGCATTAAAATCGAGGAGGATTAATTTAAAATATAATCAACATTAAAACCAAATATTGTTTCTTGTATGGAAGTTATTCAATTAGTTTGCGAACTTTTTGATCACCCCTCGTACATGCTAATAACTTTTTAAAAAAATAATTTAATGAATACTTCTGATAGGTTTAGTTAAGTATTGTAAAACTGTTTTCAAATTATTTCATACCTGAACTTCCTACAATGTAAACATTAAATATATATTTTTATAAAAACTGTCAGTACTGTCCATTTCATACCCCGGTAGATCTATTGTAGTTACATGTACTAGTAATAATGTTTACTGTTCACATGTTAATTTACTTAATTGTTAGACTTTCATTGTATTCCCAGTGTTGGGGGTTAGTGAGTTTTCAGGTAAGGTGAACCAAGACTAAATAAATTTTCTCTTACCATCTCTGTGCACGACATCTCTCATAAAAGGTAATACTTCTCTTGCGTCTACATATTTTTCAATGACATCTTTGCACCCTTCAATATCTTTTGGCATTGCTTTTAATTCATTTTATGTTCCTTAGTTCTCCTGCCAGACAACTGAGCTTGTTTTTTGGCTAAAGCAGGCAAAAACAAACAACATCATTGAAGTGAAAAATGTCATTTATTGAAGTAAATGACGTAAAAGTAGTAAAACATAATTCATTTTGGTACATGTAATAATGTGTCTTAATGTCTTCTTACAGAGACGCTAATTTGCAATCGTAGGAAGGGGCTATCTTCTCCTGTAAAGAAATATTATTTAAAACATAATACATGTAATCATGACCCATTTCCTTTCAAAAAATCTTAATTTCAACAAAATAAATCCTTTACATTACCTTGCCATTCATAAATTCTCGGTATTTCAGTTGAAATTCCAAATCCTCTAATTTTGGAATCCAGGGATTATTCCTGTATAAGGTTGGGTATTTTTTCCACTCCTTTTTAGCTTTCTTTTCAATCTCTTTGATATATCGTGTATATTTTTTAACTTTTTTGACATCAGCACTTCTTTCAGTTTTGAAATTATGATATGTCAAATCCTCATAGATTCTTTCAGACATTTTAAAATCGATCCGAATATTTCAATCCTTGACCTACTTACTGCATGTTCTTTCATATGCATGCATGTACCAGTTTTGTTCTTCTGATTTGCCTGACATAATAGATATTTATATTATGGTAAAATATATAATCGTACAGATATCTATCTTTACTCATTTTTCTATGATTGTTTTGACAGATTTTTTTTGAAAGACGTGTAGAATTTGTATGACAGAGAAATTGAATGGAAACTTAAATTACACTACGCTGGTCTTCATGGCAACTTCGTTCACTGGAGCATAAAGACTTGATTCTCCGAATCACAAAAAGAGCTCTGTTATTTTCTTTTAATGAGGTTCGCTCTTGAACTTTTGAACAGATTTTCATCTTAACTTCTATTTCAAAAACTCTGCATAATGATTGAATTCTTACAATACTTTGGATTCTACAATGCCAATTTATCTACTCCATGATTAAAATCCATACCAAAAGCATTATGTGAGGAACTATATTTTGTGGCGGAATTGAGGTTTTTAAAGAAGAAAATGATCGTTTTTTTTCTCTTTCGAAGTATTTAAAGTACTAGATGTATTAATTTTGGATTCCTATTTTTAAATGCAGTCTGACCACGGCGTTATTTTGTGCAGTGAACTGTTTTATACTGGTCCTAAATAATCTACATGTATTTAATAAATTGTCGTGAATTCTATCGTCATATTTGATAAATATTTTTAGCAAATATTTTGTGAAAATGAAGAAAAAAATAGCCCTAATTTTAGCTTAAAATTAACACTATTTTAGTAATACATGTATCTGAAAATTAACATCACTGACCCCCCACTTTTAATCAATTTTCTTTTCTGAATATATTCGATAGTTTTAACAATTCATCTTAAATAATTCAATAAAATGTCATTACTTTCAAATATTTGTTTTTTTGCTTGTCAAATTTTCATGCGGAGTAATTTTTGTCAGTAATTTTAATAGGTCTATTTAATATTTGAACAAAAAATACTGGAGGAAAAACTTTAAAAGTTGATTTATGTGTAAGAAATTTTTACAGTGCAAAAAGGTTAAACAAAATGCTCTGTGGCGAACAAAAAACCCCGCATAGACCCCCATTTTTTTGTTTTGATTTTTTATAAAGTTATGTGTATAAATTCTAAAAATATTGATAAAAAAATTCTTATTATTTTTGAAGGCAGGATCCAACCCATATTAAATGTGGGTTTTTTTTCATGCTCGCCTCTTGCAAGTTTTCGAAAATTAAGGGATAAAGAAATAACATGAATTAACAAGAGAGGGTGATTTGCCAGTGTGTGAAACAACTGATATCTTTCGCATGTTTCACTTCTAGTGAAATCCTTTACTATGTAAGACTAGAATACACCGTGGTTTAGCGCATAGTTTCTATGGTCTCGCTTCAAAATCAAGTAAGCGTTTCAGCTTTTTAAAACATCCCTTTATAATTCGAACATTTAAAAAAGTTAAATAACTATATCGAAATCTGTTATCTAACTGCTACACATGTATCAAATATCAACTACTTCGAATAATAAAAGAAAAACCAAATCAGATTTAGATTTACAAATGAAAAGGAAATTTGTGTACATATGTATAGTATGACACTGTTAAATGTGCTGAGGCCTACATTATGCACGTGTTAATTCAGCACATATTTTTTCGAAACATTTAGAACAATTTTTATAACCTATTTGAAAAACATTGTGACCCACGCTTAAGGAAAAAAAAGCATGCGCGGATCTAAAATTTCATTCCAAAAACTCAAAGGCTTTTTGAGATACATATGCATGGAAAAAAATATTACAGACAGACAGAAATAAGACGGACAGACATACAAAAATAGATTTCCCCCAATTTCAGCGGAGGACAACAAAGTGAAAGCAAACATGGTATGTTTTCCGAATCAAGCTAATATAATCAAAGAAGGATCGGACCACACACACACACAAACACACACAAAATACCGTATTTATAAGTGGAAATTTAAGCGAAACTCTTTAGAGAGTTCTCCTTAAAAATCGGTATAATGTTGTTTTTGGCGAGAAATAAATTTAGCAAAACGCAATGAATTTTTAGCGAAATTTAATTTTTGTGATCTCAGCACCCTCACTAATTAAATATAATGATGCCAAAATTAAGTATTCGCTAAAAAATTATGTTTATACTACCGTATACAACGGGTAACGCGGGGGAGTCGCTAAAAAGTATGGGAGAGGCGTTTTCAGCGTATTGGGGAGAAGATTTTCACCGCTTCTGAGCCAGAAGATACGGAAGCCCATTTAGGACCTATAAAAATATTCTTTAAATTTAATATAACGAATTGTCGAAATTGTTATTACGAATTTAATTCATTATAACAGTCTCTTTGAATTTGTTATAACGATTTTGATCTGTTATAACACATTTGTTGAATTCATTATAACGAATTCTTTGATTTGTTATAACGAATTAAGTTCGTTAAAACGAATTCAACAAATTGTTTTATCAAATTAAATTCGTTTAAACAAATTCTAAAGTTTGTTATAACAAATTAAATTCGTTTAAACAAATTCCAAAGTTTGTTACTAGTATAACGAATTAAATTCGTTTGATCAAATTCAATAATCAGGGCCCATAGAAAAAGATTTATGAATTCGATTTAACGATTTGTCCATTTATCCATAAAAGCAATGATTAAGACTAGGCTTTGTAAAAATTAATAATTAAGACATTTTCTCTTCAGTCAGTAATTGTAACGTAGGGAAGAATTGCTTCTTGGCAAATTAAATGCAAATTTTTAAGCAACTTGTAAACTGATGTTAAGGTTTTTAAATTCTTAAAAGTGGGGACTTTTTGACAAGTATATATAGCCCCGCCCTAGTATTATATACTATATAGCACTGAATTCCTGACTCTGGAGCGAATTTCACAAATTTGGTGGAGGATTCAATTGATGCTTATTACAATCATGCCAATAGTTTGACTGCTTGATATCCAGGAGTAAAGAAGATTTTTAGGTCACCCGAGTCAGGTGACCTATTGCTAACGTTTTCAGCTTCTTCTCTGAAAGCGCTTGACCAATTCCAACATATTTTTGCATATAGTATCTATGGTTGAAGGGGGACAAAAATTGTAAATTCCATGGCCCCTAGGTTAGGTGTTCCTGTGTTAGGGCGAGGCTCTATTAGTGTAGTGAAAATGCATTAATTCTGTTAAATAACCCTGTCTAATCCTTAGTGTTAGCAAATAAATAGTGTATAGTTATGATGGATAAGGCTGCTTCTTACAAAATTTTTAAAACTTCGTGATCCCAGGGTGAGGGGCTTTAGTTTCTCATTGGGGGAGGTGTCAATTGATAATATAGTAAAAATATGTTAATTCTTTGAAAATTTTCAACTACATGTAAGTACAGAACTAAGTGCAGAGTTATGATGATGAGGGAATCTAGAGCTATCAAATCTGTGAAATTCATTCATACCCAGGGTCATGGGATTTAGTGTTAGGGTAGGGCTCTGTTGAATCTGTAGTGAAAATGCATTATTTCTTTGAAAATCTTCTCTGCTCCTTGGAATATCACAAGCCAACAAAGTAAATGTTCTGATAAGCAGGGATATTTTTACAAGATTTTTAAACATCAGGCCCCGGGATCATGAAACATCTTAAGCTTAAGTCAAAATCTTTATTCTATAATAAAATGTTGTAGAAGTCAAGCAGACTAAAATTGAAATATTTTTCCATATTATTTCAGAGATGTTGTTATCTGCAAATTAAGAAATAAATTCCATAGTTAATAAATATTTGATAGGCGATTGAAATTTTGACTTAAGTCTAAGTTTGTTTCATGATCCTGAGGCCTGGACCATTTGATCCTGACCAGGGCTCTATAAATTTATATTATACTGAGGGAAATAAAAATGAGACAAAATACTAGTAACTGATTAAAATGTTCATCAAAGACCAAAAGAGGCTAATGTGAGAGATTACATACCGAGTTTAAAATAATACAGAAGCACTAACAGTTATAATAGACGTCTGAATGATGATAGTGATAAATTGGGGATGGATTAAAACAGTTAATTTGAGTTGTTACTAAATATTAGACGTATTATTTCATTGATCCTGATCATCCAATTTCTCTTGCTTTTGGAACCTCTAAGTTAATGTATTATACTCAGGTGACTGTTAAGGCCCTTGGGCCTCTTGTTAAAGATGGCATTAATATTAGTAGTTTTGGCCCCATCCCTCAGGTCCCAGGGGGAAAGGGATCATGAAATTCACAATGTTCGTTCCCTTCAACCAGATGTTTTATGATTGTCGATCGTGGCCCCATCCTACTCCGGGGTCATAATTTGAACAAAATTAAATTTACACTACCTGAAGATGTTTCCATATAAGTTTTATCTTTTTTGGCCAACATGTAGTGGTTCTGGAGAAGATTTTTTCTCTATGTAAAAATTTGATCGTCCATTGTGATCCCGCGCTACCCAGGGGGTCATGATTTGAATAAACCTGAATCTACACTACCTGAAAATGTTTCCATAATATTATAAGTTTCATCTTTCTCGGTTATTGAGATTTTTAAAGACGCCATGAATTTTTCCGCTAATTTTAATTATCCCCCTTGGAAAAAGGCTTGGCCCTTCATTTGAATAAATTGAAATATAATTACCTATGGATACATTGTAAGAAGTTTGGTTGAAATTGGTCCAATTGTTCTTGAGAATCAGTCCAAAATCTGAAATGTTTACGTACAATGCACGACGATGGACATTAAACATATAGGAATAGGTCACCTGAGTCACTCAGGTGACCTAAAAAATGGAATTGCATTTTTTGAAAAATTAATGATTATGTTTAAAATTGCTAGTGTAAAACTGTCTTTCTACATTCCTTTTAAAATGGTTAAAACCATTTTCAATTCAATGTAAATCAGAAATTTATCATCAGAATGATATTTTAGTGATATTAGTACGTTCTTTAGTAAAACAGGCCCTCGGCTTATTGACATCATAGACAACTACGTCTTCACCCTACATCTAATATCTCCAGTTGGAAGAGAATCGCAACCTTCATTTCAATGGACTTGAATCTCCTTTCCCTAAAATTACACTGTACGTGCCACGTCTGGTCGAAATTTTTAACACGAGGCCTAGGGGCCACATCGCTCATCTGAGAACTGTGGCTAGGGAAAAAAGCAAAAACCAGTAAGGGGGAAGGGGTACAATTTGAACAAACTTAAATCTATACTATCTGAGGATGCTTCCAAATAAAATGACAAACCATGGCTTTGCCGTTCTTGAGAAGAAGATTTTTCGTATATAATCCTATGTTAAACTTTGATCGTCCATTTTGGCTCCATCCTACCTAGGGGGTCGTGATTTTGAACAAAATTGAAACTACACTACCTGTTTTCAAATAAATATGAACAATCATGGCTTTGGTGTTCTTGAGAAAAAGATATTTGAAGATTGTTCCTACTTACCCATATGCTAAACTTTCATCTTCCATTGTGGCTCCACCCTACCCCCAAGGGTCATGATTTGAACAAACTTGAACTACACTACCTGCGGATGCTTTCACATAAATTTGACCAACCACGGCTTTGATGTTCTTAAAAATAATATTTTTAAAGATTTCTTTCCTACATATCCATATGTTAAACTTTGATCGTCCATTGACCCAAGGATACTTTGTGGCAAGTTTGGTTGAAATTGGTCCAGTGGTTCTTGAAAAGATGAAAATGTGGAAAGTTTACAATGACAACAATGATAGACAACATCCAAATTTTTTATCAGAAAAGCTCACTTGAGCCTTCGGCTCAGGTGAGCTGAAAAGTTTACAACTGATCTTAAAAGCTCAATTGAGTCTTTAGATCAAGTGAGCTAAATATGCAATAATTTGCTTGAATGACCCTGGTGAACTAAAAACATAAATCAAAGTTATAATTTCTTAAATCAACTTTATTAACAATATAGTTTCCATGTAATATACAAAGTATGTAAAATAAGCAGTAAGCAAACAGGCTGAAGATATTTTGAAAATTATCCATCTTGCACAATTGAAAAGAAATACCCTGTGGAAAACTGGCAGTTTGTCATGTTGAGCAACAATAGAAAATTAAAAAAAATCAAACTTATATAGAAAATCTGTGTCCCCTGCTTAAGGGAAAAAAAGAGCATGCAAAAACTCATAAGCCCCTTGAGATACAGCCTGGAAATGAAATTTTTACACACAGAGAATTTATGAATATACTACCTTGACCTTTTAAACACAAAAGAAATTATTAATGTATAGTTCTAGTTTCTTAGGCCTTAGGGAATGTTGTTGCAAAAAGCTCAAAGGCTTCTCAAGATATTCATGGAAACAAAAGCATTAAAACGGTAATTTTTTTTTAATTTTTGACCTTGACCTTTCGACCTCAAAATCAATAGGCGTCTGCCTTGAGCCAAAGGAAGTTGTTGTGTAAAATTTTATTATTGAGAAGGGCATAATCACAGGAACTTGTGGACAGAAAGTATAGAAACGTCTCTCTTACGTGTATAATGTGTAATAAGTATATTTTGTGAAAAAAATATCCAACAACCACCAACCCCTGTGTTTAATATTGGGGTGGGTTGGGGTGGAGGGGTTCTGTCCACATACATAATTTGTGAAAAAATTTCCAACAAGCCCCGTGCTTAAATATCTGGGGAGGGGGTCCTGTCCTAAAGTACCTGCGGGAATAATACGTACATGTAAACTGCCTTTTTAAAAGCATTTTGAAAAAAAAAAATATCATAGTCAAATGTAGATATAAATTCTTCTTACATTGAGAAAGCAACCAAGAAAAAAAATATTATTACAAAACTATGTGCAATCAAGATTATTTCCAGACCTGAAGCAAAAGAAAACATTATTTAAAAAAACTTATTCACTTTAAAAAGTTGACTTTAATATTCATATACATATTCTTCAATTTAACACCTAGAAGTTCAAAATACATCGGATCCATAAAACAATGACGTTCAACAAGATAACAAGTTATTGTGACTAGTTTTTAAAATTGCAGAATGATGACAATGTTTTTATTTAAAAAAAAAATGGTAAAAAAAATTGAAAAACAAAGGTCCATTGGTCACAATGATCACCTGACTTACTATGGCAAGTCTTCATCGGAAAAATTTCCCCTATATTTCCTGTGTAAAATAAAGCTCAATTACTATGGCTTCATCCTATCCATCCCCCTGTAGCCATAATTAAAACATTGAAATTTCCTGAGGGTGCATCCATAAAATTATTACTAATCATGACATTGCTATTTTGGAAAAAATTAAAAACCTCCCCCCCCCCCCCCCCCATATAATTTCTATCTAAAACTGTGATTGTTGTCCTTTTAGATCCAACCCTACCTCTCTGGGGATATGACTTTCATTTGAACAGACCTGAATCTACACGTTGTAATAAACCTTCATATAAGATTCATTCTATATATTACTAATTTACTAATAAAAAATCTCCAATTGCAGAAACATCGTACCCCAGGAGGTCATTATTTGAACAAACTTAAATTCTAAGTACCATAGGAACTTTATTTTCTTTATTTCAATGATTTAATTAAAATTTGGATTTTTAAACAATAGTTAGTTTTTATAGCAAATCAATTATGCACAAACAGTTAACACTTTTCTTTACAAAAATACTTTCTAAATTTTATGTCATATGATCTTCTTGAGAAGAATGCATTTCCTATGTATTGCCATGTAAAATTTGGTCCTTGATTGTGGGCTCACTTTACCCCCTTACTTCTCATCATCTGAACAACCTTGAATCTACGTTACTTGAAGATATGCTCCAGTATAAAACTGATGAAGTCATCATGGTTTTGAAGTTCTTTAGAAGAATAATTTTTAAACATTTTCAATGTGTATTTGCATTTTAAGCTTTGACAGCTCATATTGGCACTATCCGTTTACCCAGGCATCATGACATGGAACAAACTTAAATCTACACCATGAAAAAAAAGCTTTCACGTATGTTTCGTTTCTTCTTTTTTTCGGTCCAGTGGTTCTTGAAAGGAATATTTTTAAACGACCCTATCCAAGTTACCTTTTCCTTATAAATATTTTTGAATATGATTCACCCAAGTATACTCTGTGCCAAGTTTAGTTGGAATTGGCCAAGTGGTTGTGAACAAGATTTCAGTCAGAAAATGTGCAAGTTTTGATCAGAAAATTAGACTTGAGTCTTCAGTTCAGGTGAGCTAAAACAAGCCAACTATCATTTCACACCAAAAAAGTTGGCCATTTCCGTACTTCAATTATCACCTTTACTTTTACAACATGGGATGCTTTCTATACTACCATTTTGATTATGGCATTTTCATTTCCATACATGTACATACATAGTCATTTTTTGTAATTTTTTTTGTTTTTTTTTTTTAGGAAGATCATGTTTATGACAAGAAAAGACATATTTTGTTATGAAGAGAGTACAGGTACCTTACCTATCTTCTCATAATACCAACATACATAAACATAAAATTCATAGTCTGTGATTGGTGAACAAAAAAAAATCTAACATCAACTAATTTCTATTGAAGTTAGATAAGGAATGTTTGAAAGAGTATATTCTTGAATGAAACAAAGCAAGAGGGCCATGAACCACAATGCTCACCTAAGTAATTGTGACCGTTCTTGTTCATCAGCCAATTTTTTCCTATACATTCTGGATTTCTGATGTAAAAATAGATCACCATATTGTAGCCCCATCAGGGTTCAACAAACTTGAATCTACACTATCTAAGGATGTTTTCATATAAAAATGATTAAACATGACAGTGATGTTCCTGAGGGAAATATTTTTTCTATGTAAAACTTTAATCAACACTGCGGCACCATCCTTCCTCCGTCAGTCCTGATTTAAACAGATATACACATGTATATTGTTTTGATGCATCCATATCATGGCTTTGCTGTTCTTTTCAAGAACCTTGTCCTATACATGACCGACGTGTTCCAGAGGTTTTCCTTTTTAACCCATGTAAAACTTTGATCATCCATAAAAGCCCCATCCCATTCCATGGGAGTTTATGATTTGAACAAACTTGAACATAAACCACCTGAGAATGCTTCCATATAAATATGACTGCTCATGGCTTTGCTGTTCTTGAGAAGACTTCAAAACTTTTTTTCATTTCTTGAGAACTTTCCTAATTTATAATCATGTAAAACTTTGATTGCCCCATCCTTCCCTATAGGGTTATAGTTTTTTTTAAAAAATGAACCTACACTGTTAAGAAGTTTTCACAAAAGTTTCATCTTTTCATATACATGTACTCTTTGTGTGGTTGAAACTGGCCCTGTGGTTCTGGGAAAGATAAAATTAAAAAGAAGTTTATGATGTCCATGAAAATAACAACTAAAACTACAATAGGCAACAAACAAATTATGATCAGAAAAGCTCATCCAAGCCTTAAGCTCTGGTGAGCTAAAAAGTCATACAAAAAAGTGATCAAAAAATTACATATGAAGTACATTTAAGCAAACCCTTTGTTCATAACTTCACATAAAACCTGCAACTTGTTCATTCTGATTCTATATCCAACAAATTTTCGTTTTAAACCTTAAGACAAATGTTAATAAAGGAAAGGGCCAAGATGCAATTTACAGCAAATCAAAAAAACTATTCTAACATCTACTATTTAATTCAAAATTACTTCAAAAGCATATATTAAGAGTGTATAGCAAAGCTAATGTTACAAAACATGCAAACTAAAAAATATATATAAAGAATAAACTTGTGCTATATATGTAATTAAATTGTAAGGAATAAAAAAAACTAGTGTGACTAACCTAAGGGTACTTGGGATATCTAAATAACAAAATTATACAAAGTCCAACTGGAAAAACAAGGACTCTTAAAACAAGTTAAAAGACATGGCTATATAACCCCTTAAGACAATCAAGATATACCTATAATATAATTCCTTAAGACATGACAAGATTCCTCAAAACAGGATATGCAATTCCTTAAGCATATCCCCTCAAAACAGGATATAACTCAAGACAGGATAAGATCAGTCTAGAAGAATTTAAGCCACTTAAAACAGGATATATATCTCCTACACAGAGGATACAACTCCTTGAGATAGGATTAGACCTGTCAAGAAAGGATATAAGCCCCCTTGAGGCAGGATATACCCAGAACATATACAAACCTAAGGAAAGGATATACATCCAATTTTTTTAACCCCATTGGTCAGGGTATGACCCAAAAATACATGATATAACCCCTCAAGAGTATTAAACATTGGTATCTCCTTAAGGCAGGAAATACATAAAGTGTTATCCCTCAGGTCATCTTTAAAATAATGTTTGCTTGCCTTCTCTCAGCTCAGGGTAAAATTATTGGGTCGGTAGGTGTAGTTGGGAAAATCTTTTTTCCAGAAAATTTCAACATATTTGTTGACGGGATAAGAGCTAGGAAAAGAAAAAATATTGTGTTCTTGAATACAATTTTTTTTTAAATGGGACCCATTTTATTCAGTCTATTGGGGGAGGGCGACCAAAAATTATTTTTAAAGATGGCCTCAGGATATGACTCCTCAAGACAGGGAAAACCCCTTAAGACAGCATTTTCTCATGCTTTGCCAACAAGACAAATAGAGTAGTTGCTTTTCTACTTCATAAAACCACTCGAAATATCACAAAAGGATTGGGTAATGTCTCTAATGTGATAATATTTTATCTGAAGTACAGTAATTAAAGGCCTTTCAACAAATTTCTGTTAAACCCATGGTAAAAAAAATGATCGATTTATAGGAATATGGAATTCTCAAAATAGCATAATCTTAAAGGTGCATGGACACAGTTTCAGCAGAATTTTTTTTACCATTAGTAATGTTTACAATTTCTAATTAAGGCAATTCTAATCAGTAAAAAATTGAACATCATTTGTTGATTTACAAAGGAGATACAGTACTTAAAATTCTTCATAAAATAAAAAAGGCTGAAGAAACTATCACGTTTAAAACAAAACATGATTCAGCAAATCACTAGAAACTGTCTAATCCTATTTAGAATAATTAAACTTCTTTATATATTGAAAAAAATCTGCTTTGAATGAACATATATTAGTATTTTTAGCGTATGTAAACAAAATCATGGCACAGGCCTTGTTCACATAACAAAGGTGAAAGCTCTAAATCTGTCTTGTATCTCGATCATCAACTGAAATTCAAATTTTTCATGATCATTAGAAATACCTTAGTTAAGTATTTGTAAGCATAAAAAATGGAAAAATAAAATTTGAAAATTTTTAGCTGAAACTGTGTCCATGCATACTTATCAAATTAAATAATCTTGAATTTATCATTATCAAGTACAATGCTATATTTAAAAAAAAAAGTAACCAAGAGAGCGGGGAAAAATTGCTCTAAACAACTACAATAATGAGTTATTGTTCTTTTACATCAAACCCTTCAGCAGTTGAAAGGCCTACAGAAATGAATGAAAAGAAAACCCTCAAGTGAGAATTTTTTTTTCAATTCAATTACTGGCATCTTAAAACAGAATAAAAATCTTATCAACAACATTACAGTGGGAGGAATGGAAAAACTTCAGTTATAACTCCATCTTTCCAGTAATTTAACATGGAATGAAGAAATATGATAAAAATGTCAGCAATGGGAGATTCAAAATATCAAAAACTTCAAAAAACTTAGTACATGAAGACATCTCAAAATTGACATAATTTGAAACTCCAACTGGCCTCTAATGCATCATACAATCTTAAGAAAACACTGATCTGGTAATAACATAAACTTGATTAAAGTTATATCTGATAAGGGTTCTTTTGCAGCATGTACCTAATCATGATTACATAAATATTTTAAACAGCCTCATTTTTATTTTACATGTTTATATTTTGAAAACTATGGAAAGTAAAATAATTTTTTTTTTTGCAAGATGATTCATTCTAAAATCAGTGTTTATTTTAAACCCTTTTAGAAAGAAATCAGACAAACTGAGCTGACAAAGTCTGTAGTTACGTGTCCCTGGACACTATATAGAGATGGTTTACCTGATTATCAGATTTCTGTCTCGATATACAAGTAAAAATCTGTTTTTTTTGTTTTAGCTTCAAAACATCTCTTATTTTTCAATCAAAAGTATTAACACATAATTATATAGTTAGAAATGATATAACTGTTGGACCTTTCTATTACACTGAAAGTTGTAGATGTTTTACTAGAATTATCATTTTGACTGGACAAGCAGTGCAAGCTAGTTCACTATTTTTGTGATGTAAGCTGACTAATGAGAGTATTTGTGGTTTACTGCTAAAATTCAATTATTGTTTCGCAAATCAAACAAAGTTTGGTTTACTTGCATACTAGTAGTTAAAGACTGATAAAGTAAACAAATTGGTGCATGGTATATCCTAAGCAGTTATTGTTAAACTGTTACAGCATTTCAATATATATGTCCACTGAATGAGAGGAATCAATCACTGCATGATCAAAAGACCTGATTATAAAAATATTCAGACAATAGAAGAAGATAAAGCTATATAGTCTATAACTTTTATAATTTTTTTTTTACTTATAAGCTTTGCAGATTGAAAAATGTTCACTGAATACATGCATGTACATGTATCATCAAAAGTTATGATTTAATGCACTTCTTTCTTTTTTTTTAATCTGTAATTGTGAAGTACAAAAAAGTCATGTTTATAAGAATTTTTTAAAGTAATCAATAAAAAAAAATTACTAGTTAGGCTCAGAGAAATACATGATTATACACAGCAAACTTTTAATGAATACAGCTGATTTTGATTTATGATTAAGAATGCCCTATCCCTGCATGAAAGACTTGTACTTTTCAGTATTTCAATTGGGAAAAATGCCTTCAACTTGGTAAAAGATGTACTGACCATAAAACCATATCAAAACACTACATAATTCAATCATATAGAACAAATGGCTAAAAAACTTGTATAATAAGATTAATTTTGTAATAACAACAAGAATTGAACATAAATTTTACAACCACAATATCAAATATTTGTCTGCAAAACTCTATCTCCTTGTCTCCGTACAACAACTGTAGGTTGCAATTTTAATTTGTGAAGATTTTATATTTGCTAACAGCCAAAATTTTGCTACTTCATGGGAACATGACTTTGTGGGTGACTTGTACTTTGTGGATTTGAAAATTAACACAATGTATGTCAACAAATTTTCATAATTCCACAAAATTAACGTAATATCAAATGCTGTTATAATATACTTTTCAACATATATGTACGGTACATGCATGTGCATGGTTATACAGCCCCTGAAACTTTCTACTTTCCCATTTTTTCGTTCGCTCACTGTTCGTTCAGCATTGTTGGTTCACCATTCGTTCAGCGTGCGTTCACCGTTCACTGTCCCTTCACAGTATTGCGTTCACCGTTCACCGTGCGCTCGCATTCACAAAATGTTCACCATTCGCTCTTCGTTCTGTTTACATAGCGTTCACCGTTCACTTATCGTTCAATCTTCATTGTCATTCAGAACTCCGAAATGGAAGGACTTATCTTTTTGATGGTAAGGATTTACGTTTTTTAATTAAATAACTTAGATATCGCATTTGAAGAATGATTATTTTATTGCAAAAATTATCTATGATATTTATATTTTTCTATTATTATAACTCAGCTGTTACTTTATTCATGAAATGTCCCTGGAAAATAATACATTTAGTACCTTCATGTATGTAGAACGACGCTAAAATATTAAATTTAAAAAAAAGGCAATGTAAAAATGCTTCACGCACGGCAAGAATTTGTTGCAATGTTAAAGAAGACAAATCATTAATGGATGGATAATAATTAATCCAAGTCTTTTACAAGACAAGAATACACACAAAAAAATATTTTTATATATATATAGCTACAGTAACATGTATTTTAAACTACACGTAGGTCTGAGAATTATGAACAGTACTGCAAATATCCAGTTAATTTAATATCTTTAGATCTAATTAAATTGATAGTGTGATTTTAAATTTTAGAAAAGACCAACTGTTTAAAATTGTCTATTATTAGAGAAGGAAAATTCCTTCCTTCACCGTACCTGAATATATGTTTGCCATTCAGTATAATTAAGACTTTTCTCCCGAAATAAAATTCTTAGTGAGTATTTTCAGTATATCTTAATTAATATTTAATGTGTATTGTAACACATGAAAATCAGTCTTAAAACCAACATCAAACAGTCATTAAACAAAAGTGTTTCAAAATATACAAGTGCCGACCGTTGTATTTTAAATTGGCAGGGAATATGTTTCAAATTCAATTTAAAACTTAATCCTTCCGAGTATATTTATTCCCATTATTTATTTTTTTTTCTGCAGAAATGCAAAAATCAGATCTAGAAATGATAGGGAAAAATATTCAAACTTCTTGGAAATACTAAGTGACTCTTTGCATTCGGCAATAATTGTTTGGTGAAACACAATTTCCTCACCTCCACTGTGTCGAATGACTTTGATTGACAGGACAAGCACGTGGACTTCCTGTGAACCGTGTGAACTTGATAAAGGAAAATAAAAGACGATGATTACTGTCAAATGGATTAGTTAATCTAAAAAATTTTATTACCTTTACTGCTAGGAATATTTAAGAAAAAAAATAAGAATTTTTATTTGATACAACAGATATCTGAGAATTGAGGGGGTCTCTGTCTCTCTCTCGCTCTCTCTCTCTCTCTCTCTCTCTCTCTCTCGTACATTTCTCTGTTCAATAAAAACTACGAAAGGACATTACTTATTTTGTTTTGAAAATTCAATCTAATACAAACAAGTTTATCTTTTAAAAAAGATAGGTGAGCTAGCGCAGTAGCAATTTTTAAGCACAGAAAGGAGGATCCGTGATCAAGTGATTTATTTTGCTGAATCCTTTAATTTTCATCAAGGCTGGAGAGTGAAAAAGTTATTGTTGTTTTGTGGAGTGTATTTTATAGACATATAGGTAAAGAAACGATCGAAGGGGGGGGGGGGGGAGGGGGGTGTTGGACCTATTGGAGTTTTGGCGCAACGGAAAATTTTATGACCTTCACTGGAGAGGCGGGAGACTCTCATATGATATGGTGAAGATGCCGATTGAGGCATTGTATGAGCTGGTTTAAGAATAGAATTTCTTGGCAATGTACTCTTGTAGCAAAGAAAAATTAATACAGGGGAGTTATAAGGAATATAGAAAAATAACTCAAAGTGTATGTTGTATAAAGAAATCCAGAGAGTTCCGAATTTGAAGATGTGAAGAAGCTTAATTGGTCCTTTCGGTCATCTTTGTCAAAAACCGTTAGGTATAAAGTCATACACATCAGAATTTTATTTTATATAAATAATGGATTGATTAATTAGTTATTTTTAGTGTAAATTCTTGTTTCTGGAATTTGTAAGATTGGCTGAATATTGACCAATCAGAAATTAGAGTCTACCTTTGGTTTGCTTAGAAGTTTAAAAACCTTGTCTTTGTTTAGAATAATCAGATAATGACTCGGGCTTTTCCGTCAGAAAAAAACCCCGAAAAATTTGAAGTATTACAAATATGTAGTTATCTTTAAACTGTTAGCTGTACAATAAATAAACATAGTTATTTAATGCTACAACATGATACAACGAAATTGTTATCGTATGGATTATCTATAGTAGTTTTCATCGTTTTCCCAGAATGCACCATCGTGAAGTCGAGCATGCGTATTCAAGGACTTTGGACTAACGTAGTTGCTAGTGCTCGAGAGCGCTAGCAATAATTTGAATGCCTCTTTCCATCGTCTTGACCGAGTATAATCATGGCTGGGAAATATCTACAGATACATGTAGAAGTTAGCTAAAATTATCATCATAAAATAATACAAAAAGACACAGAAATATCTAATATTTTGCATAAGAATTTTAAAATATGAGTGTACTTATGCAATATGTCAACAGACAATTGTGAATTAAAAAAAAAAAGAAAAAAAAAGGCTGTTATTTTTCTCAGAATCGCCTTAGCACGGAAATACATGTATGGTTGCTTCAACCGGGTACAATGTAAACAATTCATTCTATAAGTAATAGTTTTATCTTCTAAAGTCTGTATTATTTTATTAGTGAAAAGAATAAGCATATTAACTATATAAATAGATTAATTTCATATTTAAACTACACGCGTTCAGTAACAAATACACGTTTTACGGCAACTAAAATCGTGTTATAAAATAAAACATTGGTACATATATGTACAGAAAAAAAAAAGTTTTTATTATTTATTTATTTATCTATTTATTTCTATATGTATTTATTTATCGTTTATTTATATTAAAGCACCTGAAATTAGAATTTCAATGGAAGGAAAAGATCGAAGGCATTCCGAATAAATTGTTCATCTTGCGTTCACCGTTCACTTTGCGCTCGCGCTTCGTTCGCGTTCTGCATTCACTCACCGTTCACACATCGTTTCACCAACTTGCATTCAACGTTCGCACATCGTTCACTCACCGTTTGCTCTGCGTTCATTCAACGTTTGTTCAGCATTCGTTCACCGTTCAGGTGGGAAAGTAAAACGTTTCAGGGACTGTAGCATAATATTTGTCTTTGAAATTGTTACCCTTGTAGCAATTTGAAATGAATTACGACAACTCATAATCATAAGAATATATAGGAAATTCAATTAAGGCCATAATAAATAAATTGCTAGATTCTCATCCGAATTTTTGTAAAAATCGAGGTGGGCGGCCGGCTTTTATTTTTTAATTTTAATTTTTTCAATTTTGCAGATTTTTTATTGACCTGGTCAATCGGTGTAATTTTATCTACAATACCCGAATAAAAGTCATAGTAAAGGTTCAATTAATCTCTTTCTTCACATCATCACCAATCCTTTTCAACCAATGACCCTTGTTTAAAATATATACGCATGTATTACAGCGATTACCATCTTTTCAGCTGTCAAAATCATGTCGACTTTCGCGGGATTTAAAACGAAAGTAGAATGGTGATGAATACTGATCACGATCAGAATTAAGACGAAGAAAAACAGAAATAAAAAAAATCGAGGCAGGGGTATAAAATTGGGGCGGGCGGGGATGAGAATCTAGGAATATTTTTATTATGGCCTAACCACAGTGTCTAAAAAAGTTATAGTTTGATGGAAAGTAAAATTATGGATGAGGGTGATGATGCATGAATATCACATATATTGGTCCCATAAGCAATGACATGGTTCACAGTACACAAGGCTCTATTAATACTATTGTCAGTGATACATAACAAAAACATGTATCAATATGAAAATTAAGATCTATCTTTCAATAAAATTTTAAAACAAAGAGATCTTAATATTATAGTGTATAAATTTTAATATAAACAAATATAAAAACAATATGTAAATTACTATCTTTAACCTTTTATGGAAAAATTTAGAAATTTTAAGGTGCTACTTTTTTTTCTGAATTCAAAAATGCTTGTAAGATACATGTAAGACCAGTAAAAATGCTGTACCGTATATATAAAATCACCATAACTTTTATACGTACAATATGCAATGAAAATTATGCATAAATGATTGTAAATCAAAGATTCATTCTTTTTTGTAAAATAATACAGAATGAAGAGCACACCATTAATACAAACAGGCCTAGGTTAAAAAATAAAACCTTTCAGACTGTGCACTTTCCATAGCAATGCAAAGTATGCAGACATTATTAAATAAATTTTAACCATTGGAGATAACATGGAATAAAATTGTTCCCCTACTGCAAAATGATCAGATCCAATAAAATTCAATGGATTCTTTCTGAATGCTATGGAATCTACCGATGGTAATTCCAGTCTTTATGTACACACCTTGAGAAAACTTCTTCTGCACCTGGCTTATCTTATCTAGTAGTATTTAACAGTGAGCTAGAACCTCTTCCTCTTCCCAGTTTGACTGTAGAAAAAATAAGGAAATACTTTGAATGATACATGATTATTATTGCATGAATATCACAATCAATATTTGTAGTCGAAATGTGATAAACATTGAACTTACCCAATTCAAAGTACTTCTGAAAATCCTCCTTCTGCACGCCATTAGGATCAGGTTTTTCCTTGGGTTCTCCTGTAGCCTGCAAGCCGAAGTCTGTGCCATGTGATAAATTTACCGTCTGTCCATTGCACATACTGAAAATCTGATCCAAGCTCACTTTCTCTGCCACCACTTCCTGTTTCTGACCATTACATAATCCAAATAACTCACCAAGGTCCAGTTTCTGAGTCTCTCCAAATCTGGGACTTGTGACTGGGGACACTTGAGCTTCATTGTCAGAAATATCTGAATTTAAGCTCTGGGATGGTTTGGATTTTTGAGAACTCCTTGCTTCCGAGTCTGAGATACTTTCATGAAACTTCTCATGTTGAATGGGTGTATTAATCGTTTCAAATTCACATTGAACTGGAATTTCAGTTGTAGATGCATTTGAGCTATGTCCTGAATGATAGCTGTTTGATGATGACCTTGAGTTTGTATGATCAGCAGATGAAACACTTGAGGGAGATGGCATTTCTAAAGAACTAGTTGGAAGGACAGTTGATGACATATTAGGCTGAGATGTCACATGGCTAGTAGTTGAATCAGACTGCCTTAATCCTTTGATACCTGTTTGTGACTCGAATATTGGTTCTGATGAAGACATGCTGAGTGACATATCAGAGGACACTGGAGAAAATGGTCTGTAGTAATTTGACCTTGACAGCTTAGCATTCACTAATGAATAAGATGATAAACTGCTGGCTGAAGATGATTTAAGGTCCTCTCCACCATGGCTGCTTTCTTGGTCTGTTGCAGAAATTCCACTTTCCAAAGGATTTTCATTTTCATTGACTTTTCCTTCAAGTCCATCATCATCTTTTATCTCTAGTTCAAAAGTAACCGAGATTAAGTCTTCGTCAACCTCATCAAAACTCTCCTTTTCTGAAATTGTCTCAATCTTGGCAGACTTTACATGTTCTTTTGATTGAGCTTCTATTTTGTCTTTCTCACAAGAATCCTCATCGCTTAAAACTTCTGCATCATGTTCACAAATTTTGTAATCAATGGTAGGTGTTTGATAAGTTTTAGTTTCAGGATATACAGGCATTTCCTTTGGAGATGAATCCAAGTCATGCACTGAATCTCTGTTAGTTTGAGGTGATTTTGAATGCAGAACATGTGATGGAAATGGTGGAGATGGGAGTTTTTGAACACTTGATGAATTGGCACTGGTTAACGTAGTGGGATAAGATGATCCTATAGTAGGGGATGATTTTAAGTGAGCAGATGCACTGGGAAACTGTTTTAACAATGGAATATTAGGTGGTGAATTTGAATGAGGCCCTGATGACATTCTAGGTGGAGATGGCACCTTCTTCAGACTGGATGAAATGAAAGTTGGTGATGTCTTCATAAATGATGTCCCAAGGCTAGGTGATGATTTTGAGTGAACAAAGGTGCTGGCTTTTCCTTGTTGATCTGCAACTGGTTTTGTTTTCAAAATAGTCTGTGGTTTCTTGGAATGAAGAGCTGATGAGATGATTGCTATATCAGGTGACACTGGAGATTTTGGCCTGAAGTCATTTGATAACTTTGTACTTTCTGAAGCGGTTGAATAAGGTGGTTGTTTTGCACTCTCTGAAGTAGTTGTAAATGATGGCAATTTTGAACCTTCTGAGGCAGTTGAATGAGATGACAAACTGCTGGTTGAAGATAATTTCTGGTCCTCTTTACTTTCAATCCTTTTTCCAGGGCTTGAGCCTAAACTGATCGCAGACTTCTTGGTTTTTAAGTCACCATCTCTTGATTTAAAACTGACTAAGCTAAAGACATCATCAACTTCCTCAGAATTTTCATCTTTTGAGAGCATCTCATACTCTTGACAATCCACATGTCCTTTTGTTATGGTCTCTGCTACTTCTTCACCCTCATCATAAATCCTATCATCTGATTCATTGACATTACTTTGACTCATTTCATCATCAGCAAATTCATGTGGTTCGATTGGTAAACATCTACCTTGGTTTGAATGAACAAGTTCAGATTCTGAACACCTACTGGTGTTCCCTGCAGATTCCTCAAAGCTCCTCTTCTGGTCAGAAACAGACACAGGTTCATATACGGGAGAAATTTCACTGTCGGAAGTCTCTGGTTGTTTCAGCCTCTCTTTCAATGCGGAGTTCCTGTAAATCTTTCTATCTTTAGTGGAGGCATGACTACTCTCATCTGAGTATTTTTCCTCACTCTCCCCAGCACAGAGGTTCACCAGCTCTGCTGTCTCCGAGGACATTAAATCATGATCTTTCAGAAATGAGGCCATATTTCCCATGACTACCTTCAACGAAGACAGGAAATGGTTGGCTCGATTCATTCCAAAAGCAGGATCTAAATCATCACTGTAATGAAATATAAAAAACTTTCTTTCAATCTGATCAGGGATTTTCCACCCCATTTTGGGAATGGGGCCCAGGCCCTTACCATTGGGAATTTTACAACATTTTACAACTTGTTGGGAAATTTTATAGCAAGATGTATTTCAATAATTGAACACTTATGATAGTTAAAACTGATTTTTTACTTTATTTTTCAGAACTTTACTTCAGAAAATAGATCCATTATTATAAAGTTTTAGCCAAGTCTCCAAAAATTATGTTCATTTCATTAAGAGTTTACATGTTGAGGTTTGTAAACATGTATGTTTTACATGAATTTTTAAAAAAAATAAACACAGGCTGTTCATTTTTGGGAAAAATGGAGTGATTTTGCAATTGGGAATGGGGCCCATATTCGGCCCAACACGGGGCAGTGGAAAATCCCTGAATCCATAAATGGGAACTGACATAAGAATAACAAACTCGTATTTTCACTTTTCAGTTCACTAGAACTATTGTAAGAGGACAAAAATCACCAGAACAAATGATTTATTCTAAACATAAAAAAAACTTTCCCAGTTGTCTGTAGGCTTGTTACAATTTTCCAATGGAAGTAATTGTCAGAACAAAGAAGACTTCGTGATCACTTCGTAAGTTTCCTTTCTCTCTACATCATTGGAAACACACGGCTGATTACACTTTGTTCCTCCCTATGGAGAGAGAAACGAAGCGTAATCAGTTGTGGGATTCTGACGATGTTCTTTCTACTACTTCAGAGAATATCAACACATTTTCCCTGAAATTTTTAGTCTGAGTGTTGGAGAGCTGTTTTTTCTTTCACTTGTAAAATACAAATGAAATACAATATTTTTACCTATTTAGAAGAGCCTGGTTCACCAATTCCGGTGACACAGTTTTCTGGATTTTTCCCTCATACGTCGCTGATTTCGCTGCACTAGCCTGCTCAACATCCTCCATAAAGGTTTCCATGTCAGTAATGCTGACTGTTTTCTTATCAGCGACTGAAAAAGGAAGAAGGACATCCTTCTCAAATACAGCCCAACATCTTTTTCTCTGACTTGAGAGGATCAAGAGAAATCTTCAAAATATCAAAGTTAAAATAGATGAAGATAAGTTTGTTTGGACTTCCAAATCAATTCAACATATCCACAGTATCTGGGATATCAAAGTTCTACCAAACTACCAAAATTCAAATGTACCAGTAATATCCATAACAGCTAGTTTTTGTGATTTTTTTTTTTGTCCCTCAATAACATTAGGGAATCGAAAAATTGCTAAATACCATACTCACACCTCCCTTTCTTTAGTAAGCTAATATTAATTATATGTATTCATAAATTTGAAAAATTCAGAAGTCTGAGTCTGAATGATTAAATTCAAAGAAAAGAAAATTCAGGCTGAAAAAATGAACCAGCTTATAGAATAATCTTCATGCAAGTAAAACTTATAAATCAAGATTACTGATTTGCTCTTTAATGTAATGATTCAAAACATAAGAGAAAACATTTTTGAGTCTATAATCTTCTCTCCAACATCATATGTACACGTGTACAATGTATAAATACAATATGTAATTCCATTCATATGTGTTTGCAGAAAGATAATGGTAATTTAATGAGTGTTTTTTGGGGTTTTTTGTGTGTGAAGTTACCACAATATTTTGGAAACTTACATGAACCAACATTGTATTTGGCTTCCATTGCCAAAGAGGCATAACATTCTTTGAGACGACCAAGATGCATGACGTCCTGGATGATGTTGGATGAGGCCACAGAGGGGGGATGCTCCTTAACAAGAGGGGCACTGGGGGAGGGAGTTGACATCAGTTTGTTGACATTTATAAATGTATCACCTCCTGAAAAATTACAGAGAAATGTGGATTACAGTAATCTTAATTCTCAATATCTTTCTAAATTCTCTCTAAAAATTTCAATAATATCAAGATAACAGAGAAACACTAAACTGTTAATTTCAAGGTTTGAAAATTGAGTCAAATGAATCAAAGATACCATGCATTTGTTTAAATTACATGTACTGTAAATAAATTTTTATTCATCAGCAAAAATAGCCTCTGAAACCTTCTTTTCAAAGTAAAAATTAAATGCAATACTTATGAATATTTCTATTGAATTTTCCACAACTTAACAAAATTAATTGTTGCTGATGGAGTAAAAATGAAGATTTAATATAGTTGGTTTACAGTACAAAATAATAAGTACTTTTAAGTTATATGTACAATGTTATAACCGTCTTTTTACCTTTTTTTATTCGATCTCCTGTGTCTTTAGCGATATCTACCACGATTTTGTTTCCCTTTAGTGGCCATCTGTGCAGAGTTTTTACAGATTTGTAAACTGATTCAATATCTCTGAAGCGGACAAAACTGAAAAAAATGCATGTATTTTTCTTGTTAAATTTCTATTGATGTAAAAATTTGTTTTTCATGTGCTTGAATATTTTTAAAAAACAATTCTTCATGAGGAAATTGTTCTATCTTACCCATATAGATATGGAGATGATGAGTTATTGTCACAGATGAAAACGTCTTCTATTTCACCACATCCAGAAAATAGATCTACAAGGTCTGTCTGTGAGAAAAAAAACAACCAATGATTAGTGAATGTCAAAAATAATTTTAATTAAGTTAAGTAATCAATACTAGTCACAATGACTGCATAAAATTATAAAATTATTATATGTCAACTCTGGCAATGACATGTAAATCTCTTCACTTGCAAAAAAAATTGTGCATCGCAGTAAGCCGGCAGTCAGGTGCAAGGTTCTTTCAAACACTGCTTTAAAAGGACTACTTATTTTTAACATTATTTGCATTAAACATTTCATTTCAATCTTTTCAGCAATAAATGACACTTGTTTTTCAGCAAACATTTCCCCTACTTACTTTTGTAACAGAGAGAGACAGGTGCCCCACAAAAACAGAATAAAGGCTACATAATTCTTTCTTGGACATCATTGTGGTGTTCTCAGCTTTTACTGCAGTACAGGCATACCAAATTATTTACCGATACTCTGCAAAATAAAAATAAAACTTCATTATGGATGGCCCTCTAAAGCAAGCTTTATGATAATTGGTACTTCTATATTACAGATGTTTGAAAATAAAATTACAGTAGCCATGCATTTGTATATTGCCATATCTAAATTTTATTAATGAATATAATAAGTTTGAAGAAAGCTTACAAAATTATAGGGTATTACTTTATGAAATATGTTTGGTTCAAATATTTTAATCCATTTGAAACTTACATGATGCAGTAAATCCAGACTTAAATCCCAATAAAATAATTAAAAAGGAATTATGTACCATTGAGAATAATCAGGCCTGCAAAGATTTTTATCAATTTTACCTTCAGGGCATACATGTACACGCTTTCTAGTTATGACATTGCAATGAAAACGGTTTTATATAAATTTTCTATTCGACATGGATACAAAAATACAAATATCTAAATTCTTGATACAGATAGTGAATAAATAGTTAATTGCTGTGTAGAAATTCGGGCTTTACGGACCGTGGGTTTCGGCCTGGATAGCTCAGTGGTTAGAGCACCTGACTAGACTAGTAATGCAGGGGTCCCAGGTTTGATTCCCGGTCCAGCCATATGTTTTCTTCGTGCATTTCTCCTTTCCTACTACATTTGGTGGCCAGTGTGGGGGGCCTTGCTCAGGTTACAGTGTATGTTTAAATTAGTAATTCCTGACAGGGCTCTAGAACTTGTGTCTTCGAGGTCGAAGACTGTTTAAGGAGGGAGGAATGCAGAAGTTCGGGCTTTATGGACTGTGGGTTTCCGCCTGGATAGCTCAGTGGTTGGAGCACCTGACTAGTAATGCAGGGGTCCCGGTTTCGATTCCCGGTCCAGCCATATGTTTTCTTCGTGCATTTCTCCTTTCCTTTTACAGCTGCAAATGACCTTGTCTTCAAGTTTTCCCCTCAGAGCTTTCAAAGTATTCTTCCATTTGGTTGCATGAAAGAAGGCAACTTGTTTGTTCCTATAGATAATACATTTGGATACAAAACAGAGAATATTAGAGGAAAAACTTTGAAAAATAGATTTATGTGTTAGACAGTGCAAAGACGTCATATTTTATGCTACGTAGCGCCAAAAGATGCACATTAACCCCTTTTTTGTTCTGATTTTTATCTAAGCTATATGTGTGTAGATTCTTAAAATATACAAGATGAAGTTTACTTGATTAAAAATTCTCAAAACTTTTGATAACAGAATCCAACCTCCTTAAGGCCCCAAGATGCATCAACTTAAAATGTTAAATGATTCTAAACCTCTCAGTATCTGAAAAAATGGCCTAAGATGTTACAGAAAAGATAAGCCATAAATTCAAAAATTAGGCCAAGGTGACCTACTCTAAGTTTATGTTGTCTGAAAACCTAAGATGCATCAACCACAGGCACCTGAATTTTATTAATAAGTTGCTAAATTAGCCAAATATCGAAAAAGTCTACCCCCTCTATATATATAGCTAGTGCATCAACTGACAACGTTTGATGATCATAGGCCTTAAAGTATCCAAAATATGCCTCCAAATCAGTTTGAAAAACCAATGGCTGCAAAATTCGGAAAGTGGGTCACCATGACCTACTTTTGAGTCAACATAATATGACATTCTAAAAGATGCATCAACTGACAAGACTTTATTATCCTAGTACCTATAGTAAGCAAAATATCAACGTTACTTTTATTAAAGTGATCTTGAGACCGTGCCTTTTTTTTTTGCCCCAGGGTGTAATTTTTTTTATCTTCAACATATCTTCATTCTCGTATGTAAGTTTGGTGATAATCAGCCTGGTGGTAATTTTTTTTTTTTGCAACCAGTATTTTTGGTTTTATTTATCTGATTATCTCCCCTTATTTAAGGGTCACAACCCTTGTTTTAGAACCAACAGGAGCCCTTGGGCCAAAGATACCCTAAGACAAATTTGACAATTATTGGCCAAGGGGTTCTTGAGTTACGGCCCATTTTCTAAAAAGTTAAAAAACACCGCCGTCATATTCTCAGTCAGACACTACGTACTATTGATTAGGCCTTTTTTACCTGTTTTATATCCAAGGGCAGATCACTCTATTTAAAGGTCTGACGACTGTTTTAAAACAATGTACAGTGCAAAATATTGTAGATATTAATGCTTCTCAAGGCAGTTTTTTATGTATAGGCTTGTAGTCAAAGATGCATCTCTAAATACAGATAATGTTTGCATATTCAAGCACAATAGTTAAATAGGCTAGCTGAGACGCTATCCCTCAAGAGCATCCCTGAAGCACATGGACATCGACCTGTCGATAGTACACAACAATAACACAAACAATATTGCTGTCCATTCCTATATTTGACGCGTATGCATTCAACAAAAATAAAACATAGGCTAATTGATCAAATACTAACGCTGATATACCTAGCATCCCCTCTGAAATAACTTGATTTCTTCTTTTCTCATGGACTGATGGACCTCATTTTTTCTGCAAAACGATCATTCGGTACACCTCCGTTAATTTCGTTGCTAGCTCACATGTGGCGTTACTGTTACGCACCATTGGCAATGAGCGTGTCACTCTTTCTTTCTTTCTTCAGCACGTAAATATTCTTATAAAAAAATGACCAGAGAGACTAAAACTATAAGCCAGGTTATATTTAATCAGAAGACTAAAACTATAAGCCAGGTTATATTTAATCAGAAGATACAATCATAGTAATCAATTTAAATGCAACAATATCAGATATAGAATTAGGCTAGCATAAATCAATTCTATTACATTTTATTAGAAGAAAAACTTGACAATGAACGCTTAAATATTTTAATGACATTTATTTCATTTAGAAAATTTTAAAATAAACGGGGAAAGCTGGAGAACTTTAGATCCATCTTTCAAATCTGTTGCCGTTGATAAACAAGTTGATAAAAATGGTTGCATCTTGGCTCATTCTCAGGCTTTAAGCTAGTAAAATTGACATGATCAGTGGTTTTCTTGCATGTGTATATGGGCCTATGTCCGTCAACTTTGGTTTTCTTTCTTTGTAATGTTGTTTATAATGGAAATTGTATAAGTGTTATCCTTCTTGTTACCTAACATTGTTTTGGGATGCATCGGATTAAATTCACTGATGGGGGTAATATTATTATATAATCCTGTTAATTTTCTGCATGTTGACTGCCTTCCATGCAGAATATAATGATCTATAGATATTGCATATTTATAACTACATGTACACCATAATCATATGATAATATGGGCTAATTATGGGCTAATTATGGGCTAAGCAATTCAATTAAAAAGAAAATGAATTACCTGATAGTTCCTCTATTTATAATGGCCATCTATCAATGAAATGTACATAAATTATTTCCCAATTCATTTTCAAGATTTTTAGAAGAATGCATAAATATTGCTTAAGTACTCATTTTAACCAAATGTTTATAAAATTATTTATGTGAAACGTTTGTAAGGTGTCATTTTAGTATTCCCGAGAAAATGATACACAAGTTTTTAAAAAATCAAACATTTCAGTTTAAGGACAGATGATTCAAACAAACTTTTATTATTATTTTTTTAATAACAACTTTAATTATGTCTACTGTGGTAAAATGAACAACTTAAACCGCATAGATTTTATTTTTTTATTCAACGTTTCAGAAGTGGTGTTAATCAGATGTGGATACTTAAAAATTCCAAGGAAGTTTTGAACAATTTGAAATCACAAGATTTTACTAAAATCAACAGCTTAAAAACTTACGACTTTTCAACTTTATACACAACCATTCCCCATGATAAATTCAAGACCAGGTTTTTCGATATCATTGACAGCTGCTTTTTCATTAAAAATGGAGCTCGTAAATTTACGTACCTTGTCATTGGTCATTTGCAAAATTATTATGCTAAAAACATTCAGATTGTACACACAATTAAGTACTCTGAAGTCGACATCAAAAAGACGCCGAGTTTCTGATCGACAATATCTACATGTATGTTGTTTTTGGAAACCAGGTATTCCAACAATATATTGGAATTCCCATGGGTACGAATTGTGCCATTTATTAGCAGACCTATCTTTGTATTCATATGAAGCAGAATTTGTGCAAAATCTTATGCGTGAAAAGAAGAAAACACTTATTGTGGTCTTCAATTCGACATTTTAATATATCGAACGTATTGTCAATTAACAGCTGCAATTTCCATTCTTATGTCGAAACGATATATCCTGGTCAGTTTGAGAAAAAGATACCACAGAGTCTGACACATTTGTTTCATATTTGGATATTTTACTTGAAAAAGACGTTAATGGTAATCTTACAACCAAGCTCCATGATAAATGTGATGACTTTAACTTTTCTAACGTCAACTTCCCTTACATATATGCAGCAATATACCTTCATCACCTGCATACGGAGTTTATGTATCTCAGTTGATTCGATACGCAAGAGCATGCTCTACGTATGAACAATTTTTAAAACGAGGTAAATTATTGAGTTGATGAAACAAGAATATCAGCAGTCTCGTTTAAAGTCATCATTTCGTAAGTTCTATGGTCGATACAATGACCCTGTCAATAAATACAATTTATCATTGAGTCAAATGCTGACCGACGTTTCTCATTCTAATTGTTAGTCCTTTATCTCTACACTGAATTGAAGACGGATTTTTCCGTTATTTCCGATCATGACAAGGAGCACACGGCGGGTGTGACCGGTCGGCAGGGGATGCTCATTCCTCCATGGCAACTGATCCCAATTCTGATGTTTTGTAGGTCCGTGTTTGCTTTGCTCCTATTTTGTATTGTTTTATGGACTTTTGATCTTGAATACTGTTCGTTATCTCCATATGTTTCATATATGTCATCTGATAGAGATCACGATGCTACTAATGCACTAAAGTACTAATATGTGAAGGAAATTGTCAACGTTTACTTTGATGACATTCAGATCAGGTTTATAGTTGCAGAATTTTAAAACAATTGCCTGGCATCAGCTGCGTTAGAAAAGGGAAGTTGTGACAGAATGTACGACCTCACCAATTCTGTCTGTGGTGGAGATGAGCTTGATGGCGACCGCTGCAGGAAGAGAAACAAGAGTGTTACATTAAAAGTTTAAATTTAAAGTGTTAAACTTACATGTCTCTATAAAAGATAGTTATCGATATGTTTAAACTTTAGATTTAAACTTTTAATGTAACAAGAGGTCCAAAGACGAATTCAAAAATACGATAAATACAAGGCTTCAAGGGCGGCCTTATAGTGACTACAATCACATTTACACAAGTAAGATGGGGTTTACACGTAGCTTTGCTGTCGGACACACATGAAGTTAAAACCAAAGAAATCAAGGTTTCGGGTGCTGTAGAAGGGACGAAATAATCAACAAAACAATTGCCAGGTGAAGTCTAAGACGAAGAGATTTCAATGAAAGTTGACAACCCGATAAAATGCCTTTGGATGTGGTTCGATTCATTACTGGCAAACAGTAACCAATTAGAGAAACTTAAACTGAGTGTAACATCATGATTGTAGAACGTAGACAATATATAGGAAACTACCAGTAAATATATATGACGCTTTCATTTATCAGCATGGAATTTTGCTGAAATTGATGTGGATGCTGTGTTTTTTTAGGTAGCAATGGCAGAGGAAGAGGGCTTGGAGAAATCAGAAAATTGCTATGCAAAGGAAAGGTTAGGAATTTTATTCAGCTTTACTTCGATAAGACTCTATATTAAATTTCAAATTATATAAAGTTATAAACTCAATTTCCTCTCCCATTGGTGATTGGAGAGTTAAGGTTGGCCAAATGCAGACTGGTCATCACTTTTCGAGACCTACCTCAAAAGGTCCGCGATGCAGGCGTTTAGATAAAGCCAGGGCGCGAGTGATTGACAGCTTCAGCCTTACATCAAGCAAGGAGCATACAGAAATTGCGACTTAATCGGAAACACATCCAAAAGACAGAGAAAGAACTCGGGTGATACAATTCAGAAATGGAACAGGGCCAACAAGATCGTGAGAAGTAAGAAAAAGGTTGAAGATATCAGAAGATTACAGGCAGCAGATCTCAGTAAGTAGAAGGCTTGGATGAGTTTGAACTTTTGAGAACTCTGTGCTTTGACCACGATGGGTGTATGATACACTACATTCATTAGCAAATCTACAATATTTGGAACTCAGTGAAGATCCTGCATGCAGACTGTATGGGGGAAAAGAGTACAATGACACACATTTACAGTATTTATAGGTGCTTTCAAGGCCGGTATGCGGCGCCACGTCATACCTAAGACGCAATCGCATCATCTCGGGTCTTTCCGTCAGAGGTTGGAAAAACAACCTCGAATGTATTAACATCACCGGATGTTAAAAATTTATACATTTCCTGTATATTCAAATATAGGATAGACGGAGTTTGAAGTCCCTTCTATAGAATATTTTAAGTAATAACATTACATTGAATAGAGTTAAGCTCCATATTCAACAGATAAAAGGTCCCCACGCATTTATTTCACAGATCGTCAAAAAAGAGGGTTGTCATGGCGTCTACCATAAACATTCGAGGTTGTTTTTCCGCTAGTCGGAAAGGTCCGAGAAGTTGCGATTGACCTAAGATGTAAACATAAACTGTTCCTTCGCCAAGCGCTCGGCACTAGAACTGAAAGTAACGGGTCTCTCGGATATGACCTTAAAAACGTAGGTCCCGTGGCACGGTAGGCGCTGGCACGATAAAGAACCCTCGCTGCTCAATGGCCCTAAGTGCAGAGCATAGGTCTAAATTTGAAGCCCTTCACCGGCATACGGTGACGTCTCCATTTGAGTTAAAAATTCTTGAGAAGGACGTTAAACAATATATAATAAATCAATCAATCAATCAAGGCCGGTATGTAATATAAAGGTATGAAATGTATTAAAGGAACTATAGTGGGAGTAGTGAAGAGGATTGATTAAATCAATCGGAGTGACGAGAAATAAAACAATCAATAAATCAAGTTGATTTATTGATTGTTTTATTTATCGTCACTCCGAGAATGTTTCACTCATATGGATACACCACCACTTGCCGATGGAGGGCTACGAATTTTGACCTATACCTGGTCATTGAACAGTGGGGGATTTTTTTTTTCGTGCCAGCACATACTGCGACACAGGGCCCCGATTTATAAGGTCTCATCCGATGGTGGAGAAGAAAGAAACAAAAAAAAAATGAACAGGAGTGCTAGCAAAAATCAAGTTGACAATGTGCAAGACCTGAGGAAAAGAAATGATGGAAATCATCAGTGCTTGACATGGGACGACACTCACTGGGAATTTTGGGTCGATCTGAATAGGAAGCATGTATTTCTATTAATAATAATAGGTATATAATTGAGTCCAGACTTGATGTTGTGGTCCAAACAGTCCAAGACACTTGTAACCATAATGTCATGTGAGGAACTCTGTGATGAGATGCACCAGAGGAAAAGCCTGAAATATGCAGATTTGTTGGTAGACTGCAAAAAGAGGATTGAAAGGTGATGATGTTTCCTGTTAAGATCTGGTCCCGGGGTTTCCCCAGTTAGTGAAAATGCTCCAGACTTTAGGAATGGTCTAATTATTGCTGCACGACAGCTGATAGAGGCAGTTAAGAAGTGATTGTTCCGGGTATAGTGGTGAATTTGGCACCACTGTTTACTATTTGAGATCAGTTGGAGGATGTCACGGTCTAGGGTCTCAATATTCATTAAAGGTTTCAGCTGGAGACCATAAGACGTTGAAACCAGATGTTGTTTGAAACTGAAGACAGCAATGGACATGACTTCATTGCAGATATAACATCATCTGCAAGTCTTCTTTTAAAAGACATAGAATATGGTGTATACCTGGGGAAGGGCTATAGAATCTTTTGAATATTTTGCTTATCTTACATTGTTTCTTTAGAATTAAAATTGGATATACCCTTAACACATGGGGTACCCATCTCCGATTCGCAACTCATCTTATACCAATGAATAAAATTAAGTAAATGAGAATTTCAGTGAAAAAATTGTCAAAGAGACGAATCATTGTATATGTACACTTCTATTCTACGTTTTGATCGGACAGATATTATGCCGCTGGATCGAAAGATCCCGGGGGTATATTGTTTTTGTCCTTTCTGTCTGTTGTCAAATTTTACCTTGCCCATAACTACTGAGTATTGCGTTGTCAAAGGTAAGTGTATAATACTTCAGTTTACGTCCCACTCCAGAATTGTGATACCATCGGGGTACACAACTTGTTTTTGGTGTAATGTAGAAAACATGGACAGTGCTATTTTCTCTCTAAAATGATAGCGGGTACCAATCTCTTGTCCGCAACTTCTCAACTAATATCTAGATTTAGAGACTTTCACAGATTTTTAATTACATAATGCCGTTTTGACCTTCTATTTTACTTTACGATTGGAGAGATAGTTGGGGGTTCCCACAGCAAAACATAGACGCTGCCATTTTTTCTTTAACATTGGGGGTACCCATCTCTTACCCGCAAATCTTCTATACCAAATAAAAAAAATGACGTTCACAGAAGTTTAATTAAATATATTACCATTCTGTGCCGCCTATTTTATGTTCTAATCGATTAGACAGCTGTGTTCTCCATAGCAAAAAAAAAAAAAAAAAAGATAGAGAGAGGGGGAGAATAAGAAGACTGGCATACTTCAGTGGAAGCTGGGTACATCATTTTTGAGTTCAATGCTCAAAGTACCTCTAGTTACATCTTCCTCTAATACGCATAATGGCATTTATTTCATTACACGCATCAAAATTTGTGATTTTCTTAAAAATAAGTTTGACGAGCGTGAAACCGAATTTTCCTCACACCGTCAAAAAATATACAAAATTACGCAGACCTTGTCAATGTGAGCACTATCATTTGAAGATCAAGACGAATATGAATAAAAGCTTTTTTTTTTTTTTTACCTTTTCTTTCCCCTAATATTTTTTGCTCCATTATTAATGAGTAAAAAATGGATTTCGATAGATGTATCGCTCATTGGATCGACAACAATGATGGATTTTCAATGTAAACTCTATCATTTAATTTGTCAGAACTTAATTTCATGCCAGCAATAATTTGTCCTTAGATTTTTGACGTAAATTTCTAAATTTCTTTTAATTCTAAAGTTTATAGCTTTAGACAGCAAGACAAAAAATATTGGTATTTTTATTGCTTTCTGAATATGAATCTCGTACATGATCACATTGCGAAATTTCTTTCCTTGCTCCTTTTGTGCATACCCTATGTATACGTACTGGAAATAATTTGTGTAGGACCTCAATGACTGCACACCTACTCAGGGAATGGTATCTAAAGTTGATGCTAGAAATAATATTTCCAACTCATTATTATTTTAAATTTAGGAGTATTCGGGAAAAGGCTGCTTATAGGTTCAGAGGAAATGGATTATAAATGTTTAATTTTCTTACGATTTTGAAAAAACTTTTTTGTGCAGCTTCTGGTGATCATTCTTAGATAAGAGTCTGCCCTGTGTAGTATAAGCAGAGCGACTACAAAAAAATGTGCAGGTCTAATGAATTTGTTTGACTCAAAATGCTAGGAAACTCGGTCAGTTTTGCCAAAAGGCGTAAATAATGCATCAGACAAGCTCTGTTGAAGCTTTTTTATTACTGCCAGCGTTTGCAATTACAGATGTGAAGATATGATATGTGAAATTTTATGATGTGAAAAGCTATACCGATTTTATCATTACATTTGGGATTAATAGAATTAATATTTAAATCTTTATCAGGTTTTAAAATTCGATTTTTTGGGGAAAAATGGCAAAATGGCTCTGTTTACTAGTATTTGAATAAGGAAAAAAAAAACAAAACATTCCACTTTTGCCGATGCAACACCGATCAAAATTCTTTAATTATTTCTTTGGATTGAATTGTTTACGTTGTCTTTGGAGTGCTAGAAATTCAAATCTTATAACACTAGATGGTTTCACCAAAATCAATTCTAATTTTGTATCTGTCAAATCTACTCACTGATATCATTCTGTGGCAATTTATCGCCGAATGTAACATTAATAACAGTCTCTGTCGACCAAATCCTACTTGGGTCAGACTAAATGCCACGAACGCTCAAATTATCGTCAAAGAAAACAATAAAATCAAATTATTCCTAAATCAGAAACTACGTTATGAAGGTTGGTTGTCGTTAATCTGGTTAGAAAAGCCGTATAATCAACAGTGTCTTCTGCTTAGCGGTTTCCTTGGTTTCTGTTTCCAAACCAGGGCCATGCAACCACAATTAAGACTTAAGAGAAGGTCCATGCAGTCGTACTAAAAACCTATTAAAAATGGTAAGCGTATGTGTTTACTTAGAGGAAAGGCGTTGATATACTTTTTACGCGGAGAGGGTTGGAGACACGTTTTCCAATGATACAAATGATTATGCCCCTTTCTTGGAATTTTTAATCATTATTTTACCTAGAGGTACTGTAAACACTGAGCACACAAATTTAATGATACACCACCTCCCATATGATAATAATGGCAAAGCCAATCTTTTGGTCTGGGAGACCTGAAATAATTGTCAGATCATAAAGTAAAATAGGTGGTGCACATGCAATGGCATAATGTACGAAAAAAATTATGAAAGTATCATTGAATTTTACGGACGTACAGCTAGACGGATAGACGGACGGACATCCCGATCACTATATACCCTCCAACTTTTCAAGTGCGGGTTTAATAATATTAAATCATTATCGTGAAATATTATTAATAATCATTATTGTTACATATTATGATTCTACTAAAAAGTTATACATGTATATGGTTGTTATACAAGTGTAATTTTGAAAAGCTATTTTTTCTTTCCTTGGTTGCTTATTTATTTATTTGCTTTTGTCCACGCTCGTGGGATTGTAATCACAATGTTTCTGAATGTGATTGATTAAAAGCAATATTAGTAAGTTTCTTTATCTGCACATAAAACCTCTACATTAATATATGATATCATTGTCAGCTTATCTTGTTAACCTTGGGAGGGCGATTCTCCTTGCAATCAATCATAGCGCGATTTCATTAGCCAAGAGCAACATTAGTCAACGAACTGATCGTGTGACTTGTTTCACTGATCGAATCGATACCAAAGGTTTCCTTAGACTGTATTGTGGTCTGTAAACATGCATTTTCACCTACATCTAACCTTTACTCGAGCAAGAGGCTTAGTGATTTAACATTTAAAAATGAAATAGACATGATGCACTAATTTAGATTTTTAATGCTCTTAAATTAATTGGCCCAAAAATGCTAGTACTTCAGAGTTTCAAGGCAACCTGTTTAAAATATTGAAAAGGAGATTTTGTTACCCTTGGGTGTATAAAACAATTTACAGCAATATAATTACATTTCTAAAATTCTTTATTCTCAAGTGAGATGAATAAACACAAAAATAATGAATTATTGAGAAGTTACGTTTTCAATAGTAAAATTCAAACGAATAAATTTTATAATTACCAAACATCTTTTTACATTTAGAATTTTTAAATTTGAATCATAAAACAGTAACTGTTCTGATCAAATATCTTGTATAAAATGATTTTTAAAAAAAACCTGATTATCATATTTCTCTAAAAAAAAAAATCTCAAATACTATTACTTCCCAAGGCTATTTAATGTGTGTTAAGTTTTCACAAACCGAAATGCATGAAAGCATCAAAATTGCATTGCTAAAACTAACCATACATTATGTATGGCACGCCAAATTCACAAAAATGAGATAAACCTAGTTTCACATTTGATAAACTAGGTTTATCGACTGTAAACTATAGTTTACAAACCGTAAACTATAGTTAACGATTTGTTAAGTATAGTTAACGATTCTTTAAGTATAGATTTCATCTGTAAAACTATATTTAACGGTTGTTAACTATAGTTTACGAATGATAATCTAAGTTTATCTGTCTGTAATAAGCGTTAACAATAGATTTTGTTGACAAACATAGATTCACGTTTGTAAACTATAGTTTACAGTCGTAAACTATAGTTAAGAGTTGTTCATCATAGTTTCACAAATTGTGAAACTATATTCATCAGATCGTTAACTATAGTTAACGGTTTGTAAACTAAAGTTTACAAATCGTGAAACTGTATTTATCAGATAATCTATGTTTTGCAATTGCAAATGATTGTTTTCGGAGTTAAGTATAGTTTACGGTTGTGAAACATAGATTATCGTGTTAACTATGGTTTACAGATGTGAAATATAGATTAACGTTGTTAACTATAGTTTACGGTTTGTAAACTATAGTTTACAGTCGATAAACCTAGTTTATCAATTGTGAAACTATGATTATCTCATTTTTGTGAATTTGGCGTGCCATAATTATGTCATGTATGTAGAAAATACCTGTATTTCAATAGTATTCTTCAGAGAAAAATTTGTCGCTTAATTATCATTCATTTTTTTTACTTAAATGTCTATAGGCCACATTTCAAATTTTTTTCAATGGTTATATCTCCTGATCAAAACTACCAATCTGTTTTTGAGTATTTTCATAATGATATTGATATTAAATTTTTAAAACAGTACTACTTGAAATCAATACATGTATTTCTTTTTTTTTTCTAAGTTTACAGGGTCAAGCTTTAAATTGACTTTCAAACTTGAAAATGTTCAATAAAACAAGACAAATGGGAACAGAGCAACACGGACCTCTAGAAACGTCGGAGGTTGGATCGTGTGTCTTAAAGGAGTAAACATACCCGGTCGACCGTGTCACAACATCCATGCTCTTGGACATGATCGAGCCAAAGAAAAATATTTAGAAAATTCAGTGTAACGAATAAAACGATTTTGTATAAAAAATAACGTCAGTATTTGACTTAATGAGAGATATTTACTCAGAAGGTCATTGCATACAATTAACGTACATGTATCACTGGGTCTTATTTTGACGGATATGTTTCCGATTAGTTAAATATAAGACCATTATTTATCATCCTGGCTATGTAAAACTCTATATACAATTATTCATCAATGCTTACTTCAGTTAGGGACCGGATTTTCACCTCCCGTGTTTTCAGGTAATCTGCTTTTTATTTCACAATTCAAATTCAATGCTGGATTTAATAAATTATGAGCTTAATTTTGATGATTGTTAGTTGTTTCATCCTTTACATCTTTATGTTTTTTCCATGAAATCAGAACATGCGAATTTTCGTCACTTTCAATCACCATTCCTCACAATAAATTTAAGTTATTTTTGAGATCAAAGACAGTTGCTTTATTAATAAAAATGGAACTCATGTACTTAAACATTGCCATTGGTCATTTGCAAATTTATTTGGTTAAAAAAAATCTGATTATACATAATCACAAGTACTCGAGAGTTGATATTCAAAAGATGTTTGAGTTTCTGGTTGTCAACGCATTATCTATGTAGATATGAGATATCAAGCCTTCCAATAATTTTCAGAATTGCAATGGATAACAATAGCGCCAAGTTTTAAACAGAGCTATTTTTGTATTCATATGAAAGAAACTTAACTTAAAAAATAAGATAAAAATTTGATTTTTGTTGTGACTTTCTACTCGACATTTAAATACTTGTATACTTGCATTGACAACATATTATCAATTAACTTTAATAGTTACTTCCATTCATAAGTCGAATCGAATTAGGCTTATTCCATTGAATTTGAATTAAAAGATACAACAGAGTTTGACCCATCTTTTTCGTATTTGGCTATTTTAAAAAAAAAAAAAACTTTATGATGAACGTGACGAATTTAACTTTTCCATCAGAAGCTTCCCTTACTTTTGTAGCATTAAACCTTTATCACCTGCAATAGGAGATTTTGATTATGTCTCCCAGTTGATTTGATACACAAGAGCATGCTCTAATACAATTTCTAAAACGAGGCAAACTACTGAAAAAACAAATTGATGAAACAAAAATTTTAACAGTCTCTATTAAAGCCATCATTTTCATTATCGATACAATGACCCTGTCAACAAATAAATCTCTCATTCAGTCGAGAGTGGTGTTTTTCATAATACGTAAGTGCTATACCATTATTTACACACTGAATTTTTAGTATTTTTTTTCGTTTTATCGATCAAGACAAGGAGCTAACGGCTGATATGATCGTCAGGAAATGCTCAATCCTCCATGGTACCTGATCCCACCTCTAACGTTTTTTGATGTCCATGTTTGATCAGCTCCTAATTTGTATTGTTGAAATATTACAATACATTTAGCTTGATTATGTTCGATATCTTTATGTTTCATTTGATGACCAATCTAATTAAATATACATATCTTGCCACGATAATATATGGATATAACAATTATGAAATAGTTTTGGTGTTTGTCTTGTCAGAGGGTATCCTTAAGCAATTAAAAATTAGGATAAAATGCAATAATAAGTTTATAAAACGAGTTCCAAGGCAGACAAAAACAGATCTGTTTTACCTTTATTAATCCTTAGGATGAGACCATATAAACCGAGGTCCCGTGTCGAAGCAGATGCTGGCACGTAAAAGATCCCTCGCTGCTCAATGACCCTAGGTGCAGAGCAGAGATCTCTACTTGTAAGTGTTGGCGTCTCTACATGAGTGAAAAACTTTCGAGAGGGACGTTCAACAACATACAAACAAAACCTTTATAAATCTATAGAAAATTATGTAGGAGGGAACGTAGGTATATTTATGTGCAAGTCAAAAACCGATGCAAAAAAATATTACGACAATTCTTTTAAAAGCAAATCTCCATATGCCAGGACCGTTCACGTAGCCTAGTGGTAGAGCGTTCGCTTCGTGATCGGGAGGCCCGGGTTCGATTCTCAATCGCAGCGCCGCGTCAAACCTAGGACGTAAAAATAGGTAGTGACTGTTCCTTCGCCAAGCGCTCGGCATCAGAAGTGAAAGTCACGGATCTTTCGGATATGACCTTAAAAACGTAGGCCCCGTGTCACGGTAGGTGCTGGCACGATAAAGAACCCTCACTGCTCAATGGCCCTAAGTGCCGAGTGTGGTGTGTTCCCCGAACGTCTAAAACCTATATAAACAGTATAATTATCACACTCAATTGAGAGGCCCTCTGAGGGTGTGTTCCCCGAACGTCTAAAACTTAAGTTTTAGACGTTCGGGGAATAAACCCCGCGTGTAGGTCTAAATTTGAAGCCCTTCACCGGCATACGGTGACGTCTCCATATGAGTGAAAAATTCTCGAGAGGGACGTTAAACAATAAACAATCAATCAATCAATCCATATGCCAGGACAGTTTCCCAAAATTGTTTTTACAATTATATTTAATTTATTTTTACAATTATATATCATTTATTTTTAACTTAATCACAACGTAAGAATACAAATAATTCCAGACCATATCACCAATATTTAAAAATCTGTTGATAGACAAATACTAGAAATTTGATTCTTTTTGATATAAGTTTGTTTCATGACCAGAATTCTATGGGTTCAAAGAAAGGTGTGAAAAAAAATCTTAAGCTTGTTTTACTTCACCTTTTGGTGAAAGAAATGGTACAAGAAATTCAGTAATCTGATCTTTGTACTTTCCTATATCCTATCACCAAAATTTCTCTCTTTGTAGAGGTAAAGTCATTTTTATGATTAAGATTCAGCACAAACTTGTGGCCATGGCATCTTTGATGAAAAATGTCAGCAAATTCATTATTATTAGCAGGCTTATTTGTGTATTTTTAGGAAACAGAATAAGTTCAAAATTTATTGCTTGAAAAGAAGAAAACACTTGTTGTGGTCTTCAAATCGACGTTTAGATATACAATGTATCAACGGTATATTGTAAATAAACTACCGGTATTATGTCGATACAATAAATCAAGATGAGCTTGATATAAAAGAACCACTGTTACAACGCACTTTTTAAAAATTTCGCACTTTGAAAAAAAATTTCAAAGTGCGTTAAATTTGTGACCAAATCAACGCACTTTGAAAAAAATAAAATTTCTTTTCAAAGTGTGTCAATATCGACCAATTAACGCACTTTGAAAAAAAAAATTGTATGGCTTGGTCAATATTCTTGCAAATCTTGGGTATGATAAATAATTGATCCTGTTTGATAACTCTTTGGTGATGAAGTCACTTCAGGGTGTGATTTTTCCATACTTTGAAAATTCTATCTTACCTTAAATGTTTTACTTAAGTTTTGCAGTTTGCATGCATTTTATATGTAAACTAAAATTTATTGAAAGTTTTCAACGGCATACCAGTTACCATGCAAATACATAAATTTGGGTGTAGCATAAGCATCGGTACCGGTAGGGGGGTTCTTAGGAACTCAAAAGTTTTGTAAAGATATATAGGCATTGAAAATCGAGGCTTGCCTTTGAGGGGGGTGTCCACTTTTAATTTGCTACTGACGACTATGTACAATGTATAAAAAAAAAAGGTTGGGCTGAGAGACCTTCTAATCGCCTTCTCCTTGTTCCCAATGAGGTTAAATGAATACATATAAATTAAAATGTTTTTCGAAAGATATAATTAATAAAAGTTGATTCTCTCAATTGCTAAAATCTAAGTATAGAGTTTTTTGTTTTATACATATTTTTTTCAAAGTGCGTTATATGTCCCAAGGTAAAAAAAAATTTATGTACACTCTTAACGCACTTTGAAATATCTTTTCAAAGTGCGTTGAGCGTGTCCCAAATTTAACGCACTTTGAATTTTTTTTTTTCAAAGTGCGTTGATTTTGTCCCAATTTTAACGCACTTTGAAAAAAAAATTCAAAGTGCGTAATTTTTTCAAAGTGCGTTGCCACGTACCACAGAATCTGAAATATCACTCTCAAATTTGGATATATTTTACTAGAAAAAATCGTTAAATGTAATCTAACAATAAAGCTTTATGATCAACATGAAGAATAACTTTTCAATCGACAACTTTCCTAACTTTTGCAGCAATATACCTTTACCACCTGAATACGGGTTTTATATCTTGTATCTCTCATTTGATTTGATACACAAGAGTAATTGATTGTATATTGTTTAACATCCCTTTCGAGAATTTTTCACTCATATGGATACTCAAGAGTATGCTATATGTAAAAAAAATTCTAAATGAGGTAAATTATTAACAAACAAGTTGATGAAAGAAAAATATCAGTAGTCTCGTTTAAAGTCATGATTTCGTAAGATCTAGGGTCGATACAATGAACTTGTTAGCAAATACAATCTAAATCAAATGTTTACTGATTTTTTTTTTTTATAGAATTGTTTGGTCATTACCTGATCACGAAAAGGAGCACAGGGTGGATGTGGCTTGTCGACGGGGGATACTCATTCCTCATGGCACCTGATCCCACCTCTCACATTTTAGAAGTCCTTGTTTGCTCTGATCCAAAGTTGTATTGTTTAATGGACTCTTGATCTTGAATTCTGTTCCTTATCCCCATATATTTCATTGTGATTAGATAACTTATTTGCCTTCATGGTGATTTTGTAAACATTACATTGATTACATTTATAAGTTTGGAAAAGGTTTTGGGATGTTCTGTTGTAAATGTAAATGAAACACTTAATATCTATAACATTAAAACTTAAAAAGTAAACTTTTTGGCCTTTTGCAATTCAAATATAAAGGATTCGACACAACACAGCGCTTGTACAAGTATAGGACTTGACACCCCTCTTCTTTTTTTTTACCAAAGCTCCACCTAACAGAAGGATTATATTGTATTTCAACAAAAGTTAAAGCCATATATGGCGTATGTACAATGAAAATTATTGGACTAAAATTATAAGAACTTATTATTTGTATAATTACTTTATATAAAGATAGAACTTTTCCGTAAATTACAAAATCTAAATCAATTGCGTTAAAAAGATATCACAATTTAATTTGGATTCTCGGAATTTTCTCCGACTCGGAAGAAAATACAAAAGATTTAAATAACACATTACAGAGAAGATAAAATCGTATTATTAGATGAAACGAGGTGTTCTCTGTGTTCAGAATTGTATGAAAAGCTTTGATTTAAATGTATCAACTATATTTCTTTACTTAATTTTGTATTTTTCAAAAATATATTTTTTTCATCAGTTACGCCATATATGGCTTTAAGCCTAGCTTTTTTAATAAGCCTTTCATTTTCACTTGATACTTATTTTTTAATTTTTGAGATCAACTGAATTTTGCTAGGCCAAGATTTTGATAAGTACGTAGATATATTGGTAGTTTATTTAGAGAAAAGTACATATCATTTCAGAGGCAGTGCAAATAAAAAGAAATCTATAATAATACGATGTGTCAATTTCTACATATTATATTGTATTTCAACAAAAGTTAAGCCTACCTTTTTTAATAAGCCTTTCATTTTCACATGATACTTATTTTTTAATTTTTTGAAATCAACTAAATTTGCTAGGTCAAGATTTTTAGTTTATTTAGGGAAAAGTACATATCATTTCAGAGGCAGTGCAAATAAAAAGAAATCTATAATAATACGGTGTGTCAATTTCTGACGTGGTTTCCATTTCTTTCGGACGCCGAGACGTTCTCATTTCCGGTTCTCGTAATGCATCTTTGTTTTTCTTATGATCTTCTCAACCAATTAAAGTTGTTAGAACCCCTCGGTGATTTCCGGAGCCAAAGCATTATTGTTATGTGAGAGTGTTGGCGACTCACTGTCCTTCATGTTTATGGAAGTCAGAGGTAGTAAATGTCGGCTCCCGTTCAGGCGTCAGGAAGCGCCATTTATTCAGGAAGACTGTAAAATCATAATTAAAAGAACCCAGATTTTCTCCAGTGACAATTAAACCAAAAAGAAGAATTTGATTTTTGGAATGGTCTTAAGAGATCAGAAAATATAACGCTGTCGTATCATTCAATTGCATTGCCAAATTGTAAAAACTTCTAATCAATCAAGCGGCCTTTCCTGCTTAGAAATAATTCATCTTATCTATTGCAAAGAAAATGAAAACAAGAAGAAGAGGATAAAAATATTTTCATTTCATGAGATGAACGTAAAAATCATCATTCTGGTATAACATTTGTGCATTTTTACTTGAAATAATTTTTTTTTAAATTTAGCTCTTGGTTTACTTCGAGGTTAGGAGTTAAGAAATACTGGTCCTTTTAATAAAACTTCACCTTCTGTTAATGCTAAAATATTAAAGAATTGTTTGTCTTCGGATCTTATGCCCGCAGAGGAAATCTCGGTGTAGTCTAATTGGATTCTAGTTGTTGCTTAGTTACTGTGAGTTCTTTGTCATATATGAGAGGTAATTAACTTTAGGCAAGTTACCTTTTTTTCTGTCTCTCTCAAACAATGCGTCTATGTAAACAGTTTGGAAAAAGTTTCAAGTTTTAGTACTAACTTTTGCTTTGAAATACTACAGACGCCGTTGCAACTCTCAGAGAGGTATTTTCAAGAACAAATTCGAATTTTACGTTTTACCCAGAAACAAACATACGACCGGGTAGTTGGTAACAATAATAAAGCTTGTAAAATAACCGGTAATATCCCTTTTTTATTGGATTTTTTTCTACCTTTGTTTACTTTGGTGAAATTTAATTAAGAATGATTAAGGTTTTGTGCTGCTCATGTTAAACGATTCACATCTGTTTGGTCCCAAACCTTGAAATAAATCTCCAAATAAATGTAATCTATTATCTTTAATGTGAAAAGCTGCACACATGACAGGTAAACGGGGTGAAGCTTTTCATTTATTTGGAAATTTGAAGCGAAATGCCAATATTAAAATTAATATGAAGGTGATGATTAGAAAGTGTTTTTAAAAATTGACAGTGATTACAACACCAAGCACTCGATGCTGCCATTGATTAGGTCCCAAAACAATGGCTGCCAAGGAACGCAAGGTATTGACGTGTAGTGGGGTTGTCAATGGTGTGCACGGTTAGAAGATAGGCTGCAACTCAGACAAGGCAATTAAAGCATTGGTTATATTGAGTGAAAGCAATATAGTGCTAACAAAATGGCCATGTCGCTAGAAATCGTAGGGCTTAGTCATCTTATAGGATGGTCAATAGTGATTAATTTTTAAAAGAAGCTAAACATTACTTATTGTTTAATAGACTAAGTGCGCTTTCATTCTTTTCCGTAAGGGAAAGTGGTTTTTGAAATAAACTCACCTCTACATTAAGTAGATAAATTATATACATGTTCTTAATGTAAACGTGAAAGCGTTCAATCTACAACCTTTGCCTTTGGTTAAAAAAATGTCACCAATTCTCATTTATTTAATTGATTCAAAAATTGTAAGAGACCAACACAGTTTTCAGTCATCAGATTTTTATGACACAAAAAAAAACTAAGTTGAAGAGCATGATAAATTTGTCCTGTCTGTCCATTTTAATCAATATAATTGAACAATAAGCAACAACTTCAAATTTGGCGTATTCAGCTATTAATTTTCTTTTTAAATTAATGTTTGGAGGAGGTAAGCACAATCATTTAGATGGTCCAGACTTAACAATGCATTGTAAAAGACATAAGTAAATAAATCTGAAATTTGTAATTTATGTTCATGGATTAACAGTGAAAAGAAGTGGACATTTGTTAAAATCTAGGAAAATGCATCACGCGTTTACAATGCTTTAACTCATCTCTACATTGTGTTAAACATTCTTATAGTACACACACGTACTCTGAAGTTGATATTAGAAATTTGCGTAAGTTTCTGATTGACAATTTCTATGTCGTTTTGAGGGACCAAGTTTTCCAACAATCTGTTGAAAATACCACCTTACCCATATTTGTTTTCACATGAAGCAGATATTATTCAAAATCTTGTACATAAGATGAAGCACTTGCTGTGGCCTTCAACTTGACTTCTAGATGTATCGACGACATATAATCAATTAACAATAGTTATTTTCATTCATATTTCCCAGTGAGTTTGAAGTGAAGAAAAATTACCATAGAGTCTAACACACGTGTTTCATATTTGGATGTATTACTAGCAACAGACGAAGATAGTAGCCTAGCTAACAACAAAGCTTTATGATCAACATGATGACTAACGTTTCAATTGTCAATTTACCTTACTTATGCAGCAATGTACCATTACCACCTGTATATGGGGTTTATATCTCTCAGTTGTTTTGAAACGCAAGGGCATGTTCGACGTATTAACAGTTTCTAAAGCGAGTGAAATAATTGTCACAAGTTGATGAAACAAGATTTTTACCAGTTTCGTTTAGAGTCATCTTTTCGTAATTTGTGTATTGTCAATACAATGACCTTTTAACAAATATAACATTAATAAGAATTCCTTCATATTTCATGCATTTAAAAAAATAATGAAATTTTCACAGATTCAAGAAGACATTAATACTAAGTGATCATCAGTTAGTTTAAATTTGACAGTCAGGACATGGTGTATAAATTCTTTTCCTTGGCGTTTAAAAATTAAAACAAATTACTGTAGCCAGTCATATCATGCCTACCTACAACGTATCAGAAGATTGTTTTTTTCTTTTTGCATAAAAAAGATAAAAGTATACAGAGTGTATCAGATGGTACTTATCTACGAAATGTACATAAATGTTTGAAAATAAACCACTGCTTTTGACATTTCACTTTCCATGCAAATTTCCTACTATTGTTATTGTGATTTAAATTCAAGCCACGTTTTAGGTTGACCTATTCAAAGGTTATACAGAACCGGTTTTATATTTTCATTTTTATAATTTTTTCTTTTGAAAACAGGTCATGTAAAAATGTGTTTCAAACCTTACTGAAAGACTTTCATGATAAAAACAGAAACGGTTTGACTAATGGGGGAGGGGAAAAAACAATATATCTGCTTAATGTTTACGGCAAAAATTAGAAATTTTTAGCGGCCGATACGCTGTCTACAAAATGTGTAATATCATCTACACTGAAAATTTGTTTGCCTTATATGGTAATTGTTATTCATGCGCACAGAGGATTTAAAAACTGACCAATCATTGAATCATTAATTTTTCATTTTATTTGAACACGTGTCTCAGGTCAATCTATGTTCGTGTCAATGGAGCGCCAAAAAATGTTCTTATGAACAAAATAAAAAGGTAAGAAATTAAAAAAGATGTTACGGGCATTTTTATATTTTGTTAACTAAAAAAATTATGTATAATAAAATGTAGTTTGTGTCAAGTTCAGAACACCAGCGCTCCAAGGGTATGGAAAACGAGTAGCATCTCATGCATTTAAATGGACAAAACATTTTTTACATATCTATACTCGTGATCATGTGTTTGGCCAAGGAATTCACCTGACAATCGTATTCACCGATCTTTCAATCTCTTTGCAGTATGACTTTGAAATATATAAAACGTATATAACAAATGAATTCTTTGTCATAGTGAGCATGGAAATAACAGAATTTAAAAAATGCTTTTCATTCAGGAGAGGCAAAAATGGTCTTTGTGCCTTTTTCGATCGCCATAATTTTTCCATTCTCTCTCACTGAATTTCCAGTAGGATATTTAGTAATTTTCAAATCATGAGATAATTGGTCAGTTAAAGTGTGTTGTGCCTCATTTGCTAATATTACGCCACCAAATTCATAGACACCTGATCCCATGCAAAAATATTTTCCAAAATAGAAATTTTAATTCATGACATTTGCAGAAAATTGTTTGCACGGAATCTTATTTAAGTTTGAATAAATTCAAGAGAGGTCGTTAAGTACATTTACTACAGATATTATAGGTATATCACAAAGCAACATAAATTTTCTGTTTACCATGTTTCCACGTGCTAGTCACTTCTTAGCCACATATCCGTGAATAATTTATCCTATCTGGTATGTAAAAGATATAGATTATTCTACATCCAGATTAAAAGTTTTGAAAATATAAACCTCTGCTTTAGGGGTTTTCAGCTTTCCATGTATAAGTTTAAATTCTGCAGATTGTCCTGCAAAAATCAAAACAAAAACATAAGTTTGGACTATATTTTTATGATTAACTTTATATAGCAGAAATGGGTGAGTTGTTAATTATCAACTATATTAGTTCTAATGTTCTTATCAAGATAATTCCAAGTTAACACTTTTTCTTCTCGTTAGTATACATTGACGTGTCCGTGCATTTCCCGTTGCCCGCCGCCATCACCTCAAAAACCATTATGTGTCATTAGCGATGGGTAATGCATGAGATCTCTGGAATACCTTTCACCATTTATCTGCGATCGCTACATTATCTTGAGAGTAGAAGTCAACTAAATAGAGTTGTGACACAGGGATGAGCCTGGCATTCCATGACCCTGAAGTCAAGCTAGCATTAATGATAGAACTTGTGATGGAGTCAAATGAAATGTTGATTATCATCTCACTCCTAAGAAGTATTATAATGGTTTAGTATCAAGTTAAATTGAATTGTAGTTTGATGGAGATCTGCCATGATAACTGTAATACGTAGTATAAAAAATGTATTTTTGTCCCTTTTAAATTATTCTTTTTTTTTTTTAGTTGTGCTGTCTCCAGAAACATAAGGTTTTATATATATTCTTTTAATGTAAAAATATTACAAATATTGAATTAAAAAAAATATTATTACAAAGGACAATGTTTTTTTTTATCAAGGAGACGTGAATTATCATTATTTTTTGTAGCTTGACTGCTATTAATAGTATTACTTTAATACGATAAGGTTTATTACGTACAATTATTTTGTTTCTTCAAATTATTTATTTTATTTTGCAAAAGAGGTGATAGAAAAATTTCAAGATACATCGTGAAACAAACTAGGAAAATATAAACTACTGCTATAAAAATAAATCGTAATTCTTTTTTTCAGATCCAAGCTCCTTGTAGATCGCTTATTGGTTTTCGTTCTTTTTTTCTTTTGTTTTGTCTGTGTTTGATTCAAATAATAAATTTTGATCGAATCCAGGATTGGCGGATTTGACGTTATAATTAAATTTCATGTTTTGAAAAATGGATTTTAATCACGAGTTCACGTCATCAAAGACAAGTTACACTGTGAGTATAGAGTTAAATTTACCAATACATGTGATTTTGAAAATGGGCTTTAAATTACCCTTCGGAAAATGGAAGATAATAATGATTAATAGTTATGGAGGTTTCACTATCAAATTATAGGAAGTCAGCAATCAATTTCTAAAGATGAAAACGAGAAACACTTTTCTCTCATAGGGTGTGAACATGTTGAAAGAGATTAATCGTTGTTCCCTTAAAGAGCTGTGGCCAAAAATGTTTAAACGCCCAAACAAAAACAAATACGTTGTCAATTTTATGATACGTGGTTTATTTCTTTTTTTAAAATGCAACATTTAACAAAGGAAAACATTTTGATTCTAGCCATTTCTCTTTTGAATATTCCTCCCTTATAAAGACGATATCACATAAAGTGTGTTTGAGATTTTGCAATGAAATTCTATAACTACAAATTCTTACGCCTAAAGAAGAATACAATAAATTTTTTGGTGAAAAGATCAAATGTGAAGGTCACAATTTTATACATTTTGTCTGTGTGTAACACTTTCGTTTTCAGATTTTTTAGGTCAAAAGGTCAAGATTAGAAGTTTACAGTTTGCAAAAAGCAGACACCAGATGAGAACTGAAGTCCCCTGAGCCATTTTTTAATCAAAGAAGGTGGGTGAACAAATCAGCGATTTAAGATAATAAATAAAAATCCTTGTCGATTTTGAGGCCAAGAGGCCAGAAATTTATGCAGAGCAAACATAGATTTCAGGCGATGAATTTAGTACTCTGTACGCTTTTGTAATGAAACTTCAATTACGTTTTCTTAAAAAACACCTCAAAAATAAGTTGAAAGGTTAATGTTGGTCTATTTTCTTTCTACATCTGCATTTATTTTCTTTCTACCTCCAACCTATCTATTTCTCGAATGGATGACACAAATTCTCTGAATTAGCTTGTTATCAAGAGAAAGCAATACTAGATATACTTCGTAATTTCAGCAAAAAAGATACATGGTGGGTTTCTTTATAGCGAGCGAAAATTGTTTTATTTGGGTCTGGCTATAAATGTCATTGTAAATAACAATGCCAACATGCATTGTCAATCACTTTCCGAAACTTTTAAACAATTTCCTAAAGCATCTAAAGTATCCGACCAAAGAAACTGTATTACCAAATAAAATCATCTGTCACTGCAACTTAAGTAATTTATCCCACCAGTTGCTTTTTTATTTCCTAATCTTCTTCTCTATTCCTTCAAAAGCAAGTTCGATAAGATAGCTTTAAGACAGACATTACATTGAAAAACATCTCTTTTATCAAAGCAACATAATGATCAATTACAAAACCTAACATGCTGGCTTCAACCTTAGATATTCTTGGGGACAAATAGACCCCGCCTCCTTCGTAATTATAAAGTTGACATCGACCCTGTTGATCAAGAAATACTATAAAGGATAGTTTTGATGTAGCCCTTAACTTAGTCGATTATATTTTTCCTGTGGACTGCTGCGTTGACGTTAAAGTATCAGCAAAAAGCACGCGACATAAACAACCAATACGGAACAGGCAGGGTGTAAATAGTAAAACCTCACTTGAAATGTGAAGTTTATCGACAAAAAGTTATTCCATTTACGTGTTCATACTAATCAACCCAGGACAAGATAGAAATAATTTATTATATATTCACTGTTTAAAAATTAATGATTGAATTCCCTGTTCCATAATTATCAACAGCGGAAGACAAGAGAGAGAGCAGGAAGGGCTGTTTGTCAAATCGTGGATTAACTTTGCTCTAATCACGAACAGTTTTCCAAAAAGTTTTACTTATATGTCATCCCAGGAATACCAATTGTAAGGTATAGAGACTTTGTCCAGCACCATGTTTAGCCGTGTTCTGTGTGCCTTACTTTGTGTGTTACAAGACTTAACAGGTATGTAAATAACCTAATTTTTCAAAATGTTCTTAATTAAGGAAGGGGGAGGTATTTAAACCTAAAATGTCTTTGACAAAACCTTTGAATACTATTTCTTTCGTTTTCTATTTTACTTCCAGTCCAATTACATTACATGCACGTATCTTCACACGTATTCTGTAAATGCTTACGTAGAATATTGTAACCGTTGCATTAATTGTTGAGCAGACTTCAATTTTTTTGGTTACCAGCTCTGTAAAATATATGTATCGATAAACAACAGAAACACCTTTTCTTTCACCCTCATTGACAGATTAACCATTCAGATACGTGGGAATTGCAATGATCTTTAAGTAGAATAATTGAAGACGTCCATTGGCGCATTCCGAATAGCGCAAACTAAAACGCTTTTAGCTCAAGTGTTTATTTGTCAACCATGTCGCATTAAAGCATGTTAAAAGAGATGTAATGTTTTCTCCTCTTAAGTGTCCTGCTTTAAATTTACAAAGAATGCAAATCGAATGAAATCCAGCACAAAATTTCCTTAAATAATGGATTTCTCTTGTCACTGGGTTGTTGTTTTTTTTTCTAATTCACATTATTGTCTCCTTAAATAGAGAACGGTATCTTCGCTAACAATCACTTTTAAAATGTTTTCAATCAGTTTAAAATTAAAATTTTGTCGCCTCCGTTTCACACGACACTGATTTTGTATTGTTGATTCACACAGAAGTTCACGACGACCTCTTCCGATCTTCCTCATCGCTTATTATTGTCGACAACCATCTGTTTCAACAGACTTCTGTTTTCTCAGATAATCAACGACAGTTTGTATTTTATCGGGTCAATAACATCCTAATTGGAACATTGTATCGCCATCGATCGCCTGTCTTGATTTCCAATCAACTTATGTTACCCATGTTACCCTTGCCTTCTACATTCTCTAATTCAATAGAAGAAAACCTGCGAGTCTGGTTCGAAGACGCATAAAACAGAAGTCGGCTATATCAAAATCAAGTATATGTCAAACATAGTATTGTATTGTGACAATTAATATAAGTTTATGCTCCCAATTGAGTTGTTGATGTATATCAGATACAGCGGGGACCTTGTTAAGTATGATTTCTCGGTATCAATAGATATTTGATAGACAGCTGGAATAGTATCTACATGTATAATTATGTTTGGAGACTAAGAGGCGAATACATATATGTTTCAAGACAAACCAAACCTATGAAAGTCTTTTTAAAAAAATAAAGCAATGTTTCCTTCAGTTCGAACAATTAAACTGGCCGATGAAATAACATAATTGATTTTTAAACATTTGATTTTTAGGAATTAATAAGAAAGTACAACAAACACATGTTTTATAGTCTTAATGAAGATTAAAAACTTGTAAAATTTCTCTTTATTGAAATACGTACATGTATTTAGACTATACGGTTCCGTAATCCGTGGAGCAAGATGTTTCTCGTCAAAGAATAGGACTCTTTATCTGTTTATGCCTGTTTATTGATATATCGAATACTTACACCATCCAATTATACCTACATAAGGATCATTATCATTAGTTAAATAAATAGTCCCCTAAAGGCTCATTTCGATGTAATGGTCGTGTTCATAGCGACGCGTCCATTACGGATTAGGATATGATGAAATCTCGCGGGAAATTCGCGGCGTTGTAGTCACATTACCCAAGACGATAACGCCATCAAGTAGTCCACAGTCTGAACAGGACTTACGGAAAGGTCAGTGAGACGTGCTGATGGCGGTAAGTATCGCTAGCCTTCATCGGAGTACCTCGGGATTTAAGCCTGACCGAGTACTAAAATTCGTCCAAAAAATCCGTACTAACCTTTATCACGAAATAGAAATACTTTTTATTACTAGATGAACTTTGGGCTCTATGAGCACGAAATCAAAATCTGATAAATTATTCAGTTATCCTTGGCTCTTATCAGAGAGATAACGTTTTGATTTACTCTCTATCACTCTGAAGTTTCTGTATTTTGAGTGATCTGGTTTGCTTCTACTCTTGGGATATGGGCCACATCTCTTGACATATTATTGGTGGAATATTTCATACAATGTAATAAATATTCACAAGAGTGAAGAAATTAAATTTTTATCACCGCTGGGTAAATGAACCAGTTGTAGCTGAGACATAAAACATTGAATTAGAAGCACAGCAAACAAAATAAAGTTAAAGCATCTTTTGCTGTTGATTAATTCACCATAACTTTTGAACCATTGAGACTTCATATTTGGTATGCTTACTCCACTAATTAAGGTCTTTCAAAAGACACCAAGGTCAATGACCTTGTGACCTTAACTGTGGCCTACATGCTAAAATAGCTTTTTTCTGCAAACTTTAACCTTTGCCATAACTTTTGAACCATGAAAGATAGAGACTTCATATTTGGTATGCATACTCCACTAATCAGGTTCTTTTTTTTTTTTGTCACTATAACTTTTGAACCATGAGAGATTTTTTTTTGGTACGCATTCTCCACTAATCAAGCTTAATCTGTTATTAATTTAAATTCACACCCTATAGAAAATTATCTCTTGCAAGAATGCTTTTCAATAGGTGTAATTCTATCAAACATGGTCGCCCGCGTGATGCAGCGGTTTAAGCAGTGGCTAGATCGTTTGTTATAAAGTGGCTGAATAAGGAGGCGGTTCGAACCCACTTTAGGACGGTGAGACCGGTTCCTCGGTTGAGACCGTATAAATCGAAGTCCAGTGTCGCAGCAGGTACTGGCACGAAAAAGATTCCTCACTGCTTAAAGGATGTAAGTGCCGAATATATGTCTAAGTTTGTAGCCCTACAATGGCAAATGAGTGAAAAAATCTCGAAAAGACGTTTCAACTTAAATTAACAAAGAAACCAATCTATTCACATGTTTTGACAAAACAGAAGACAAGTTTTTGTTGTTTAAAAATGAATTAGCTCTTCATCCTTATTTCTTTCATTAATATACTAAAAATTTGTACCCGATAGTTTCAAATGAAGACTACATTTATATTTAGTTGTTATTGGAAATGGATATTCGGAATACGTGGTTATTTCTCGACAGTTGTATAAAATGGTCTTTTTGACACAGGCAATTCGAAACAAAGGATTGATATCTTGGAATCTAGAAATTCAATAGAAAGTCATTATCCGGCTATCTTTAATTGTGACCAATTCAAATTAAACCATAGGAAAACACGCCAAATTCACATAAACACAGGTTTATGACCAGAATGTCTACCATTTGGCGGTCATGCTCGGGCACTATTGACTTCCTATAGACCCTTGCCATTAGGTCTCTTGTAATTTAACAACAACTTTTATGGTTTCAGCACTAACAAAACCTGCTGACTTTTAGGTTTTTTTCCAACTTAAGCGCCAAATCTGAAACATGTTCTCTTTTTATAAAAGTTATTGTTTCAGAAAAGGGGTATGCTAGGGCTATTGTGATCAATTAGCAGGGTACGTTTATGGTAACAGATGTTTAATTAGCTCAGTATCCCAGTCGTGGATTTCATCGTTGCGGGACTCCGCAGAGGACAGAGCTATATAAAATGGTTGACAATTTTGAGTTATAGTCCAAGTACTGATACATCTCTTCTCGGGAATGATTTTAATTTGACGAAAGAGAAATTTGAAAACAACTATGTAGATGAAGAAAAGCAAAGGAAACTTTAGCAGAGCTTTCCTTATAATATATTTTAATAAGTTAGTTTATTAATATTTTCCTAATGGGAATTCAACAATATGAAACTTAAAATTTACTGAACTAAAAGGGCAAATTGTCTATATAGTTGAGACCTGCAAATTTCGACAGAGAGCTAACAGGTATGGCATCATGATTGACGCCCATGTTGACGCAGGGTTAAAAAAAAATTATGCAATTTATTTGAGGTAACAAAGTGTTAATATGGTTGAGTAAAAATGTCTTTGAAATAATTTTTTTGGCTGAGAAAAGAAAAAGGAATACAACGGTTTACCTGAAAAAGTTTCCGTTAAGAGCACTGTGGTAATATTGATTCTGAGACAAAAGAACAAAAGTAACAATTACGAAACAACAAAAGAAGTAGCTCAGCATGCAGGGATATTTATGGTTAATAAATGTTCCTGCAAGTATTTGGTAAACTTGTTTCCGATTAGTACTTGATAAGCAATTAGAGAGAAGTTTACGAGCTATTAAGTAAGGGGAGGTCTTTGAAGAGCATAGTTTGACAAATTTACCTGAAAATCAATTACATCAAGTAATTATTACTAATTGTCTTTGAGATGCAAAAATCAATAACATTTGAAGAGTTTTTTTTCTCTTCGATTTAAAAAAAAAAAATTCGCGTCGCTAGACATTTCAATCTTAGTTGGGGAAAAAAATTTTTGTCTGACTGTGCAAACAATGTTTTGGCAGTGAAACAGCTCACTGAAATTAGAAAGATAGAAAATTATTAGTTTCCAAACTCCATCATGATTCAATTAAAACAAAGTGGATTTTAATCTTCAAACTTAACAAAAAAAGGTTCTAAAGAGCATACTAAGTACCATTTTCTTAAATGATAATTACATGGATATTGTGTGCTAGGGTCTTCCAATAGCCTTTCTAGAAAAGTACTTCTTAATCACAAATTTGTCATTAATTTCTAATTACAAGTTGCTTTGCTTGCTTTGAATATGGAAGTTGCAAAGATGTCAAAGAACAAGTAATGGCTGTGGTTCCTAAAATATATTTTTGATAATTTTTTTTTCTTATAATGAGTTGTGCAAACTTTCAATCCCACATACAATTTTTCAGAAGAAAATTGGAGTTTCTGTATCGAATATTCTTCAAGTTCATAATTTCTAAGACAATAGTGCTGCTTTAAAATGAGAATTTTGTATGAAGATATAAGAGGTGTCGGTAACAGTGTTACTACGAACCAATTCGATAGATCACGCCAAAGACTGCAAATTACATAATATGTCAGCAGGAATTGGATACCCATAGCTCAAACAAAGCAATCTGGTTTTCATTGCTGCTACGTTAATCGTATATTTTCTCTTGACTAGGAAATATCTGACAGAAAGTATACTCTTTATCATGTTAATATGCTCTAGAGTATTTGTAAACTTTCAAAATTTATATATAAAAAACGCATCGAATTTCTATAACAAAAAAGAATGCAATACGATTCCAAATTTTAATTGATTGGTTGATTGAATGTTTGTTGTTTCACGGTCTATTTGGAAAATTTTCACTCATTTAAAGTCGTCCACCATTGGGGACTTCTTTAGACCCCTACTAGGCACTCGGAGTCATTGAGCAGTGAGGATTCTTTAAGGTGCCAAAGCCTAACGTGACACGGGACCTTGGTTTATAAGGTCTCAAATCCGTGACTTTCACTTCTAATGTCATGTACTTGGCGAAAGGAAACACTACCTTTGTTAATGTCTAAGGTGTGACGAGTAACGATCCTAGGCCTACTAGGGAAAGTAAAAAATAAAAAGTGAACTTTAAAAAAAAAAATTAAAAGGTCTTAAGAATTTCAAAAACATACGTCTCGATCATTTCAGGAATAAAAAAGCTAAAGAAATTAGTCAATATTAGAATGATCTGTTCTCTGTTGTTAAAACTTAAAATATGCTTGTCTGTTATATTTTTATTTTCTATTCCCACTAGCAGCTCTTTGCAAATGTATAAAAGTCTTTTCCGTAGATGAAGGATGCATTTAAACTCTATTTCATAGTCAATTAAACAATTGCATGAACAGTGTCTTGAAGAATAGATTTCATAAATCAGATGTTAGGATTTGGCTATGGCATTAAAATGAAAGAAAAATTATCATTTCTGATTTCTAAAATGAAGTATGATATTAGGTGTTAAAAACCGATTTTCCCATTTAGTTTTGAGCAAAACATTGATCCATGCCAATAAAGCCACACAGTATAGATAATCCACATGGATTACATAATTGATATCAGTTTAGAAATAGAACTCCTTTTACTTTGTCTTTTGTTTGAAAGTAAACATAAAAATTATTGATCCAAACGAAAGGGAAAATTGACAAAAATCAAAATTACTTTCTGGGCAATTGAACGCATATTAACTTTGTTTGTTCTATTCTCAATTTGTTGAAAATTTACGTAACAACGATTACTTTTTCAGCGTTTGATTAAACATTGAATGTCTCTCAAAGTCCATTTTCATTAGTTTTTTGGATTAGCAGAAAACTTTGAGAACAGTCAATTGCACATAAAATTACTAATAAGTAGACGCATGACCCACAAAGATAAGTGGCTATGTCGTAGAAGGGGGATTATAACCGTACCCTAGTGCTCCAGTCTGCTACAGAGATGGCTTAAGCTAAAGCAAGATACTTTCCTTGTAATGTCAGACTTAATTGATAAATGAACTAATTAATTTGCAGTACATTTGAAACGCACTTTAGACTAATAGAAAGCTCTATTTTTTAAATGTTTTTTGTGATTTTTTTTTTCGGAATATGTAGGCCGATTGATTAAATTCTATGTTAAAGATAACTTATACTATTATTTTATTTCCTGTCTCTTTTGTAATTTTAAATTCATTAAGATGGAAATGATTTTTAAGAAATAATAAATTGAGTCAATCAATACAAACAGAATATAAGAAAGAAACCGAGTGTTTTCTGAATGGTTAGAAACAACTGGTATGCAACATGTCTATATGTCAATTGGTATGGAACGAGCGTTAATGTACTATAGTATATACACTGTATATAGGAAAATAATTTCATTATAATAAACACAGCATTTTCAACATACTGAGTGGCAGACTATAAACACCATTGTTGGATGCTCTGTGTCTTCTTCTTTCTATCAGTAGTCTTTAAAAGTGAGGAAAATTTGAAATGAAAAAATTTAAGTCATCCCTTACACGTCTTTAATTTGATGTTGAATGAACATATGTTTTGATGTTATTGTCCCCCGCTTTCGCGAAAGCGAGGGGACATTAAATCTCATTCGTCTGTCCGTCAGTCTGTCTAGCTGTCCGTCTGTCAGTCCGTCACAAAAACTTTAACCTTGCCCATAATTTTTGATTTAGCTGAGCTCATATTTCACAAGTATATTCCTTGTGACAAGACCTTTCTTTGGCTACCACCAAATTTGACCTTTTGACCTTGACCTTTGAGTTTGACCCACTTTTACACAAAAAATCCTAACTTTTACTTTGGTCATATCTTTTGAATGGTAGAAACTAGGACTTTCATATTTCACATATATATTCTTTGTGGCAAGACCTTTCATTGGATAGCAACAACCTTGACCTTTTGACCTTGACCATGGAGATTTTCGCACTTATAAAAAAACATTCACCTTGACCATAACTTCTGAACGGTAAGGGCTAGGGTTTTCGTACTTCACATATGTAATCCTTGTAAGAAGTCCTTTCATAAGATACCATGAACTTTGACCCTTTGACCTTGACCTTTGAGTAAGTCTTTTTTTCAAGAACATTGACCTTGGTCACAACTTTTGAACTGACGATGCTAGGGCTTTCATTTTTCACATATGTATTCTTTGTGGCAAGACCTTTTTTGGGTACCACCAATTTTGACATATTGACCTTGACCTTGGAGTTTGACCCAGTTTTACACAAAAATTCCAAACTTTTACTTTGGCCATAACTTTTGAATGGTAGATACTAGGACTTTCATATTTCACATATATATTCTTTGTGATAAGACCTTTCATTGGATACCAATAAACTTGACCTTTTGACCTTGGAAATTTTTCGTACTTATAAAAAAAACTTTAGCCTTGGCCATAACTTTTGAATGGTAAGGGCTAGGGTTTTCATACTTTACATATGTAATGCTTGTGAGAAGACCTTTCATTGAATACCAAAAAACTTTGACCCTTTGACCTTGACCTTGGAGTTCAGTGATGATTTAATATAATAAATGAAATAAATGACATATGATAGGATGTTCATATTACGCACAATATGTCATAAAAACTGACATCTCACCCACAAAGACACCGAAAGCGGGGGACCACAATTCCTTGAATTTGCTTGTTGATTATTCATGCTTCGGTGGATGTCAGTATTTTATGAACAGTAAGGAAAGGGCTTGGTAGATCATTTACTGGCCTCTGCAATATATACCCTGTATTTAGAACCCAGGTACATTGCACAGCCAACATGCAGTATGAATATAATCTAGTGTATTTCAGATACATATTAACAATGTGAAATAAATTTTGGTTACTAGTACTGTTGATTTGTTTGAGTATTCCTTTTTTCATGACATAGTATCAGAGATCTCTGAATTGGTTAAAGCCCTGCCGCTTACACCTGATAGAGCAGCCATGCATTGAAGATAATTGAACAGAGAAACTGGAATCTCGTATCGTTTTGCACATTTTAGGAATCGGTTACTTGTTAAATTATAAAACAATTAATAACGCGCAACTCTGTTTATTGGCAAAACATCTTAATGCACTGATAATAGGAGAAAAACATTTATCTGACTTTAAAGCACTGAAACCCTGTTATGAGATAGGTGTCGGTAACAACTTACAGTACTTAGGGTAAAAAAAATTAGAGCCTTGCAAAATGCTTGATTTACAATTATCTGTTTTGAATTGACATAAATCATTTTTATAGGGCACAGAAGAGGTCTTTTTTATAATTATTAGAACAAACGATAACCATTCCACTTAAATGGAATGCGATTTGTTGTAATGGCCGTGCATTAAGAGGAAAATATTACAAATGGTGATGAGGAAATGTACCAATCTTTATTTTGTAAAAAATGTTTTGAAATACATTCGAAATTGAGAAAAAAGTCAAATAATTATTCCCTAAAGATTTTGCTTCTTTAAACTGAGTTTCAGATAAAAATATATTATACAGATGACAATTAACTTCCAGATATAATAATACCTTTACATAACAACTTTAGCATAAATTGCAAAACGTTTGAACCTCATGTCTTTGTTGTAGAATTGTTAAGTTCCCTTACTTTGAAATTTTTAATCATTTTGAAATGCATTCCTACCAAGTATAGCAAAGCTGAACGCAGTGATGACATTTTTGTATTCATTACTCATTGTGAGAAATTGTCACATTATCTCAGGTCATGCTGAATTCTCAATAAAAAATATTATTAAAAGTCTCCAATGCGATGTATTGCTGTTTTCAACATTTCTAGACTTTGAACCAACAAATGTAAATTTTACACTTATCTTTTGATATTTGTATTTTCAGTTGTCAGCTCAATGTGGGACGAATGGTGGACCTATGACGGAATTTCCGGTAAGAAAATTAACTCTAACATATTGTGACTTGCATATTAACTCTCTTGCTGTGATTCATTGATAGCTTTGTACTCACTGTGTGCGTGACATTCAGACATTGTCTGATGACCTGCAATAAGTGTCATCGCTATAATCCCGTACTTCTTTATTCTCTGTGATGGTGAAAAATGTGGTTAGTTCACCTGCGTATATAGAAAAGATTAGAATTTTATTTATGGTCCTGCCGCAAGAAATTTGTGGTGTGCAAAACACTTTTCTGATTAATTCGTTCCATGAAAGTTTTTCAGATAACGATGTTCTTTATTTCCTTACTTACATAACTTTCAATGAATCTTTTACGTATGAAATATTCATGTCTTTGGTGTGCTTATCAGTTGTGCCGAGGTTTATTTCTACAATTGTATAGTAATCTTAAAAAAGTCATCCTTGAAAGCATTGTCAAATAAAATCTGCTTTGTCAGACTAAAAAAAAATAATGGCTGCAATACTGCTTTGTGAGAGCCTTCAAAGTTTTGCCTTTTTTTAAAATTAGATACACTGTATTAAAAGTGCATGATTAAGTAAAATATATTTGTAATCCAGGTTAAACTGGTCATAATGCAAAAATATAGATTGGCGAGGATTTCTTAAAGGTATAGCCAACAAATATCTTGTATCCGATCCTTCAATCGATAATTCTATCAACAAGGATAAAATTATTACTATAGAAATCTTCACATTCTATGGTTACGTTTTTCTTTACGAATTAATATCATATGAGATATTAGATATAAAGAGATAAGGTTTGCTGAGTGTTAATTCGTTAATTAATATAACCTTAATTACAAGAAACATTGCGTTTAAAAGATGAAAATATTCGGTTTGATTCCTCTGTATAGGGTATCATATGGTCAAATTTACACATATCTCATACGAAAAACTTTGCATTTGTCCCAAAAGAGAGGCTGCTGCAATTAATTTCATTCAATGAAGTAATATTAACCGACAAATACTGCAGAAAACATCATTACAGACTAAGGGCAATATTAATCATTTATATGTCAATGCTTTCTTTATTTGAAATAGTAGTTCGTTCAGTACTCTCAGCCGATAGGTTAATACAGATCTAAATTTACCTCTTGATAATCCTTTTCTGGGGACTTAGAACCTATACTAGTATTTCAGTGCTTAAGTACTTCTTACTTTATAAGTATTTACTGTACTTTCTGTAAGTAAATTTGTTTTGCTGATGGAAATGCGTCTTTCAGTGACGGATTTATTGAATTATGCAGGAGATGTGAATCGAAGTGAATGGCAGTTGTATATTTCACCAGTATGTTTCACTCGTGGTTAATTTGGCTTCTTCTATAACATCGCTGTACAAGACTGCTGTTCAGTAATTATATCTATCAAGGAAACCATAAAGATCCAAGAGTTAGTCTCGGGTGGGACATAGGCATTTCAAGGACTTTGATTTACCATGTCTGGGAAGAGATTCTATGACACAAGTTGATGTAGACCCTGACAAGTCTGATTGAGACTTCCATTATCGAATGTCCAGTCTTCAGGGGACTTTGTGATATATGAGCAACTCAGGAGATGTTGTCTCCAGATTTTATCTCCGAACTGAATTTTAAAGAATTTTATGAAATCTGTAGAAATGCACCATAAGAAACACCATGTAATATGTATGCTGATAATCAGAAGTCTATTTTCATCCAGATTCAGTTTTGTAGGATTTCCTGGATTTGAATTTTTTGGCGACATTTTTTCTGCTAAGTTAAGACGATGACTAGCTACTTCCTCCACACGTGTTTCTTGAAGTCCAATTTGTGTTTTTGAAAATGACCAAAAGGGTATGAATTTTCCAAGGGATAAAAGTAGATATGAAAAATATTAAAGGAACAATTTCAGAAAATAAATCTCGAAAGAGAAAATTTTGAATATGAAACTCAACTAGGTCTTGGCATGTTAGCAAAACGTAGTTAGATACCGATAAAACCATGTCTGATAGTCTATCTCTGTAATATTAGGAGACAATTAGGTAGAGCAATTGATTGTGGTAATGAGATTGTCTCCCTTGACCTGCGAAGAGAGAGCAGGGAGGCGAATAATGATCAATATCAGCTTATACTCCCAATGATTCTGCTTACAGAGACGGAAAACGGATTTGATTCCGTGTAATAGAGTTGTTCGCTTGGTGCGGAAAATGGACATATGAAAGCAGTGGTGACTGATGATGGCAAAATGAGCCTTGTGCGTGTGGTGCGATGACCACTTGCCATCTTAAAGGCGATTTCTTTGGTACTGGGAGTTTCCAAAAAAGATTCTTATTTCATTTCATTAAATAGCCCAGTAGATGAGTTTTCCCTTTGTAATTTGTACATGCTGTTTCATACATTACTATTTAACTGTTGTGTCATGTTCGAAATTTTGAATTTACCGGGTGGGAGTAAATAAAACATTTGGAACATGACAACTGTTTTATTCCCACCCGGTAAATTCAAAATTTAGAACATGACAGTTGCATTAAGGGTTATGTCTTATTTGTTATTAATTTTTCGGTCCATAGTTTTTGCTATTAAAAATTTTCAGTTATTTTCGTTCATAAATTAAACTGCTTCATATATTGAGAAACCTTTTTACCCTTCTTTTGTTCAAGATTAAAGCAAAAAAACAAAACAAAACAAAAAAAAAAAAAAAACAAACAAATGAACAAATGGTCAAAATCTTACACCAGAATTTCTGAATTAAGCTTAAGTTTGACGTATCAATGACTAATATGTGAGAAACAATTGAGTATTAGAAACATTGATACATGTATTTAATATATTTTTCATTACTTGATAAAAACTGAAACAAATGTAAACAAATGTGGCCTTTTGATGAGATCAATTCCCAAATAATACATGTACAATGTAGTTAGAGAAAACACACCGACCTGTGTTTTTGTGTGTTTTCTCTACAGTCTATGTATGAAAAGGCTGTATTTGTATAACACCAATCTTCTAATTTCGTTGAATATAACTGATAATTACATAAAATGTCTAGATTCTTCCTTAGAATAAGCCATTTAAAAACATATTGACCTTAACGAGAAAATTTCGCATTGTGTCCAATTAAAGAATTTACTGTCTTAGTCCAAAATTTTCAGTAAGATGAGCAACCGTGCACACAATTTGAATGGTGTTTTGGTTAAATGACTATGCAAATAAACTTTAAGTAAAGTGTTATTTTCTAAAGGCATAATAATATGAACTATTTCACTGAATGAAAAAGTAAACTAGTTAACTATATCGATCAAAATTTTCAAACAAACAAGTAAATCGTTAATAATAAACCAAACTGACATAAAAAAGTAAAGAATCCCCTCTTCTATAATTTGGTATTGTTTATTAAAACATTGATTTTCACACTAACAGGAGATGTAGAGAAAGTCCAAAGAAAAAACAATCAATTTATATCATTAATCAAAACAAATACATAAAATCTTACTTACTGCAGTAAATAAAACATATGGAGATAACGAATAGTATTCAAGATCAAAACTCCATAAAACAATACAAAATAGAAGCAGAGCAAACACGGACCTCCAAAACATCAGGGGTGGGATCAGGTGCCATGAAGGAGTGAGCATCCCCTGCCGACCGGTCACATGTGCTACTTGTCATGATCGGATAATAACGAAAAAATCCGTCGTCAATTAATTGTATAAATAATGGACTAACAATTAGTATGAAAACTTCAGTCAGCATTTGACTCAAATGATAAAATGTATTTGCTGACAAGGTCATTGTATCGACCATAGAACTTACGAAATGATCTTTAAACGAAACTGCTAAAATTCTTGTCTCATCAACTTGTTTGTCAATAATTAACCTCGTTTTAGAAATTGATCATACGTAGAGCATGCTCTTGCGTATCGAATCAACTGAAATATATAAACTTTGTGATGAAAGTACATTGCTGCATAAGAAAGGGAAGTTGACGATAGAAAAGTTAAAGTCATCACGTTTATCATAGAACTTGGTTGTTAGATTACCATTACAGTCTTTTTCAAGTAATATATCCAAATATGAAACAGATGTGTCAGACTCTGTGGTATTTTATTGTGTTAACATCTTCACTCACCAAGGGTTTCTGATCCTCTTCTCTCCTTAGCTCAAAGCCTGATGTTGAGGATAATAACAGATCACATGTACAGATCCTTATATAGGTAGCAAAGATATTGCATTTAATTCTTATATACTTGATAATGATACTTCATAGTCAAGTTTATTACTGTAATTCTAGTTTGTTAAATATCTTCAATAGAAAATGCATGAATTCATTTTTTCGGTATTTTTTTGTATTGCATCAAGAACATCACCATAATAGCGACATATTTGTCTGAGAAAGATAACAGCCATATTTTCTCTAAAGAAAAGAAGGATAAGTTTCAAAGGAAATAATAATTAAATTGTCCATATACTCCGGAAAAGATATACCAGAAATTTGATGAAGAAAAGTGATGTATAGATTTAAAATTGAGGAGAAAGACTGAAAAACCCAATAAAAATCATTTCTTGTGTTATCATGTCAGCAAGAGTATGAAGTGGATAGGATCATGACTTTGTCAAAAAAGAGCTGAATTGGCGTCCGGATACACTATCTTTAGTGCACTGGAAATGAAACTTTGAAATATCGTATCTCTACGGAAATAGCAATTTTCTAAATTTACTAAATTAGGCTAGAATAACATAGTGCAAATTGCTTTTCTAATACAGAAATCAGATCGACAAATGATCAAAGGCTATTTAAAGTCTTCTTTTGTATAAAATTCCTGACATGGATTAATTACTAACATTGTGCCCTAAACAGTGTAACCTGTTATATTATTTATTGTTGAGAATGAAAGTTTATTGTCAATTAGAATAAGTAACATGTACATGCTCATATTCATATTTATTTCTCTTTCAACATTCAGTGTAGGAGACCAATGATAGATTAGCTAATATAAAGTGATGCGAGAAAATCGATCAGAAGAAATCAGATCACCTTGACACAGGCAATACTCTCATTACCAAGTTTGTTTTCTTTTTGTCAAAAAAAAAATCCTCCTTTATAAGCTCTATATGACTTCATATTCCGTCTAAATTAATATTGATCTACCAATAAAACACGTGTCCTACTGAAACGAAATACCCTCAATAATTTAAAGCAGTAAACATAAATCTTTATATCTGATATTGTAATCACCTTCTTATTTCAGTCAATATACGTTATTTCTAACCATAATCAACAAATGGTCTCATTTATTCAAACAGCAATCCCAACAAATTACAGTTTCATTGACATATTACACCTGATATCAAGTAGAGGCATACAAAACTTGATTTCAGGTACTTACTTAGTCAGTAATCAATGACTTCGTGCTATTTATTTGAATTTTTGCGCAATTTAGGCCAGGAAATTGGTTAAAGATATCGACATTCATGGCAATTCCCATTGGTTTTATATCTTTCATTATGACAAGGTCATCTTAAAACTATATACATATTTAAAAATGCTCTATGCCATTTTGTACATCAGCGTAATAATAGCTTTCATTCTTGGAACAGGAAATATGATTCAAAAATACCTGAATAATCGGCACATATATTTATAACATCTCACTGTAATTACGTATTTTTAATATTAACTTTATTTGTTTCAATTGCAAGTTTGCTTTTTGTGTTCTTTATAAATACCAGGTAGCACAACTTAAAGCAAGTTTCTGGTACTGCAGTTTTGCCCAATATTACTACGAAACTTCTCGAGTCTTGTCATAAACTATAATGATAACGAATAGCATTGAAGCCCAAAAGTCCATTCAGACAATACATTTCTAGAGCAGAGTAAGCACAGACGTCTTAAAATTAGAGGCGGAATTAGATGCCATGGAGGAGAAAGTACCCACTACCGACCGAGCTGTATGCTCCTTGTCATCGATCTAGAAAAACGGGAAAATCCGTAGACAATTCAGTGTGTAAATGATGGCCCAACAATTAGTATGAAAAACATTCATCAGCATTTGACTTAAAGATACGTTGTATTTGTTGACATGGTCCTTGTATAGACCATAAACTTTTAAAATGATGCTCTTGATATCCTTGTTTGATCAACTTTTTTGTCAATAGATTTCCTCGTTGTAGAAATTGTTCATAGGTAGAACATGCTCTTGCGTATCAAATCAGCTGAGAGACTTAAATCCCATATGCAGCTGATAAAGGTATATTGCTACTTAAGTAGGGGAAGTTGACGATTGGAAAGTTGAAGTCATCGCATGCATTTGATAAAGTTTTGTTGTTAGTTTAACTTTTATGAAAATTTTAGGTTTACAATAACAACTGTACATAAAAAGTATAACCTGAGGAACACCTGTGGAAGTTGTTGTGAGGAAAAAGAAATGCTAAGAAATGCTCTCATACTGCTTATATAGTGTTACCTGTTATCCTATATATTCACTGCATACATTTTGCACTCCATCCTTCTATATTTTGGAAATCAGTTGTATTATATCCATGTATGATTTCAATGAAAAACCATTCTAAGCAGTATGTATATGTTCTTGGCAATATCATGTGTACTGTACTACTGGTATTTCCTCATCCATTTGAACTCATGGTCCTAACATTCAGTCATTAACAACAAATTTCCGAAATTGACTCTTTATTCTGTTCTCACATTAAACTGTTATAAAGATAAAAATCTGGTTGAATTTGTTCTGCTTTATACATTTGTAAAATTCTGTCTATACAAAGTGTCAGCAACAAAAAAACTCAGCCCTATTTGATAACTTCATAACAAGTCGTTTATGTGAGATAACAATGTGACTCTCTAAAATGTATGCTTCATTGATTAAAATCCTCGAACAAATCGCATGCTAATGGAGTAATATGATAGTAAAGACAAATCTATAAACGGTGTAACGCCTGCAAGATCATTTTCAAAAGAAATCCTTCAAAGATCATACACAAAAACAGGGATTACACCGACCACGGGCTGTTACATAAGTTTGGAGACCAAAAGATGGCCAGGAGTATGTCGATAACTGCTTCCGTTAATGCATTCGATGTGATTTGTAGAAATGAAGCTTTTTTTTTTTATCAACGATTGATTCCAGTAAGGGAATTTCACTCTCCCAAATGTACCTCCACAACACCAGTGTTGGATTTCAATTTCTATTCGTCCAATTGTTTTTTCCTTCTCTAAATCAACTTTATTAATCATTTAAAAATTATTATTGTATTGCAGTTCTATTCGTGGAAAATTGAAATTGATAGTGAACCAAGATATATTTATCAAAATGACTCGAGTTCTTTATTTAAATTGTGACTAAAAATTCATTAATCATTGGAAATTGATTTTACTATTGCACAATTACTTGAACTGATCAGTAGGGAATTCGGATTTTAACAAATAATTCAAAATGTATTATAATAACAATGTATTTTTGTCATTCTATATTTTATCACTTGGAAGATGAATCCCTTTAGATAAAAGTTTTTAGGCGAAACAATGTGCTTTAGTTTTTTTCAAAATAAAAAAAAAAAAATCAATTTTGAGAATTACAAACAAATCTCAGCTATCAGCTAATTATTTTAGTCCACGTAAAAATTTAATTGTTATTTGTATATTTTCGATGCGTATCTATGTGTACTTTACTGGAGGAATTTTCTTTTTAAAGATACGGTAGTAAACAACAAAGTAAAAAAACCTTTTGCTCTTCTTTATTGTACTTTACATATGAAAGGTTAAGCATATTTAGAGTCCAGATCTATTTAACTTGATTTTTTTCGTAAGGCATCTTTGAAGGCTCCAGGAAGCATTTTTAAAAGCAACAACATTTAATTTGACTAACTTTAACTCTTGTCACAGTGAATTAACGCCATTATCAAATTAGTTTTTGTTTGAATAAGTAAAATCAAAACAATTCGGTAAATGGACCCAAAGGAATAAACATGCACAAACCCTGCTGCTATTGGATGCGTATCAGACATATCGGAACCTTAGTGCATACTTTCGTGTACTGTCTATAAATAAATGATAATAATCAACGATTACGTAGATAAAATGAGGCCTATTCAAAAAGTTTCTCATTAAAAAATGGAGTGATATAAATTTAAGAATGTGACTGTTGTGAATTCCTTTTTCAAGTCGACAAGTATTTTCAAAATCTAGTTTATTAGAGTATATTTCAGAAAACGCTTTTTTGTATTATACGATGTATAAGTTCTTTCAAGGGTTGAAGTTTTATTAATTTATGAAAACTTTAAATTCTTGCATTTCGATATTTCAGCTAGCTTCAGCTTGCCACTTTAAAACAAGAGCCGAAATACAATAACACAACTTTGCTTCAAATCTTTATTTTCATATGACTTTCCGGGAAGGTTTTTATGATTCTCATCAAAAATATGAACTAATCTATCTGCTGATTGTATAATTTAATTTATTTGTTTATTAATGGGGATTATTTTTGGGGTGTGTGTGTGTTCGAATTGCATGATCTTATGTCGATTAATGTTTCTTTCGTAATAATTTCATTGTCTATAATTACAGGTCCCTCCCGCTGGGGATCGTACAACACGGAGTGGGAACTGTGTGATAAAGGCCGCTTCCAGTCTCCCATTGACATCAATCCGGCCAGTATTGTATTTGATCCCAATCTCCAGTCCCTTAACATTACAAACGAAAAGGTGAGCTAGGCTAACAAAACATAACCACACATGATGCTTCATGATACAGTGTAAATATTATCGACAAGACAAAGTCTAGAGGTGACATTTGAATCGCTCTTTAATTGTTTATTATGAAGTATTATGGTAATAGTTTTATAGTTCCAAAGGGATGACTGTATTTAATTAATTGTTGATTAAAAGAAGTTTGTACTTTTGCACGAATCAATGAAAAAGAACAAACGCAATAATAATAGCAAGCATGATTAATCATACTACAAAGCTACTATAGTATTCCATTTCATTTTAAATTCAAGGGCGTTTTGTCATGCATCTATTAAAATTAACGTATATTGTTCATCATAAGTGTTGGTTCTCCTGAAATCCTTACATTTCTCACAATCCATATGCTTTAATGCGACATATTTTAGAGACGATCACATCAAAGGTTCCATCAAAATCAATAGGGAAAAATAAACGTTCTAAAGTGGGTATTCTCTGTGCACAGCTAAAACTGCCAATGAAGAAATATACTCTTTTTAAAAGTCAGATTTAATTTGTCTCATTAAAGAAAATCACAATAATTTTGAAAAAAATATTTTTAATTCTATATTTAGATAGATGGTGTATTGATGAATACAGGACACGACATAAGAGTTTCCTTGAATAAAACACACGGTCATCGGTTAAATATTACGGGAGGGCCTCTATCGTACAGATACTCAGTTTTCCAAATCAAACTTCACCTAGGTACAGAAGACAACAAAGGCTCTGAACATCAAGTGGCGGGAAAGTCTTTCCCTGCGGAGGTAAGGTAATATAATTTTCTATGACGTCACAATGAGCTAAAAATAACATCAATGCTTGTATTTTTATAGATTTGTATATTAATATCTTTCCTAGATACAACTTTTAGCCTATAATTCAGAGTTATATGCAAATGTGACACACGCCAAAAAGTCTCCGTATGGAATTGCTGTGGTGGCAATATTGGCAGCTGTGAGTAGTTTACATTTTCATTTTTCAAAGTCTTTTTCTTCGTACTTATGTAGAATCTAACACATCCACCACAAGTTTTTGATTAATTTTCAGTTAAAAGATCTTGGAAATCAGCATTTTAGTGTTTTGGTGAGAGCAGCAACAAAACTCAATAGTAAAGGTACTTTTTAGCTCAAAACTTTGTCTCTGTGCGAAAAACTTTTCACATTTTTGACTTCTTCAAAAGGTTTTAAAACTTGGTACAAAGCATCCTTGGGTAACGGGAAGTTTTAATTTTTAAAATGAAGAGCCAAGTCCTTCCACAAGGGGAGATAATCAAGAAAAGACAAAAATGGTGTGGCCTCATTAAAAAATCTTCTCAAGAACCACTGGGCCAGAAAAGCTGAAACTTATGTGGAAGCATTCTGGTGTAGTGTAGATTTCTAAATTGTTCAAATCATGAACCCCGGGGATAGGGCAGGGCCACAATAAGGAATCAAAGTTTTACATTGAAATATTTAAAAAAAAAAATTAAAATCTTCTCAAGAACCACTGGGCCAGAAAAGCTGAAACTTTTGTGGAAGCATCCTGTGGTAGTGTAGATTTTAAATTGTTCAAATCATGACCGCGGGGGTAAGTTACCACAAGGAATGGCAAAAAAAAAATATATAATAAAAAACTTTAAAAATCTTCTTCTCAGGAACTACCGGGCCAGAAAATCTGAAACTTATGTGGGAGCATTCTGGGGTAGTGTAGATTTTAAATTGTCCAAATTATGACCCATGTGGTAGGGTGGGGTCATAATATGTATTACAAAGGGGAAATTTGGTAAAGAACAGCATGGTCGAAGCTACTCAGGTGAGCGATGTGGCCCATGGGCGTCTTGTTAAAAATTCATGTCTTAAAAAATACCTCCAAAAGAGCAAATAATTACATAAATGTTAAATGAATTTGTACACATTTTATTTGAGTAAATGATTACATAAAAGATAAATGAATTTGTTCACATTTTGTTGTTGCAGGATTGTCTACAGATCTTTATAAATTTTCCGTGTCCGAAATTTTGCCAACCACCATGACCTACATGACATATGAAGGGTCTCTAACACAGCCTGGTTGCCAAGAGACAGTCACTTGGGTCATACTTAACAGACCTATGTATATTTCCAGTTACCAGGTAATGGCAAAAAACTTGTTAGACTGATTCTGTATCATTTTAATTTCTAGCAAACACGAGACTTATAAAAAGTCACTGCAACAAAATAGATTTGTTTGTTTGTTTTCTCCATATGAATCAAGATATTTTATCATATTAAATTATTTCTTATGGAAGAATTTTCAAACTTTAAAATCATATGAAGATATGAATCTATCAAATATGATTAGTAATGAACCCAATTTTGAAGGAAACATACAAAAAATACAAGTACTTACTAGAATTCCCGTGTCTGTCTTTTGTATTTATATTCTGTTAAGCCAACATAAGTCATAAAACTTTTTTTTCTTAACAGTTAGAAAAACTTCGGGAACTAACAAGAGGAAATGGAATAGGAGATCCGCTCATGGAGAACAATTTTAGACCAGTGCAGCCAGATAATAGACGTTTAGTGCGGACCAACATCCCAATAAAAGAGGTAAGTTAAAGCAACAAATCCAGATTTATTTTGGTAAATGTAATTAAAGCAAACAAAAGCCACTTTAAAATTAACTGAATAAAAAAGAAAACACTCTGAACTTTATTTGGATGATAAAGCAATTCTTACTTATCTAATAAATGAATTGCTGTGAAAATTATTCTAGCATATATTATGGTCAGTAACATTTTAAAAATCCCAAGTTTTGAATTGTTATCCTTCACATATTGATAAACTTGTATAAAGTTTTTTTTAGAATGTAAGAAAATGGCTTTTTTTGTCTAAAATTTATCCCTAACAACTGTTTTAGTAAATTTTACTAGCAGTGAAATTAGGCAAATAGTAGTTTTCTTATGGTTAAATAATGTCTTAAACTCTTCCTAATCAACAAAAATTCCAATGTTTTTTATAAGTGCATTATTTTTATGATAATTAGACAAAGGAATTCAAAATCTTATAAAAATGAAAAAAAGTACATGTATACTGTACGAAAAATAACTTCATCAAATCTGCAATGAATGATGGTTTTAGTTTAATGCCAGAACACGCCCTGCAACATATGTACTTTAAGGCAATTTAAAGGACAAAGAAAAATAAATATTAGATGAGCCACCTAATTAACAAAATACTAGCCCTCTTTTGAAAATCACAAATAAATTCAGGGGGAAAAAGAATGCACGTTTCAAGTGGTTTCATCAAACATTTATATTCTTTCAGAATAATTTCACTCCTTTCCAAGGTTGATTCAGAAATGTTAAAGATGGGTTTTCGTATTCTCAAGCTCTTTGTTTCTTTTCTTTTGACAGGAGCCAGACTGTACAATAAAGAAAACGACCAGTTATATTGGTAAGAACTGTTAAGCATATGTGTGCATAGAATATCAATTTTTTTCTCTAAAAAGCATTTGTAATAGAATTAAGAAGATCGATTCATCTTTGATTTTTTTTTTCTTATTTCAGTTAATAATAAATTAAAGCCAAGTTAATAATCAAACGTGAGTATTGTTACCTTATACAAAGAGGTATATTAATTTTTAAAATTGCGAATATCAGTGAAAATGTTTTTGTTTTTTTTTTTTAATTTTTTTCCCTTTATTTTTGGTTTAGTCCTTGATACCCCAAATTTGCAAAACTTGTGAATGATGCATAGTTACAGAAAATAATGTTAAAATTCCATTTTATTTACTTACAGAATAGTGTGCTGCTACAATTGAAGGGCTTCCATATATATATATTTGTATCCTGTTACACTAGTTTGTCTTCCAGAGTGTTTAGTAAATTGAGCTTCAAAATGTTGTTTATGCTGAGCTGGAGTGTTCATAGAGAAAAAAAATCACGGACTTCAAATGCAGTCTTAGATGAGTACTTTTTATGTTAATGTGCAAGTCATTATTTCTTTAACTATTATTATATAAAATAAAACTGTCAATTTTTTGTGTTAAAATAAAGAATAAAGCTTTCAATGTACAGGCTTGGATAAAACGTAAACTTTGGAATAAAAGCAGATTAGTAAATATTTTATTGCGTTTGTTTTTTTTTTAAATCAAGTCCGCATTTCAATGGACCGTATCCTTTGATAAGTTCAAATTACTGGGGTTTATGTGTGTAATTAAACATTTTCTTCCGAGTAATTTGAGTTAAAGAAGAGGTAATAATGAAAGATAAGAAAAGTTCCTCACAGTGAAGATGATACTTGAGGTCAAAGGAATTCAATATGCATGATATTCTTTTATAATGACTGATAGCAAAAAAAAAAAGACAAAAAACCCCCCAGAAACCCTTATCGAAAAAAGGCATGAAGAATATCAAAGGTCAGTTAGGATTCGGTTCTGTTTGAATTTTTTTTTTATCAAAACGTGGTTCTTCTTTCAAAGCACTAACCACAAAAAGGAAATAGCATTTGGAAAAGTACTGTGATACATTGGTCTATTTAATAAAATCATTAATGCTGCTTGAAAAGTGAGATTTTTAGGGAGCTTACATGATAGACCATCTTCAGTGTCTTGTAAAATTATTAATACTGTATTCGGGGTTATTTTCGCCCTTTTAATCTTGCAAACAATTTTGCCCCGTCTTTAATTCGCCCAGTTAAACTTTTATTTATGAAATTATACTGTATTTTTCGTTACTTCGCCCCGTTTTAAATTCAACCAAGGCTAGGGCGAAAGGGGCAAAAATAAAACGGGGCGAAAATTTCCCGAAAATCTTTATACTAGTATTCAAACATATATTTTTTATCATCATTTGTTTTATTACTTGAGAATATATTCGCATTAGTAAAGAAAACATACATTCGCTACAAAATTCAAACAATTAAACATATGGATATAACGAACAGTATTCAAGATCAAGAATCTCTAATACAATACAAAATAGGAGCAGAGCAAACACAAACCTTCAAAACATCAGAGGCGGGATCAGTTGCCATGGACGTGTGAGCATTCCCTGCCGACCGGTCACACCCGCCGTGTGCTACTTGTTATGATCGGAAATGACGGAAAATCCGTCGTCAATTCAGTGTATAAATAATGGTCTAGCAAATATTATGAAAATGTAAGTCAGCATTTGACGCAGTTGTACTTGCTGGCAAGGTCATTGTATCGACCATAGAATTTACGAAATGATGACTTTAAACGAGACTGCTGATTTTTTTTTTCATCAACTTGTTTGGCAATAATTTACCTTGTTTTAGAAATTGTTCATACGTAGAGCATTCTCTATCAACTGTGAGATATAAACTCCATATGCAGTCGATGAAGATATATTGTTGCATAAGTAAGGGAAGTTGACGATTGAAAAGTTGAAGTCATCCCGTTTATCATAGAGCTTGGTTGTTTAATTACCATTAACGTCTTTTTCCAGTAAAATATCCAAATACAAAACAGATGTGTCAGACTCTGTGGTATATTTTATCTCAAGTTCACCAGGATATATCGTATCAACATTAGAATGGTACTGAGTAGTTATACCATTGTTAATTGACAATATGTTGTCTATATATCTTAATGTCGAGTTCAAGACCATGGCAAGTGTTTTCTTCTTTTCACACAAAGTCTGCTTCATATAAATACAAAAACAGGGCAGCTAATAACAAGGCGCAATTGGTACCCATGGGAATTCCAAAAGATTGTTGGAAGACCTGGTCTCCAAAAGCAATACAGATATTGTCAATCAGAGAATAAGGCATCTTCTTAATGTCAACTTCAGAGTACTTGTGTGAACAATCCGAATGTTTTCAACAAAATAATTTTGCAAATGACCAATGCCAAGGTAAGTCAATTTACGAGTTCCATTTTTATTGAAAAAGCCGCTGACGATGATATGAAAATGATGAAAAAGCCTAGACTTTAGTTTATCATGTGGAATAAAGTTGTGTATAAAGTTGAAAAGTCATTAGTTTTTAAGCTGTTGATTTAAGTAAAATCCCGTGATTTCAAATTGTCTAAAAGTTCCTTGGATTTTTTAAGTATCCACATCTGATTTACGCCAATTCTTGAATATAGGCCTATTGTTGCACAGTACTCTTTAAGTTTCTCCTTCACTACTGTTAATATCTTAGCGAGGAGTGAATAAAGAGGCTTGCTTGAACATTTATTGGAACTGAATTTATTTGTTAGTAAGGATTTTTATTAGGGATGGGTATCGCCAAAAATTTCGTATCGCGATATATCACGATTTTTTCCGACAATATCACGATAACATCATGATATTTTTAAAAGCAGCTTTTACAATGATTTTATATGAAAAGTCATTATTTTTCTTAAAAAATTTGCTTGAAAAACAAAATTTTATTTTCTTGAAATATTTATGTATATAAAATAAACTATGTTTGGACGGTAAGATGCCGTTCTTTTCACGTTTTACAACATTTTTATACTTTCTGTAATTGTAATTTGAAAAGATTAAACAAAAAAATGAATAATTTCTGGACTTTATAATATGTACATAAATACCGGTATTTAGGTCTCCGTATCACGATACGTATCACGAAACAAAAAATCGCGATATACCGGTATACCGATAAAATCGCACATCCCTAATTTTTATGAAGTTTCGGAATCCAAAATAGATATGGTAGTTTAAATTCATTGTGGTTCTTCGGGATATTTAAAATATCCAAAACTGACATATGATTTTGAAGATTTTCTTCCTTAGAAAGGGAACTATGAGTATAAGTTGGATTACCACTTGGAGAATTAAATCCAAAGTCTTCTAAAATACAATTTGTATAATGAACTTTACAAATGAAGACAATGTTGTTACCTGCTTTGTCACCAGGGACCAGTAGCCTGGTACCCGAGGCCTTCCGAAGTGCGTGCTTGCACTTCGGAAGGCCTCGGGTACCAGGCTACAGGGACCAGTACGTACCGATCATGTAATCTATCGAATTCTTTTTTTTTACTTCTGGATATTGAATACAGGATAAATGATTTTCATGATGGTCCCTCAATCTTTTAATACGCAATTGCTTTGCACAGAGTTTGATATTAGGACACATTTAAGAGAATAATCATTAAAGCAACCTGAAAACATTTACTCTGAAGGCTTTCTCTAATCATACAATGAAATAACTTATTTTCGTGAAGATTTAAAACTTGATGTTTTCGAGATATGATGAGACCCACGCAATGTAAAATTTTTCATTAAGCTACCAACAGTTATTATCCATTGGAAAGTTGGCTATGGCAAAATTGAAGTATATTATCTCGTTTGTCATACAATTTAGTTGTTAGTTGCTCTTAAGTATTGGATATATGCCGAAGACAGTTCTGTATTAAAAAATATCAGACAGTTTGAGGCCTGTTAGGGCCGAAAACTGTCTGATATTTTTTAATACAGAATTGTATGAGGCATATATCGTACTTAAAACATTGCTTTTGAGTTACCTGAGACAGTCCGATATTAGAACAAAAAAAGAAAGGTGTCAATGACCACTGATCGAAGCAGCAGGCTTAAATGAAAAGTACTTAGTATTTAGGGATTTGCCTACACCGAAGAAGGTATTTGAAAGAATTTGAAAAGGAGAGTGGGGACAATTTTTTTCTTCATTAAAACATACACGGAGATTAAATAAGTGCAACGAATTCTCATACAGACAATCTAGTGAATGATGAATATGGAATGGAATGGAAATTGCCGATATGAAGAATATTTACAGAAAATTAAGCAGATGCTAAAGGTATACTGGTCCATTTCATTTTTTATGATAAACGTCTTCATCTTTGATTTTGATGTTCCATTACAAAAAAACAAACATAATCAATGATCCAGGAGTTTTGAGGGAAACGTTGAAAAACTTCCAACTTTTTTCAAAATTTGTTGCGAATCTTTCAAATTCAGTACATTAATTATCAAATACTAGACGTAGTTACCTTTATTTTGCATCTAGGCATTTTCCTTTTAATAAGAAAAATGAAATTTATTATGAATTTATTTTTGGGGCTTTGAAAGTTTATTGGCTTCTCTGGTGACCCCCAGTGTGCCCACTCTTTTCCAATTTTAAAAAGTTTATTAGAAGGTTACCTTTTTTTGTGGTTTTTTGTTTGTTTTTTTTTTATTTGCATTATCTGGTCTGTGGCATGTTCTTCTTCCTATCACAATATATTCGGTGTAATTGAAAGTTTAATTTTATTTTAATTTTGCAATTATGTAAGATCAATGTTTCTAAATTATCATTCTATGTGAGAAATTTAAATTGCTGTTTATAAAATTATCACACTTTTCTTTTGTTCAGTAGCAGTCCAATTTTGAAGGATATCAGTACTGAGACAGTCTGATATTATGATTAATATCAGACTGCTCACTAATATCGGACAGTCACAGGTAAATTTTTAGACTGCAAGAACAAAGGAATGACATCACAGCAATGTTTTAATCCTCTATAATCAGTAAAATATTAAACTGTTAAACAGATGTTGCAGACTCTGTTCTGCTTTTATTTCATGTTTACTGGGATATTTCCAATCGACATATGATATGAAGGTAATTATATTGTTAATTGATCAAACATCGTTCATATATCTAAATATCGAATGTTGAAGGCAAGATCAAAAGTTTTCTTCCCATGTAGAAATATTTTAATTCCAATTCATAATTAAGGAAAACTTCGAAAAGTAACACAAAGGTGTTCTGGTAGTGAGTCAACAGGTGACTTTTTATAATCATAATATCTCTGAGCATTTGACACCTTTATATTACTTTAAATATTACTATATGTCAATCAATAAATCAAATTAGTATTTATTTATTCATTTATAAATAAAAAAAAATAAATATACATGAATTCACTAAATAGTTACTATTCCAAATGCTAGAAGAAACTGAACTTGAAAAAACCAAAAATTACAGTCTGGTGTACGTGCTTAAATAAATATGTATGGTAAGTCTATTTTACAAATGAAAACATCAAACGCATTTCGGTGTTTATTGAGTTAAAGAGAAACAGAAAGAGGAGAATACAGCAACATATATATATGATAGTACATTAACTTAAAATAATAAAAAGAACGAAATACTTGTGTTCTCTACGACCATCAAAGAAATACCAAAACACGGCATACAAGGAAAGATAACCTGTTTTCCAACATATGCATTGAATTTTTATTTTTAGATGACATCGGTCCTATAAAATAACATGGACGTGTAGAAAGGTTGAATTCCGCACGGTGCTCATTTGTTGGCACTGACGGGTGCTGTTATACGACCGACGAAATGCAAAAATAAGAATTCATTAATTATATTTTCATTCCCTTATTTCCTCTGTTTACATATTTTATCCAAGCTTTTTGTTACCAGTTTACCACCTTTCAAAACTGGTAAATATTGGTAGGGAAAATGAACAGTTCATTTAAAAAAAACAATTGCTATATTTTTACAACAATTTAATAGGATATTTTATTTGTAATAAAATTGAGACAAAAAATATACAGATAGGTGTTTCTAGTGCATTGAAAGTGTACATTGTAAGTAGTTCCTTACTTAAATTCCTTCATGTCATGGAAGGTTTTGGGTGTGTAGTAGGTAGTTGAATGTTGGAGATTTCCAAATGATTATTTCCAATACTTTACTTTAATTAAGCGAGCGTTTTTATTTTCAAGCCATAAAAATCTTTTTTAAGGAAATCAAATTGGAGATATAGGGTTAACAAACAGTAATCAAGCGCAACAGTCCATATAAGGTTTTTCCACCCTCACAATTTTTATGGTTCAAAGTACAAAAATTGCATTTATTTTCATTCAATATAGTTTAAATTTACTAATTATTGCAAAAAATGAATAGGTCGCCATATTATTTAAGATAGGAGACATAAATAAACAGAAGCGTATTTTAACATTAAAAAATGTACATTTTTTGTAAACATTATGAAAGAAATTATGTGAAAACTGGTTCAAATGCATAAGTCTGATGCTGAAAGTTTCGAAATACTTGCTACTTCTAAGATACTTTTTAGTTGTGACTACCAGGGAAACTTTTTTACTTAAGAAGTACAATAAAGAAAATGCCTGAATGAAGATAACTGAGGAGGAGTTATTGCTCTTGTCAATATTATTTAAAGATTGAATAAGAAAAGAAAATAAACATTTATAAAACTCTTTTATTTAACAATATTTATCATTACACCTATTAAATAGCATTCTTATAAAAACTATTGTTCTACTTGGCATGAATTTAACTAAATAACAGTTTTTGCAAAAACCTATGACATCATAAGAGAATGGAAATACCTTAAACACTAAAAATCAGGAGCAGAGCAAACACAGGTTTAAGTGGCACAAACGCTGAGATCAGTTTCCAACGAAGAGTAAGCCCTCTCTGTCGACGGGTTACACCTGCCGTGATGTTCTCATCATGATCAGGAAAACGGGACAATTGTGTAACTTATGACCTATGAAAAACCTCAGTCAGCACTCGACTTAACGATAGATTGTATTTGATGAAAAGGCCATAGAACTTGCAAAATAAAGAGTTTAAAAAAAAAAAAAAAAAAAAAAAAAACGAGACTCATTCTTGTTTCATGAACTTGTTTGTCAATAGTTTCGTTTTAGAAAATGTTCGTACATGGAAGCATGTTCTTTTGAATCATATCAACAGGAGGATATAAATCCTATCTGCATGTGAAGAGGCCATTTTCCTATGTAAGAAGTTAAAAGTTGAAATCATCATATTTATCATTATTAAGTGTTGTTGATATGTAACTTTAAATGTCTTTTTTTTCTAGTGAAATATTCAAGTATAAAACAGATATATCGGATATTGTGGTATCTTTATTTAAAATTCAATTGGATTTATCGAGTTGAGATTATAGTTTGTTTGTTGTTTAACTCCCTCTTGAGAATCTTTCACACAGAAATATTTTAAATGCATTGATGCAGAAGTCCATATTATGCTTCTTTGGGATCTGTAGCCGAACCCCAATATGAAACTGAAACACTTTTATGTCTTCTAATGCTTATAGGCAAGATCACCGCAGCTTGTTTTTGCTAATTTTGTAAAGTCAAATAAAACACTTTGATGTTGATGAAAAATGTCATTTATTAAAATGACGGTATAAATGTGAACAATTTAACAAACAAGAAGGGGGATCAGATTCACAAGCTTTGCTTATCAGTTACGTAAAATATGATAATGTTTGATCCCCCAAAACTAACTAGAAAAAAGTATCTGTAAGACAAGACAATCAAAACATCATATTAAAAAGTTAGCAAATAGATGGCACATCAAAATAAAATAGGCAAACATCACAAGAAAAAGTTGGCAAAAAGATGGTACATCAAAGACACAAACAAAACCTCAAAAGAAAAAGTTTGCAAAAAGATCATAATCAAAACCAAATACATGAAAGCGTAAAACAATTGAGTAAAAACTATAATATAATATAAATTTTACATGACACATTAATGATCATATTAAGGGATAGGAATGTTGGGGTGGAGGTGGGTCTTCAAAATAGACGTGCTTCATGTTAGCGGTGGTGAGCGCGCGAGTGTGAATGACTCGCTGAGCTGACCACGTGACCTTACACATTCCATTACAATTAGGCAAGGCGTGGATCTGAGAATTTTCACAATTTACTAACGTAAATGTTTCCGAAAACCTCCAAACGAATTATCGCATTAAATACATAAATACAATTATTATTCTAATAATTGCTGTTTCAAATAATTGAAGTAATGAACACAACTTCAATCTTGACTTTAATTCCAGAATATGTATGTCCAGTACTGAATTCTGAGGTATATATTTCATTTTTGTTTTGTTTAAGATGATTCTGACAGTTTTTATGTATTGGATATATGCCGAAGACAGTTCTGTATTAAAAAATATCAGACAGTTGAAGGCCGAAAACTGTCTGATATTTTTAATACAGAATTGTATGAGGCATATATCGTACTTAAAACATTGCTTTTGAGTTACCTGAGACAGTCCGTTATTAGAACAAAAAAAGAAGGGTGTTAATGACCACTGATCGAAGCAGCAGGCTTAAATGAAAAGTACTTAGTATTTAGGGATTTGCCTACACCGAAGAAGGTATTTGAAAGAATTTGAAAAGGAATCTTGCGAATCTTTCAAATTGAGTACATTAATTATCAAATACTAGACGTAGTTACCTTTATTTTGCATCTAGGCATTTTCCTTTTAATAAGAAAAATGAAATTTATTATGAATTTATTTTTGGGGCTTTGAAAGTTTATTGGCTTCTCTGGTGACCCCCAGTGTGCCCACTCTTTTCCAATTTTAAAAAGTTTATTAGAAGGTTACCCGTTTTTTGTGGTTTTTTGTTTGCTTTTTTATTTGCATTATCTGGTCTGTGGCATGTTCTTCTTCCTATCACAATATATTCGGTGTAATTGAAAGTTTAATTTTATTTTAATTTTGCAATTATGTAAGATCAATGTTTCTAAATTATCATTCTATGTGAGAAATTTAAATTGCTGTTTATAAAATTATCACACTTTTCTTTTGTTCAGTAGCAGTCCAATTTTGAAGGATATCAGTACTGAGACAGTCTGATATTATGATTAATATCAGACTGCTCACTAATATCGGACAGTCACGGGTAAATTTTTAGACTGCAAGAACAAAGGAATGACATCACAGCAATGTTTTAATGAAGGAGAGCATAGCCACTTTTGGTATAAATAACTCAAGAGCAATGGATATACAGGAGGATTCTAGAAATTTTTAGAAAATGGTGAAACAGAGGCAAGAGACCTCTGAAATATTGAAAAAGGAAATTTTAACTTGCATTACCATTGGAGCTAAAACTTTAACTGCTTAGTGATGCAAGACAATTTCTCTTTATCGTGATGATCAATGAACCAATTGAATATTACTGAGTAATTAGATGTAATAAGCAGAAAAGTAAACATGATTTTTTAAATTTATTTTTAATCATTTCGACATATCTGGCAAAAACACAACTCCATCATAAACACACATAGGTCATGGCACATAGAAAAAATATGTTGACAATCAACCATACAGAATTTGACCACCATTTGTACCATTGCAGCTTTATTAAAAGTATCAAAAAATCAGAGAGCTATTTCTCTGATAATAAATTTTAATGCAGTATGTACTGATAAAAAATATTCCTTCTTGAATTAATTCTGATTTCTACTTGGCATAATTCCTCAAAACAAACTTTTTCTGTCTAACTCACACATAGACACATGTTAAACACATACAGCGTATTAGTCAAAATATTCCTAGTATTTCTCATGTTTTTTTATGTTTATAAATTCAATTTTACTTTAAGATCAATTATGTTACTTCACAGGACATGTTTATTACACAGTCCATGCTCTCCTTTGACTCTTGCTTATTCTCAAGCTTCATTTCTCTTTTTATACAGCAAATATTAATTAGTATTGCACATTACCAAAAGGATCAGCAAAATAAATGTCATTATCTCCCAGTAAAGTGACCATTCTAGCTACAGAATCTTTTTATGTTCTTTGGCTTCAAAGATAATTTTATTTGGAATAGAAGTCCACAAATTAAAACGTTTCACAGGCCAATTCATGATCTTATCAAGTAGTTTCTTTAAATAATCATCACAAGCATTTTGTTCTAATGTTTCATCAACTTTTGATTTTTTTTTTTCATTTTGAAACAGTATTTAGAATATATGTTATACTAAAATCGATGTCCATTTCCTTAAACAAAGTGTTGATGGTCCAGGTTTTTGCCAGTCAAAATAGTTTCAAGATCCTGTCTTGTCAAATCCATGGAAACGTTTTCTGTGAAGGTTATTATTGAACTTGCAATCTGAAAAAAAAAATGAATTTCCAAAGAATTAAACCCAAAGCAAATCAAAACAATTTTGTCATAAATTCAATTTTCAACTACAGTACATCAATGTTAAATTACATTTCAAATCCTATAAAAGGTTAGAAACTCATTCTCAATTACACGCATACATGTATATACTTATTCTTGTTTTACTTTATTTTTCCCTTCTTCTGAAAAACATTCTCCTCAAACTTCAATTGGCATCATAACAGATGATTGTCAATCAAAACTTGATCATTAAGTCCTATAAAAGAAAACTTCCAATCTGGTGCTGGTCATACTGAAACAGGATACTGGATCAGTTAAATCCATCATCATCTAAGAGATGATGATAATGTTATTAAATGATCACTTACTTTATATTGAAATACTTGGATAATGATACACAAGAAATATAAACGAGATACTGGCTGTTGATTCAACAGAGAACAACTAGTTCATAAACAAAACTATCAGAAAACTATACCAAACACAACATATATACAATTGTATGAGTAGAAACGATTCAATTTACAAACAGAATGCATAACTGAGGTATAAAATTATATACTGAGTCTGAACTTTTTAAAATAATCTTCAATGATGAAAGTCAATGATGCAAGAGTGCATAATTATGACCTTTGAAAATTTTTTTTAACTATTATAAAAGCTCAAAATAACTTTTTTTTTTTAAAAAAGATCCATGTAAAATGATAATCTTTCTTGGGTGCTAAAAACGTTGGATACATCTTTTTTTCAATTTCTGAATATTTAACAAGTTGAAATACAATAAAATACGTTATTTGTAAACTTATACATGTGTTTTGAGATGTGTGTATTTAGTTCTAAATCTATATATCTGTATATTTTGAAATTATCTTTAAAGAAATGTTGTATTTTGGTGAATATTTTTTGAGATATTTTTTTTTCTGTCAGACATCTTAATAATAATAATAAATATCCTTTCTTGTTCATTTTCCCTTTTTCTAAAACTGAGAATGAAATGTACGAAACAAAGTCTTTCAACTTGTAAATCCATGCATTGAATCTTTAAACATAAACAAGAAAAAAATAATTATTTTCTTCTATATTGGGTGTTGTTAGCATGCGTTAAACCTCTTAATCAAAACATATTCTGTATAAATGCACTTTTGAAATAAAAAGTTGCTCAATTTATAAACATCAGTTCTTTGGACTATACTTACCCTTTTGTCAATGTAATTGTATGTGCAATTAAAGTCTAAAATAAAATTTTTTTGATAATTCCAAAAAATCTTGATTAATCTTTTTATTATTATTATTATGATTTATTTATCCAGTAGGTGATAAGTCATGGTTTGGACACAAACACCATCTTGAAAACTGCGGACCTGGTTTGTTATTGCAAACATTCCTATAAACATTGAAAATTCAAAAGTTGTGAACAAACATTCATAAAAACTGCTAATGTGATTTCAAAAATAATTAAATAAATGTAAAATTAATTTATTAAAAAAATAAGTGAAAAAAAATCAAGTGAGCAAAATTTATTACTATTGTATGAACTAGGCTCGTTCTATTTTCTGATATACTCGACCTCAATTTTCTCTGACTTCCGGTATTATAAATTGTAAAATATAAAGGATTTTTTTTTTATGCATTTCAATAAGCAAAACTATATATGTATTATTTCTTGTGATTGTATATGATTGCAGTAGAAAGCCATTTTGGAAACATTTATTTTATATGCGTGCGCTGTCCACCGGAAGTCCCTGGATGTTTGGAGGACAGATAGAAGGCAAACGGCCATATTTGCTGTTGCAAATAATGGCATAATAACTACATTGTGAAAAGAAATAAGTGGTTTCAATGTAGAAGGTTCCAGTTTCGACATTTTGGTAAATGATAACATTGTTTCTCTAGTGGCATTATTTTTCAGCCCTAGGTCTATTTGCTCTCAATAACTAGTTTGCAGCAAAATCAACTGTTTGCAATTTTATACTAGTTTTTGCAAAAGAGTATTAAATGCAAATAACTTTAATATAATTGTTTGTTTTTCCTCTGTTGAACGTGAAAGTTAAGAAGAATGTTAATGATGGCAGTGGATGCTATTTTTGGTATTTTCACAGATCTCTGCACAGTAACACCCAAGTCTCACCAAGGTCTCTAGAGAAACGAGATGGTACGTCTGAAGGAGGAATCGAATGAGTACGTATTTGATCATTATTTGTTGCTTTTTATTTTTTTTTAATATCAAATCACAATTTACTTTTTTTCTTGTTGGGAGAAAAGAGTACTTGGGCTAATGCACTAATTTTGCAGGAACCTAGGTCTAACTATTGAAACACAAACTTGAAATGAAACTTAAAATGTTTTATAATATTTATAACATCTACGAATCATGAATTCATTCAAGATTAATAAAATGGAAACTGGGATAAGATGAGAATATATTTATAAAATATATTTCATTTATAAATACATGTATTAAAGAGTACACTTTCTTGTTTGCAGTATATGTCAGATTGCATAAGAATTTGACGATTCTGTTTAAATTTCTCAGTAATAAAGGGATTAAATCTTTTCACCCAGTCTTATGCTTATGACTGTTTTTCATACTCATCCGTTCACATGAAGAATGTATAATCATGCAATATTGATATAAAGTACATTCCTGCATGTCTGCCCCATAAAATAAGCAAAAATGCATATAATATTCTTTAATTTTTTATATTTACATATGTATAGTATAGTATGTTAAAGTCTTTAACATACTATACTATAACATACGTAAATATAATAAAAATATACATAAAGCATTTGCAGTCTTTATGATTGTTTATTATGTAATATCAAGCAATACAGTTTGAAAAAAGGGGCAAAATAAAGAAAATCCAAACAAAAACAATATATGATTCAACTACGAAAGATACAGATAGGGCATATAAGTATCCATGTCAAATCTGAAATCAGATGTAACATCAAGCTTATGCATACCCACATTTTATCTGTATCAAAGATAAAAACACATGCCATATTCTAGTAGTGTCTTCACAAATTATCCTTATATTTTTCCACCCATTTTAAGTTTTCGAAATAAGCACTGAACATATCAAAGTAAATTGGAAGAAATCAGACATTTTCTTTTTACATACAAATAGTTGTATTGGTTGAAATCTCGTGCAGAAAGTTTAAAACTAGATGAACATAAGAATGACAATCAAATGATGTTGAGTTAAACAATCTGTCTGTCTCGTGGTAAAAGTGTCAGTTTTTAACAAATATGAAAAAGCATCAAATTCGTTTTAAATTTCAAATAATTTACATCAATTTAATGCCACTAACAAAATGTTCAGGAATTTATGTATACTTTTCCTTTGTGCCTGTGGTGTTTTATTTTAATCGGTTCAATGTCTATTACTAAATCTCTTAAACTTGCATCTCCACTGCTCGTTAAAAATTCATGAACTTTTCCCTTTTTTGCCCACTTTTTGTCTTTTTAAGGGTTAGAAGGTGTGTATTTTCTCTCTTTTACTTTATTAAGTATATTTTATCTTTCACTGTTTTCCCTCCAACATAGAAAAAAAATGTCTCCATATCTTTTCAATACCATTTGCTATGCCAGTATCTTGCTCTTAAAGAATTAAAATGTATATCAGTCAAATTCGTTATTAAGAGTAATTTCTAGTTATTGAAGGATATGATGTTTTGACAATCAAAACTTTTCTGCTGGAAAATTTCCTCGGTAAAATTTATATTATGGTAAAATCTTATCCTTATACATGTAGCTAAACCTTAAGGTCCTGCTCTAGTCCTAACCGTAAGATTTCTTGGTATTTGAATCCAGGCAACAAATATACTGGATTCTCCCTATAGACTGACAGGATAATCACTAAACCAGAAGAAAATGAGATTGTTGCAAATTATGAAGATTTTACATAAAGAACTCATTAATATAAACTGAAATATCAAAGAAGTTGTTACAATTGAGATTTGATTTTTCACTTTCTTATTATCGAAACATAGGCATTTTCCTTATATTGTTGGCTTCTTTGAAAACTTTCGACTCGGCTGTAAAGTATATCATTTTGATGATTCAATTTTTTAAAACTATTTAAACAAACCGTAATATATGAAAATAAAATGTGCAGTGTAAGAAATTGCCCGAAAAATGTAATTGGGAAATTTTTTTCGGGGGTCATATAAGTTCTTTATGTGGATTCATCAATTGTTATAGTAGAAGTTAGTTTGAGTTAATAAAATTGAACGATTGCTTACCTGTATGACTTATATTCCAAATAATATCCTTCATAATATAACGTCATGTTTGCCCTTTGTGCGGAATCAAACTAAAATAAAACTCGGTTACTTTACAGGTCCCAGAATATGACAGTTTTTTATTGTAAGAATTACGTCTGACTCTTATTGTATCTTTTTATTTTGCGACGTATCACTTAATTTGATTTATCGTGAGGGAAAGAATGGGCCTTTGGAAGATTTGTAATAGGGGAATTGATTTTGCGAATGTTAAAATTGAACTACGTTTTAGTTTTCATGTGTAATAGTCACATGCTATGTAACTACGCATTTCATACCGTGAAAAACTTACAAATGTCAATTTGTTACCCACGAAATATAGACTCTTGCGTAAATTTACTTTTCTGGTTGGTTCTAGATTTACCGATACCCAAACACCAATGAAGTTCTAGATTTATCCAAACCTTTCTCGATTTACGTCATAGGTGTCAAGTCATTTCGCTCTATTTTCGCTTTGCACCGAGACGCATAACTACGTATTTTACCTAAAGTATGTATAAAATGAAATATTTATATCAGGATTTATAAACTATATTTATATATTAAAGCTGTATTACGAAACATTCGTCATATTATACTGTAATTTTGTTGGTAAATTAAGTGCACAATTTGAACGATTGAAATTGTATGGAGAGACATAAGGGACCCAAACTGTTTACATTTGAAAACTTTAACCTAAACTGTAATTTACTTTTTAGCTCACCTGAGCCAAAGGCTCAAGTGAGCTTTTCTGATCACAATTTGTCCGTTGTTTGTCGTTGTCGTCGTTGTCGTCGTCGTCGTTGTTGTAAACTTTTCACATTTTCGACTTCTTCTCAAGAACCACTGGGTCAATTTCAACCAAACTTGCCACAAAGCATTCTTGGGTGAAGGGGATTCAAGTTTGTTCAAATGAAGGGCCAAGCCCTCATTCAAGGGGAGATAATTGGGAATTAATGAAAATTTGGTGATATCTTTTAAAAATTTTCTTCTCAAAAACCACTGTGCCAGGAAAGATGAAACTTATGATGAAACATCATCAGGTAGTGTAAATTCAAGTTTGTTCAAATCATGACCCCCGGGGGTAGGGCAGGACCACAATGGCCGACCAAAATTTTACATAGAAATATATAGGAAAATTTTTTAAATATCTTCTTCTCAAGAATAACAAAGCCATAATTGATCATATTTATATGGAAGCTTCCTCAGTTAGTACGTGTAAATTCAGGTTTGTTCAAATCATGACCCCCGGGGGTAGGGCGGGGCCACAATGGCCAACCAAAATTTTACATAAAAATATATAGGAAAATTCTTTAAATATCTTCTTCTCAAGAATAACAAAGCCATAATTGATCATATTTATATGGAAGCTTCCTCAGTTAGTACGTGTAAATTCAAGTTTGTTCAAATCATGACCCCCGGGGGTAGGGCGGGGCCAAAATGGCCAACCAAAGTTTTACATAGAAATATATTGGAAAATTCTTTAAAAATATTCTTCTCAAGAATAGCAAAGCCATAATTGATCATATTTATATGGAATGGAAACATCCTCCGGTAGTGTAGATTCAAGTTTGTTCAAATCATTACCCCGGGGGCAGGGCCGGGCCAAAATGGCCAACAAAAGTTTTACATAGAAATATATAGGAAAATTCTTTAAAAATCTTCTTCTCAAGAATAGCAAAGCCATAATTGATCATACTTATATGGAAGCATTCTCAGGTAGTGTAGATTCAAGTTTGTTCAAATCATGACCCCCGAGGGTAGGACGGGGCCAAAATGGCCGACCAAAGTTTTACATAGAAATATGTAGGAAAATTCTTTAAATATCTTCTTCTCAAGAATAACAAAGCCATAATTGATCATATTTATATGGAAGCTTCCTCAGTTAGTACGTGTAAATTCAAGTTTGTTCAAATCATGACCCCCGGGGGTAGGGCGGGGCCAAAATGGCCAACCAAAGTTTTACATAGATATATATAGGAAAATTCTTTAAAAATCTTCTTCTCAAGAATAGCAAAGCCATAATTGATCATATTTATATGGAAACATCCTCCGGTAGTGTAGATTCAAGTTTGTTCAAATCATGACCCCGGGGGTAGGGCGGGGCCAAAATGGTCAACCAAAGTTTTACATAGAAATATATAGGAAAATTATTTAAAAATCTTCTTCTCAAGAATAGCAAAGCCATAATTGATCATATTTATATGGAAGCATTCTCAGGTAGTGTAGATTCAAGTTTGTGCAAATCATGACCCCCGGGGGTAGGGCGGGGCCACAATGGCCAATCAAAGTTTTACATAGACACGTATAGGAAAATTATTTAAAAATCATCTTATCAAGAATAGCAAAGCCATGATTGGTCATGGGACTACTTTTTGATATAAACTATTCAATAATAAACCAATTTCTACTTTTTCCCAGCCACATTGCTCAGGTGAGCGATGTGGCCCATGGGCCTCTTGTTTACGAATAAATTTAAGCCCAATATTAGAATTTTATTAAATTAATTAGTTAAATAAAATGAAATAAAATGAAACAAATTTTAAAAAAAAAAATCAAATTAAATCTAATTTTGAAATAAAAATATCAGAGAACACTATAGTATTTTTCTCTTTGAATACCAAATCTATTATGCATGTTAACAAAGATTTATTTATTCCTATTACTAAATGTATTATTTTTATAGATACGTCAAAGAAGTGCAATATATGACCTCACCCATGTGCCTAAATTGATATGAACTATTGGCGATATTTTAATATTGAGTGTGGCCATGGACATGGAGCTGAAAATTTTGCGGCTATACATTCAATGTATGAATGTGCTTCGATTAGAATAGTAAAGTCTGAGGCAGTCTAGTCACAATTAAGCATCGTGATTTATTATAGCATTTTGCGAATTGTATCAAATTCTCATCCTCGCTGAATGATAAATTAAAAAAAAACAATTATTTAATTTTAACATTCAGTCAGCACTGGGATTTATCCAATCCTCCAAAAATCACATACTTACAAATAATGTCTCTCTCTCTCTCTCTCTCTCAAATAACACCTTTGAAATGTAAAACTGTAGAAAATGTAGACTATTTGCATAATTTTAATGAACATTGAAATTCATACCTGTCTAATAGTTAATTTTTTTAACCCCTGGGTGGGCTCGAATTTAATCATTTTGAATATAATTTTCTTAATTTCTTTGGAAATTTTAATTTTGTTATCTCGCTTCGGGCTCATTAAACAAGTGAAAATACATATCTTTGAAAAGATTTCTCTTTACTCCTGGATATTTAGCAAGGAAACTTTTTTTTGGTTTCATTATAAAGAGCAGTTACGGTAGTCCTTATATTGAAGTTTTGGTTTCGGATCCCAACTTAGAGGGGGTGGTATAAGTTGAACATACCCGGTAGTCTTTAATTTATTGTACAGTGCATTAACTTATTTGATTTCTGGAAAGTGTTTGATAGCAGCAAGAAGTGAGTCCGGCAAATTACTAGTAATATACAATGAAATCTTTTTTCACATGCATAGTCTAGGCCACTTCTACATTAAAAAACTTCATATACTCGTATAGTGCATCGTCGCAAGCCAAGGGTTTTGTGTCCATTCTACTTGTGGGAATAGAATGCACACAGAAATCTTTGTCCACATGCATAGCCTAGGCCACTTCTACATAAAAAAAAAACTTCATATACATGTACTTGTATAGTGCATCGTAGCAAGCCAAGGGTTTTGTGTCCATTCTATTTGTGGGAGTAGAATGGACACAGAAGTATATACTTGCTATATAGTGTGGCAATGAACATCAATCGAAGTTCAAGATAGAGTCCTTGTCGCACTGTAAAATTCACCAGTCCATGGTTTCAGTAGTCCCAAACAAGACTGAGTTGGACATGAGATAGTCTCAGGAACTCATGAGACTGAAGATTTTCAGAGAGATCCCAAATAATTGCCATATTGCGTTGGTGTACATACATTATACGATTGTGTAGTATTTAAAATTCACATTAGCTGCACACACACCCCCTTCCCCTCACAGGCGCTTGACGTTTTAATTTTTCTTTTTATAAATTAAAAATTCCTCATACTATAATAATAACAGGATTTTTTATTTATGAAAAGAAAAGTTAAAAACGTCGACGTCAAGCGCCTGTGCTTCCCCTCGAAAAGCAATCACAGCACCTCGCCCATGAAAGCCATCTCTCTCTCTCTCTCTCTTGTAGATTTTAGTAAATGAATACTGGTGGCACATGTAGACATCCAAATAAATGAGTTTTTTTTCCGTATCTCATGAATATTTCAGTCGTCTAATTCAGGATGTTGTAAAAGGACCACGGGGATCCACCGTTTCTTTTCTCAGATTTCTTAAATTACTTAGTACTTTATAAAATATGGACCACCCTTAAACCTCAGGAAAGATATTGAAATACTAGTAATGCAAAGTTAACTTTGGGGTGAGGTTCCTTGAATCGTGTCGGGGGGGGGGGGGAGGGTTCCGAGTCGTCAGTGGTTTTGAGTGTCCAACAAATATTCGATAAGCAAATGAAAAATATTAATACCTTGTATCATGATCAAAATTTCAATAAGAAATAGAAGTTATGAAAAGACGATCTTAAAAAATAACACCAATGTTTATTTATTTTACAAGGAAATACAGAAGGGGGTAACCCTTGAGCCACGTGACTGTGGAGGACATCGTCCTTTCACATGGAAGAATAATTGCCGAAAAGTGTAGCAAGAAACACCAAAATAGGGGGACCAAAACATTGAAAGAAACGCCAATTACTATAATGAAAAGGACTCGAACAGGCCGTAGAGTCAGAAGGGGGTATTTATTTAACATTATTTGCATCTTTGCGTACAGTCAGGGAAAAAAAAGCATGCTCATGTTGTTTACCCTCAATACCTACTCAAACAAATCAAATGATCGAACTACCTAATCGAAATTTGTCTACTGTCTTTCTTTTTATTGTTTATTTCTCATTAAAATTATATTTAAAAATAGCTGCATTGTTGTAATTAATCATATGTGTTTCCACCCCTGCCCCCTCGGCACAAATAAATAGAGGTCTGCATGGTAACCTTCTTTAAACTTGTCAAGAACTTCTATTACCCCCCCCCCCTGAAATTGGTGGAACAAATTCGAAGTCCTTCTTCAAAATAGAAAATTACTAGGTTTAGGGGTTGTTTACGATCATATTTCATGTAATTTCTAAACTACATGAACACTGTCGATATTAAATATGGCTGAGGACCCCCTCCCCCAATAAATCATTTTTCATATTTGTACATGTAGGCATATTTATACCACCCACTCCGAATCTTTCTCCTCTCTTTTGGCGTTTCTTGTTGCAATCTTTTAGTCAGTTTATCATCCTTCAAGTCTTTAATCCCACAGTATATTTTATTTATTTTATTTATTTTCATGCTGAGCTTTGAATCGCTGAAATCAGGTCGTTCCTTATATATTGGTGTTGTAGCGAAGCATAATAAACCCTCTAGTGAAAGATTGCGCTGAAGTAGACTTTATTTCAAAATGCGTTCACGCGCATCTTGAGTTCAAGAGTTGGTCTAAAGGTCATGCTAATTAGGAGATGCCCCAACAATACTTGAACGTGTTTTATGTGTAACACCCCCTCCCTTTGCATATCTATTATTAATTATTAAGCCTTTCTTTAGCCTTCCAGGTACGTAGCATCGTTTTTGAAAGCGGGGGGCCAACCAGAGAAATTTTTTTTTTACTTACCTGTGAAAGTTGACAAGCAAAAAAAAAAAAAAAAAATTGCCCAAACTCGAAAATCCTATTTCGTGGGGGAAGGGGGTGGGGATGGTAAGTGGCCAACTTTTTTTTCAAGGCCAACTTCCTTTCACTTCCCATTTTTTTGCATAAAATACTACATTTTCCTTCGTATCACTATAAGTGTGGTAAGAAGGGGGAGGGGCAACCAACCTTTCAATGGACATTTTCAATGGTAAAGGTAATGTTGGGGAAAAAGTGGGCCAGGGCCCCCTGGCCCCCCTGTTGCTACGTGCCTGCCTGCAGATAATAGGCCTAACTATTTTCAGTTGTCAATAGGGCTGGGTATTGGCCCGAGTTTTCGTATTGCGATATATTGCGATATTTTAAACTGTATTGCGATATGTATTGCAATATTTTTAATGTAACAAAAATGGCATTTTCTTACTATATTTACTTTAATTTACATGCACAATGTACATAACTATGATAAGTAACCAACACGGAAAAAAAATCTTGTTGATTTCATTTAGTTATGCTCTGAAATGTTCCCGCAAAACAACTTCTGACTTACTGTTTGGCTTAATAACAAACTTTCATAAGTCCATTTTTATTATATTTAGTAACAAAATTCCTTAATCTAAGCATATTGCCAATATATCGATATTACAAAATCGTATTGCGATACGATATTTTTTGTCATTGTATTGCAATATATTGAAATATCGATATTATTGCCCAGCCCTAGTTGTCAAATTAAGTATGTTATGTACTGAAAGTAAGAATTAAAGGATACAGACTCTGGAAATGACATATAGATCTTACTTGAACAGAGAGGGGGAAAAACCAAGTTTTGCCAAGACCAAATTACTTGTCCGTGACAAAATTAGCTGTGAGCGAGTCGTTTGCTTTGCTAGTGAACCACATGTATCAGAGACAAAGGCCTAAATAATGTGTATCCTCGGTGTCATTGCATGATTAAATGTATTAATAATAATATCGATTTTTAAAAAATAATGCAAAACTATTAAAATCTACAAAATAATATAATTAATAATTAGATTAACATGTAAAAATGTGTAAAAATGATCGTTCCGAATGACCAGGCAGTCCAGCCCATATATTAGTATGACCCGACATAAACTTCCAGTTGATTCTCGCGAGATTCCCTTACGTAGAAGTTGGTTTCGTCAAAATGTCCTCGGAAACTCCTATGGAAGAGGACCCCAGTCCACAGACAGAATTTCATTCGGGAGAATTATTGTTAAGTATCGCCGATATACTGCATTCAATATTTTGACATATTGTCATTCATACGAAGGTCACAGAGAAAAATAAAATTTTAATCTGTGTCGAGCCCGATTTAGAACTGGGATTCCCCCCTTCTCGTATGTTCTTTCACGTAAAATGATGTGTTTTGAGACGTTTCTATGATAAAATTAGTTTATTTAACTCTGTTAAAAACTACAAAATTTAGGTTTACATGTTAAAAAAATAATTTTGTAAAAACAGGATGTATGGATTTCCATGGAAACTTCTAGAACATGTGTATTTAGGGCCTATACATATTGAGCATGTTGATATGCATGTTTCTATTTTTATTTTTATTAAAACGTTGTTGTTGTTTTTTCTAATTATCCATAATTTATGGTCTGTAATAGAATTATTATACCCATGGGTGAATTATTCTACATAAAATCATATATATTTGGTATACAAAATGACAAAATAAATAATATTGCACTTTCAGTTAGATCTAATTCTAAATCTAAAATTTTTCAGCTAGGCCTACTGAATAGCTACATGACATTTATGTCATTTAAATAATTTAGTAATTGGATTTCTATATTACCATTAAAATCTTTTATAGAACTTTCTTCTATGTTGATTAAAAAAAGTAAAAGATTTGACATAAACTATGACAGCTCCTGAATTTTAGTTTATTATTCAAGATGTTAACATTTATGCATGTTGGTTTTGATTTTCCTCTCTCCACTGTTTATATCAATTTTTTTTAAAGAATAAGTTCAGCAGATTTAACTAATATCACAAATTAAAATTTTCAGAAAGACAAACATTGATGCTGAGAATAAGAAAGCTGAAGGAAATGCATTTTATTCAAAGAAGCAGTATAAAGAAGCAATACAGTGTTATACAGAAGCCATTGGTAAGGTCTAAATAACTTTACTAAGCAAGTTGATTAGATTTCTTTACTTTGCTAAATGCTTCCACATGTAAAGTTTCTTTGTATGTTTAAATACAATGTAAGTGGAAATTTTACCGAGATGCAGATTTAGCGATTTGTCCTTAAAATTGGGTATTATATATCTAGCTAGAAGTATTATTATTAAATTATTAAATATTAGTGATTTTGAAATGCTCACTAAAGAAACTATTACAACTTAAACACAATTAATTTTTAGCCATATTCAATTTTAGCGATCTCGGCATCCTCGCTAATAATGCCAAAATTAAATCCTTCCTAAAAATTTGCTTATACAGTTTTATGATTAAGGAATATTTTTGGAATATCAATTATCATTTTGATTGGCAAACCTCTCCATAAATCTCTCTTTCTATCTGTGATGGGTGTTTCTTTGTTTATTTAGATTCATGTCCTAACTGTGCTGCTTACTATGGGAATCGTGCTGCTGCCTATATGATGCTGAATAGGTATAAAGATGCACTGCATGACATCAGAGAAGCACTTAGGATTGACAAGGAATTTGTGAAAGTAAGTACCAGTAACCTTTTCCCCAAAATTAAGAACCAATTTTAATGGAGGATAGAATTTAGAAAGAAAGTTTGTACCATTTAGTGATATGCTGGTACCTACATCAGAGCTGTGGAAAACTATTTTGTTTCTACGCTTTTAATGCAAGTTGAATGATGATTTTTGCCGGGGAGAGTAAGTTCCAAATTAAAAAGTGCAAATTATTTTCTTAATTACACTTTATTTTAACATGCATTACCTCCTCCGTTTTCGTTTTTTGCATTTATTACAATGCTAGATTTCATCACTTTTGGGCAGGTGTCAACAGGGACCTATATAAAGGGTGACTATTTGCATTTAGATAAAAGCGATATTTCTATTAAAAATTTATTTTGGTAAAACTATATAAAATCAACAGTTGTTTAGTGCACTCTCTAGTGTTATATGCAAACATTTGTTGCTTGTAAAATAAAAATGACGAGTTCTGAGAAGAGGGGTGTACAAGATATAAAACGAAAGGTATTTTTAAAGAAAGGATCAAGAAGGATGTGAAACCTATGTAAAAGTGAATGGGTAACAAAGTGAACGAAGACTTTTTCTTCGGATAGCAGGCGTAGGAGAAAAGTGGAAACATAACAATTGTTTTCAAATGTCAATCACTTTAATGTACATGTTACAGTATTTAATTATTTGCCCATAAAAAAATGAAGGCATTTAAACGGTAGTATGCAACAATACAACGATCATTGATCAAATTTGCTCGTGATCACAAGCATTTGACGGCTAAAGCAATACAAAGGAAATCAAAAATATTTGTTTCATGTTCCGAATCGACAGGACGACATTGTGTGGGGGTCTCCACTGGGATAATTTTTGTCCCAATAATCAAAATGTTTATCCTAAAGCGCCAAAGTCATGATATGGGGTGCAATGGGAGTTCATGGTTTGTCCAACATTATCGTTCCAGTCGGCGAAACTTTGCAAATTATTATGTGAATAAAATTCTTCAGAAAGAAAAAACCTGTTACCTTGCTTTGGCAGGAGATGCCCAAAAGTTGGTTCAATATCCAGCCGCTACGCTTGTTCAAGCTTGCCCTCGTAACACAGAATTGGTGTAAAAATAATTTACCAAACTTTATTTCCAAAGAAGAATGGCCTGGCAATTCCCCAGACCTAAACTGCATAGAAAATCTCTGGAGTATCCTGGACAGTGAGGCCTACAAGGATCCGCGCCCAACGTCTATGATCCAATTACGTCGCCGCCTTCAACGTGCATGGAGGGAAATACCTCAGAAACATTTGATTTCATTAATTCATTCAATGCCAAATAGAATTAAAAATGTACTGAAAAACAAAGGTGGACTGTCTGGTTATTGAAAATAAAAAGAATACACATGAGTTGTTTTTTTCAATAAATTTAGGCCTAATGTAAATCACGGAACGTACTTTCTTAACACCCTTTATATACTATATAGTATATAGGTCCCTGGTGTCAATGATAATTCTGCATAGTAAACGTAATTTTTAAAAACATTAATGCATTTGCGAATTATGTTTTACCTCGAAAATGAGTCAAGGGCTGATTGCTGTGCATATAATTGATACCACCATAATGAAATCGATGGAAAAAAAACGAAATCTGGGACAGTCGGGAACGACGGAAGTACTAGGTAGACCGCTATACTTAACTGTGTTTAAATTTTTCTTTAGAAATGTTTTACGTTTTCTACCTATTCTGTCCTATTTGTAAATTTAAAAGGTCACGCGAGACAATGCTGGTTTCGCTTTCATTTCCTAAAGCCTCGATCTCGTGCAAAGAAAAAGTATTGCGCAATCGTGTATAAGGTACAATAATTAAGCTGGGAAGTGCGCCGATGATAGGCCTGAATTAAAATGGAAAAAACAAAAACCTTTAACAAAAAAAGAGGTCGGTCATTTGGACCGACATCGATAGCATTTTTACCGGTCACAGGCATTTTTTGCCGGTCTTGCCGGCATGACCGGCAGTTTTCCACAGCTCTGCTACATGTGGCTATTTTGTTTCTACGCTTTTAATGCAAGTTGAATGATGAAGAGGGGGGAGAGTGGTGATAAAGTGAAATGTTTAAGAAATTTTTGCATTACTTCATCTTGTACTAAACATACAGATGTGTGACTATTTGCATTTAGTAAAAGTTCAAAAGTTATATAAATCCAGTTGTTTAGTGTTGTAGTTATATGCACTTGTTGCTTGTAAAAGAGGGAGAAGAGGGGTGAAAGATAAAGATATAAAAGAAAGGTATTTTTAAAGAAAGGATCAAGAAATATGAAACCTGATGAATGACTGAATTCTTTTTCTGGGGGAGGGGGGAATGAAATAAAGATTATTTTCAAATTCAGTCACTTGTACATGTACAGATAACAGGCCCATAAGAACAGTGTAGTATGCATGATCATTGATCAAATTGCTATGCTTTTGACTCGCAATACAAAGGAAATCAAAAGTGTTTATTTTTTATGAGGGTTTTCGCTGGAAATTCTTCTTCGAGCTTAAACCTCCACTGGGATAATTTTTGTCACACGAATCAAAATGTTTATCCTAAATGCCAATTAAGACACCATTTTCATCCAAATTAATTTGACCTTTTTTAGGGTTACCTCAGAGAAGGAAAATGTTACCTTGCTTTAGGAGAGCCCCAGGCTGCCCTCTGTAGCTTCAGAAAGGTCCTGGAACTGGATCCAAACAATGCAGCAGCAAAGACAGATGTAAGACTAAGAGACATCAAGCTTTATCTTACTTTTGAAAATGTAATGTCCTATTACAGTGTTTGAAACTCGCTGTAAAATTAGCTAGACATGCAGGGCTGATTGCTAGTTAAAGTTGTCCACCCTGCCAAAAATGTACTAGCCCGAAAAAATAATTGTCATTTTTAAGTTTGATTCAGCAATAATGTGAATGTGTCAAGCTCACTATATATTTGATCCCAGACCTAGTGACTGATGAATTCTTCCGTTTGCTTGTTACACTTTGCAGCCCGTAATATTTGTTGATTTGAGAGAGTTTTATCAAATATCTGATTTTAATTTATGCCCAGCGGGGCGTCAATACATGCAAATATGTTCGCCCATGACAAAATGTGCATGTCTTGGGCAGTTGGGCGCACAGTTATTTCAAACGCTGCCTATTACCATGACGATATTAAATTCTTTTAATAATCTTACTTTGAAAATATTTTTTTTACCAGATTGAAATTGCAAATGGAGTGATGAAATTTGAAACAATGGCAGAAGAAGACTTTCAAAAAGAAGACTTCAGAAAGGTAATAGTTCTATCATTGCAAACCAAATGGCCTCAATAGTATAGAATACATTTGATTTGTGTTTTGTATGTATTGTGTGTGCATGTGGTCCTGACAATAATTAGGTTTGTGCAATTTTATTAACAGAGATGCCACACACCTACTATACTGAATAATTAAAGCAGTATGAGCCGCAACTTTGATGTCAGAATTTTTTGTTGCAAAATTGTGAATAATTATTTCAATGACAGAAAAAAAATAACATTAAGAAACTTCTGCTGTTAAATTTTGTGAGAAAAAAACCAAACGTTGAGAAAATTAGTTATATTGGTATTTTTTTCTTCATTTGGATTATACTTCACGTTAAAAGGCATACACAACCTCTGAAATGTTTGTTATAATTGATTAAGAAATTATTTTCAGTGCAAATCCTTTCGTATTTAAAAATTTTTTTGGTTGTGTATATTGGTGGTTTATTCTGCTATTATGTAACCTATATGAAAATCTTCAGTGATTTTTAATCACAGCACCAGTGAGGTGTAAATTACATATAGATTTATCTAAATCGCTGTAAAAATTTCCAGATATATCGCCATATTTGATGTCAGAATTTCAGAATTTTTTGTTGCAAAATTGTAAATAATTATTTCAATGACAGAAAAAAATAACATTAAGAAACTTCTGCTGTTCATATTTGTGATGAAATTTTGTTTCTAATTCTGTTAAAAAGATTGGAATTTCAATCACCAATGATTATATTTTTGGGTTTTTAATTAAAACTGTTCAATAATGATATAATTTGTAAGGAAATAACTTTTCATGTAACAAAATACAAAGAGAAAATTAATCAACATGTTGCTTTTACTGTAAAAGTTTTAGTTTAAAGTGTTATTTATATTAACACAAAAACTTTAAAATGCAATAAAACACTTAAATGATTTATGCATTAAAATGATCTAGAAGCCCTTTCATAATATATCACATATCGCTTTAAAAAATATTGTATCGTATCGTATCGAAATTTTTGGCTCAATACACAGCCCTTGATTTATCATATTAACACATTTTAAGAGCAATATAAAATTTTCAAAACTCAGCTCATATTGCTTTAAAGTAATGTCCATGTTCATTAGTCATAAAATTTACAACATGTATATGTGTTACAGTAAAACACACTTTTAGCAAAGAATCTTACAGTGTATGTAATGAATTGATGCTTACAACAAAGAGATTTTCATTCCCCACGACTTTAAATGTATATAATACTGTGTTATGCATCGATCATTACAGTAATTATACATTACAGCATGCACATAGCATGCATGTGCGAGTTATTATAGTTACATGTATTTAATATCTGATAGAAATGATGATCACCAGTTATTTTGGTCTGTGTATTGGTAATTAATGTAGAAAAATAGTGTACACGTACAAGTAAAAGTGTGTGTGATGGTTATTACATTTACTACACTGCATTGATGTGATAATCATTATGAGTACTATAAGGTATTTATGTTTGTAATTTGTTATTGTAGGCTGTATTCTGTATGGATCAGTGTCTACAGAAATGTCCAGCATGTATCAAGTTTAAACTGAAGAAAGCAGAGGCTTTGGCAATGCTAGGCAGATATCAAGAGGCCCAGGAAATTGCCAAGTAAGTATTAGATGTCATAGTATGATCTTTTATGTGTGTGTAGTACATTTTATACAAAAGCTGGTCAATTAAATGCGATCAAATATATATCAATGTAGCATATTTTACTACCATGAGCTAATGTAGAAAACACTGATGTGAAATAGTATTTAGTATACCGGTAGTTGATGTTTAGTTTCAATTATTAAGCTACTGTGATATTAACTATTGAGAATCGTAGTCTACATACATGTATTTAACATATCAAAGTGGCATCATTCAAAACATTATCATAGTATATCTGTATTATAAAAATGAAGTCAGTATCACTTGATCCAAGCAATTGTTTACTTTGCAGTGATGTGTTACAAAGAGAAGATCCCATGAACTCGGATGCCCTATATGTGCGGGGTTTATGTCTGTATTATGAGGATATGGTAGATAAAGCCTTCCAGCATTTCCAACAAGTTCTGAGGCTAGCACCAGACCATGCCAAGGCAAAAGGAGTCTATAAAGTAGGTCTTTGGTATTAGATTCAGCAAATCTTTATTTATCAACTGCATCTCTTAGAAAATAAAATCTACTGAACAAGAGCCAAAGAAATCCAGATAGGATAGACTTTTTCAATGTCACCTTTTTTTCTCTGCTTGTTCATAGTTATTCCCCTTCCATGATCCACTCCCTAAAATTTTCAAACTAAATTACCTACCTACTGATCCATTTTGTCACCCAGTGTTGAGAGAGGCCTGATTAATAGTACATGTACAGATAAGGGGAATAAATATGTAACTCCATCCAATGTTTTGTTGAAGTGAAAGAAAATTCCTGTTTTTCATGAAATCTTTTTCTGATTTAAAACTTTGATACAGTTCAACAGATTTTTAATGGCATTTATTTTATTGCTTCAGTCAATAGAATATGTCACCATCTGAGGGATAAAAATGTCCCTTATATCTGAGAGTTCCTTACACAAGTATTACTTCTTTATAGATGTGTGTTACTGCTTTTCCTTGAGGATATAATTTTATTGAAAGTTCCACAGGACTGGGGCTGTATTTTCCAAACATTATGATATGACTTGCTCTAAATGTTTTACACAAAGAATAAACTTTTTCAGAAAGCAAAGTCACTTAAAGCAAAGAAAGAAGAAGGCAATTCAGAGTTCCGTTTAGGAAACTTGGATAAAGCACATGATTTATATACAGAAGCTTTAGAGATAGATCCCCTTAATAATTCAACAAACTCCAAGTTATATTTCAACAGAGCTACAGTATCATCCAAAGTAAGTATTGTGTAAGAGAAAAGAAAAAAACATGTTTTTGTTGTTGCGTGAAGGTACATTTAAATTAAATATAAAACCTTATATTTTGTAGTTAAATCAAGTGCAAGATGCCATAAATGACTGCTCAAAAGCAATAGAACTTGATGACATGTATATCAAAGCATATTTAAGGAGGGCAAAATGGTGATATATTTTTTTTAAACTTGTTTTTAATCGCTTGTTTCTTACATTTAGAAGGTATTCTGAAGGCGGAAATATTACATGTACTATATACATGCACACATTGTCACAAAGGTTTAATTTTGGGTAGTTCAACGTAGATTCAAAAGTGATCAATTTTAAATATATATGTTTTTCAACTGTGCATTCTGCAATGATTCAATGAAAGCAATGAGTCAATTCATAAAATACTGTAAGTTTGAGAGTCAAAATGTTCCTCAACTTTTGTCCAAAATCTCATGGCTCAATAGAGGTTAGGAAGAGAATTATAATTGACTCTTAAAATTTTTTGTAAATACAATAAAGGAAGATATGTGTGTTCTTGAATGTGAAAAAGTCACCCAGAAATTCTATTGTTTCATTTATTTGTAATTGTAACCGAAAAGAACTACGGGTATTTTAACACTATCCTCTAAAAAAAAACCTATTTTATCAGAACTTGATAACATTTCAGTTACATGGACTTAGAACAGTATGAGGAAGCTGTCAGGGATTACGAGAAAGTCTATAAAAATGATAAATCAAGAGGTAAGGGTAGAGAAAACATAACGCGTAATTAGTTTCATTATTACTTGTAGTGTTCCCAGCAGTTATAGTAAAGGGAGATAAACTGTAATAGAAAATTTTCTTCATTATCAGATATTAGAGCTGTTTTAAAAGTTAAAAATTCCAATCCTGTATTTCTTTTAAATCATGTGTAAGGGTAACGAAAGACTTAATAAGTATTAGAAATAGAAATTTTAATTTCAGAGAATCTCATTCATCTGTCTGTAAGCATGTCAGTCTGTCCATCTGTCACAAAAACTTTAACCTTGGTAATATTTTATGAATGAGAAGAGATCTTTCACCATTTCAGCATTGAACTATACCTCAATGTAAGCACACTTTGTTCGAGGAAACGAATAATTCACTTTGTGTTACTCATTGATACTGCAGGTGTCACAAAAAAAATCCTGCGGAGCAAAAATTGCTGTGTTTACCTTTCAAGAACATCTCTGGGTAATAGTACCGGTACTGTTGTGCCAGTGGGAGAGAAACTGCACTATGCAGAGTAGATGCATTCATTCCTCAGGAAAAATGTGTGCAATGGCAATATGCTATGCTAAAATTTCAGGAGAGAGGTTTAAAGAATGTGGTAAGGTCAACTGCCATTACCAAAGCATCAAGTCCGAACCCTCATACAGAGGATGTATCTGTATATACCTGGCTAGGGTCATATGAACACATAGGGAAGGATATCCATAACCTTTTTCTAAAGACTGAAACCAACACCAGCCCTATAGGTCTACGCATATATTGACCTAGAATTGTTCCTTTAAAAATGTTGCTTGTGAGCAAGCTTTATACCTGGACTAATTAAGAGAGGTGTTTGTGGAGTTCGAAGCACACAGCAACTTAAATACCTGGTAGTACATGAATTTGACCATTTTTTTTTCTCTGTTGCTTGCATTCTCAAGCTTGTAAATTAGGGAAGGCAAAAGATGTTTGAACAGTATGAAAAGATCACATATTTAAGGATATATGTAATACTTCTCTTCTTTCTGTCTGAAAAAGTAGAATATTTAAAATAGCTTGATTACTTGGAGAAAAATTAGCTATTGTGTTATATTTGTATACTGATTTTTACTTCAGAAAATAAGCGACTTCTTCAAGATGCAAAGCTTGAGCTGAAAAAGAGCAAAAGGAAAGACTATTATAAAATCCTTGGTGTCTCCAAAACTGCTTCTGTGGATGAAATTAAAAAGGCATACAGGAAGCGGGCATTAATCCATCACCCAGGTAATGTCAGCAACACAGTTTTCTTAAGAGTCTAAGAGTAATGATTAATTCATTTTTTGTCACTCTTTACTGTAATTTAGAATTGTTGCTAAGAAAATCCATCAAACAATGTTGATTTTGTGCTTATATTGTAGACCGACATAGTCATGATACACCCGAGAAACAAAAGGAGGAAGAGCGGAAGTTTAAGGAGGTTGGAGAGGCCTACTCTGTGTTATCTGAACACACTTTTTTTTAGGAAATAAACAGCGGTATAACTATCTTGATGACTTAGAAGGACCTGGTGGATTTGGTATGATTAAAATAACCATCATTTCACTGGAAGTTTCAGTCAATCAACTTATTAATCAGATGTTATGATTAATATTTTTCACCAAAGACCATCTTTATTTATGCATTAAAAACACATTCTGGTTTTTTTTTGCTACCCCAACCCTTCCCCCAAAAATGAAAAAAAAAATATTTTCAAATAGGCAACACCAAATGCACCAAATGGATAATTAGCCGGGCTTATTGCTCAAAGAGCAATTGCCACTTTTATTGTTTTAGGCATAATTTATATTTCATAGTCGCCATTTTAAAGTTACGTGCAAAAATATAGTAAAATTACTTTCAACCGCTTTTGAGATGATACAACACATGCTCACACATAAATAAAGCAACAAAAATAAAACGAAGTTTTATCTATATAAATAAACATTAGTAGTAATGACTTTGAAAACTTCAGTCCTAAGTCAAAGAACATAGTTCAATAGCGTAAGGATATTTGATAATCAGTGTTATCGTAGTTCTCTACACATTCGAGGTAAAGCAGGAGAGGGAACCAGACTGGCCTGTTTGTTTACATTTAGCTGCGGTACCAGATTAATTCTGATTCTGACAAAATCAGACAGTGGTATTAGGAATGAAAAACTTACTGTCAGTGTCTTATCATTTATATTGATAGTTTTAAAATGATTTTTTTATCGGAATATAAACGTGATTCATGTAAGAAATTCATGTAAGAAATTCATTCTACTCTGTAAATGAGCCCGGCTCTCTGTACTTCTGAGTACTTTGATTTTTTTCAAATACTTGCAAATGTGAATTGGGGAATTAGGAGAAGGAAACTCCAACATCAGTGTATATTAGAGTAATGATAACTTGTAAACAGCCTAACTGTGTAATTTGAAATAGTTCTGATGGATCTTTTTAGACTTGGATTGCTGCATTTATTAGTATATGTTAAATGTTTTGGCCAAGCCATAAAGCTTTTATCAAACCTGTACATTTCTCAGTTTTAACTTGAAATATGCATGTATTTTTTCCATTCAATTTTGAGCAAGGTATTGGTATAGGTTTATTGATTAAATACAAAAAAACGTGTTTTAAAACTCATGGTTTTATAGTGTCCAAATTATTGATAGATAATTGAAATTAGAAATATTTTGATTTCCATGATGTTTATATTTAATTTTGGAAAAAAAGATTAATCTCAAAAACAAATATTTAATACTTGTTATTTTATGATTATTTATTTTTTATTTTTTATTTTGCAGACCATGTGGATCCCAATGTGATATTCCAGACCTTCTTTGGTGGTGGAGGAGGATTTGGTGGTGGGGGTGGTTTCCCTGGTGGTTTCTCTTTCCAGTTCGGATGATCATGATTTTACAACAGCAGACAAGGGAATTTGATTATGTACCGATACACAGAGAGAATCTGCCCACCAGTCATTCACACCTTCATAGAAATATAGGTCAGCCAGATGTACACCTTGGTTGAGAATCATTTCAGAAATCTGACAGTGTATTTCATTGTTAATCTATGTTAATTCATTAGGAATCATTGTCCTATATAAGGAATGGCCTTTCCAGATTTGTTTTTTTTTTTCAAGACTAGGATTGTAAATTGCTCACTTCTGTGCTGTCTCCAATTTGCATGCTTTTTCTTTTATTTTTACTTTTAAAAACTATTGTATTATTATCGACAAAATATGCATTCTCTCATGTATGTTTCTTCAGATTGTAGAGCAATTCTGAAACAAAGGCTGCACTTTCATAATTATCATTTGAAGCATGCACTCATCTGCTTTATCTCCCTTGCCTTGCATTGTAACATATTTCCTATTGTACAATGTACAATGTGTGTCTGTTGGGCTCCGTGAGACCCAACCATACACAGGACATTATTATCATTATTGTACACTCATGAACTGAACTAGAGGATGTTTTATGTTCGTTTTTAAACATGTATTGTGGAGTACTTGAAAAGAATCAGAAAATTATATTTTAATCAATGTTGCATGTTAGTTAAAAATCTGTTTTATATTCAGTAATTTTCTGATTTTTTTTTTTAGAAAATATTTCATAGTATTTCTTTACCCATAATACAAAAAAGTACATATGTATCAAATGTATTTTATGGTGTTCATTATCTTTGCTTTTTGAAGTATCCATTGATCTTAAGGTTTTGTTACAAATTAGGAGTATTGAGTAGGAATGAGTATGAAAGAACGGGAGAAAGAATAAAGTGAAAATGAACATGTACATTTGTTGTAAAGTTACTTGATGAATGCTGTGATTATTGCAATGTTTTTTTGTTCATATTTATGTAATGTAAATCTGAGTTGTGTCAACAAGGTCTAATAAAAGATCTCCTTTGTCTATATCAATTCTTTTTATATCGTAAGGATGATTGTGAAAGTCTCTCACACTGTGTGTGGGTTTGAATTTTTAATCTTGTTTTTTGTTTGTTGTTTGTTTTTAAAAAAAAAAAATGCCCTTTCAATATTCCCTGTCTTAGTACATAGCCCGTTAATTTTTTCCATTATACCGTACTTATTATTGACAAAGAGAGAGGAAATTTTTTTTTTAAACATCCCTAAACTTTGTTTAGATAATCTTTTTTGAAAGGCTAATTTGCTGGTGCAAGTTTCTTTAATCAGTCAAAATGAACAAGGAAAAAATAAAAATGGTATACAGAACAGAGAACTAAATTACAGGCTGCATCTCTGAGTTTATTTATGTCATCTTGGAAGTATAACATGTTTACTTTTTCTTTGGAAGAAATCCAACCAATGAATCCAGGAGTTTTCCTTCTATCTGAAATTTATTGATCAAAAAAATGAATTGGGTTTCATGTTAAATGAAAAAAAGAGGCCCTTTGGCCTTGACGGTCACCTGAAATGGTGAATTTCTTAGGTAATGACCACTTTGTCCCCACCTGGAACTTAAACTCTGAAATTATGTAACAAAGATTTTACAGTTTGGTGAGGACTCCTTATTCAGTATCGTATTTGTGCACTTTAACTCCTTGAAGGTCAATGTAAAGAGAAAATATGCTTTATGATGTACATATACTTCAATTTATAATTCAACTTGGTCTTACCAAGGGGCCTGACCATTGGTTCTGAATTTTAAAATTTATGTAGATTGCAATTATTTTTTATTATAATCATGCAAACAATTGTTAATTATCCATTAATATTAACTTCTTGATGAGTAAATGATTAACATTTATTTAAAGTGTTTTGGTCACAACCCTCAGCCCCAGGAAGACAAGGACTTCTTATTTGTTCCCATTTACTTATAAATTCCATAGACAAAAATTACTCGAGAGAAGGAGATGATAATGTTCAGTGATTTCAACCAAAACCCAATACTTGATGGATGCTGACAGACTTATAAAAACTGATAGAATAGGTCACTTGAAATGACACGTGATATATTGTCACAGGTGCTTGACTTTCTTAACCTTTCTTTTCATAAATAAAAATATCCCCTATATTATAATAATATTGTTATACCCTTATAAATATCCTTCTATATATTACTAATAAAAAGTCCTACAAGAGAAATGTTTATTACATCGGTCTAACAATATCACTATTGACCGGTCTTACATAAGAATTGTTAGACCGCAACGTCACTCGTCTGTTACGTCACAATTAATAATCATCGTTCAATATCGGCACACTTATTTTTGAGAAAATAGCCGAAGTTAAGAGCTATTTTTAAGAGTTGCTGCTAACAGCAAGGTAAGGTAGAAGGGAAGAGTATGTTTTGTGAATAATTTTTGTGATATAATAGATTTATAATTGATTTTGTTCTTTCTCAGCTTGATGTTTACTGAAGAAACCATAATTTCCATATAAAATAATTGATAGTATAGCGTGTATTGATAAAATTGATCAATCTTACGTGAGCAGTGAAGGGATTTTTCCTATATACATAAACAGTTATAGTGGCCTGCCCTTCCCCCGGGGGTCATATGATTTGTTGGACCTGAAGATGAAAATGTTGCCCTTGGCCTGCGGCCTCGGGCAACATTTTCACCTTCAGGTCCAACAAATCATATGTTGCCCTCATACCCAGTCAATAACTGTATAATAATATAGGGGATATTTTTATTTATGAAAAAAAAGGTTAAGAATTTCAAGTGCCTGTGTATATTGTGTAGTAAATTGTAGTATTTAATTTTTGTTCTTCAATCTAATAGTGCAGCGACAGATGAAATAAATTTTATTTGTATTGTACATGTATTTACCTCTTGAAAATCCCGGCAAAATGTTCCATGGACCTCAAAAAAATTCCGAAAGTGGTCAATTATGAATTGTCTTTGCCTACAAAAGTTCATACATTTTCATATTAGAACCAGTGGATTACTTATAATTAGGATTCTAAATTTTACACCTCCTTAGAACTCCCAAAAATATAAGTAACATGATTTCTGTCCCTCATTACAAACTGGTATAGACACACTTATTTTTGAGATTGAAATAAAATCACAACAAGTAATTCAACTTTAAAAAAGCAACATTTTTAATGTTCTCAATTTAAAAAATCAAAACAAAAACAGCTCAATTATGACCAAAAATTACTGTGAGAGACCTGCAGTATCTTGGATATCAAAATAAGATATTATCTCATCTAATAGTGTGGAATGCTTATCGACCATGTTGTATGACCATTGTCAGTGAAAGGGGACAGCCAAAAGAATTGACATATCATTTAAAAAACACTTTGACAAACAAAAATAAAGGAGGTGGGGTGGGGGTAGTAGATCCCAGCTTCTTTCACAACCGAATTTTATTCAATGCTGATTCGACAATACTGCAACAAAAGTACAAAGCGTAAATGAAGCAACCAGCTTTTCAATGAACATTTTCAATCCGTTGAGGTGGGGCTAGAGTACTAGTGGGGATGGGGTGTTACAATGTGCCAGTTTATGGAACTTTTTCAGTATATGAAAATAATACAGATGAGGTTATGAATCCTCAATCTTAAAAAATATTAATAAACTGATTTACATGTACCTCCTACAAAGACTGTTCACATCTATTTCCAGTTTTTTCCTCATTTCCCTCAATTCTCGCTCTTTCTGTGTGCACATCTTGGTGAACTGAAATAGAAGAACACACGTTGATGAAAGACCTATTGACAGAAAGCAAACTATCATATTGGTAAATTCAACATTTAAAAAATATTAGAAAGGAAGCTGGACGCGCGCAAGACAACAGGAGTCTTTTTTTAGCTGTTTAAGACGTTGAAATAACCAAACCAAAATGTAAGCAATGTGAGCGAAAAGAATAAAACATTTGCCAGTCGATACCTCTTCTTTTTCAGCTTGAGACTTCTGCTTGTTCTTCTTCATTTTCTACAAAAGAATGGGAACGATTCAAGTCAACAAGGATAAAAGGAAAATTAATTTAGTATTTCTCTTTAAAATGTCGCATGCTCTTGAGATTTATTTACTAGTATTCAAATTATAATCGTTTTATTATTTTACTGAAGGATTTTAATTTGTTACATATTTAACACTAGATATAATCCATTTGAAAACAAAATGACTCCCCCCAAACCCCAAAATTGGTTGGAGTAAAAAATATACTAATAATTCTGGTAGAGGGCAGGGAGGGCTATAGTCCTGCATGTCCACAAAGTAAACGTTGCATCCGTGTATCACCAAAAAGAATACTTGTTATATCGAATAAATGTGTATAACTTTCGCAAAATAAGGAAAACAAATGAGTTCAAATGGGGGGGGGGGGGGGGGAGTTAAATCACTGAGCATAAATATATATTTTTTAAAAAATGCATTATATTTAAAAATACAAGGATTTATTATGACTATAAAGTAGAATTATGCCGTTTTGCATGTGCAGTTCTATGATTTGCAATTAACAAATAGACAATGAGACATGAGGGGAGAGATTAATTAAGACGCGACAGGAAGAAAAAAAGGGGGGTACTAGGTAACTTACGATTAAAGTTATTTAGAAAATAATTTTACTCTTAAAATAACTGGACTCCCACCGGTGTTTAATCTTAGACCTACCCCCACGTGCACCCGACCTGAAAAAAAAAACGCCCCTTCAATCTGCTGATTCCGCTCATGTGCTCCTTCTCCCTAAAATTCATGAAGCCTACTTACCTCACCTTCACGTCTGTAATGACGTAATGCTTGACTTCCTTCCTCAATCTTAACTCGCAAGTCCTACAATACAAATATTTAAATGATTTTTTTTTTCTAATAACCATCAAATATATATAATCAAAAATACAAAGTCAAAGGGATTCATATTCTATATCTGATAAAATTTGTATACATGTTTGAATAAGATAATTGTTCTACTCCCCAACCCCCAAAACCCAGGCCTATTTTTTTCCACAGGAAAGGCATATGATTTTTCAAAAACCCTAGAAAAAGCAGATTTAACTAATTAAAACTAGTTTTATCTACCGCAGTATTTGCAAAAATTTGAAGATGTAGTGGTCTTAGTCACTTAGATACATAATCCTGTATGCCGATTTTGATTTTTGATGAACAGTGTAAATTCTGTAAAAAATCTTTTTAAAGGCTACTCCTCTTACAGTTTTAAACTGATTGGAATCTTTCCTAAAAATTCATTGCTATTGCAAAGGTTCAAGCCCAGCTGCTTTTTTTCTCTTTCAAACCAGTATAGAGCTACAGTCTCGACAAAGACTTTTGGTTTCCAAAAAGAATATGCTGTTTGAACTCATTTATATTATTAACTGATAGTTATTTTTTATTATAAGAGTTAATTAACAAGTATCAATATTTGATTTGAAGTATTTTCTATATATAAAAATTACGCTGTACAGTGTACATCAATTTCTACCGATTTCTTCCTCTTTAGTCACCGCACACGCAGATCTACTTCATAAATCAATTTAATACATATATCATATACTCAGGGAAAATTAAGGCAACAAGACATACATATAGTGTTTATTTAGAGTTTTCTTGATTTAAAAAAAAAATCGGGGATATGACTAAAATGTACTACCTAGAGAGATTGAAATGCATAAAAAACGTAAATTAATAGAAAAATAATAAAAAAAAAAATATTGCAATGGAATTTTCTAATGATAAATTATGAACTTACTAAGATGACGTAGAACTTGTCTGCGAAGTCTTGGAACCCGTCTCCCAGTTTACTAACATCCTTTTCTAGTAAATCCCAAGAGGCGTCCAAATCCTGGAACAACATCCAATGTCTCAAAGAAATATCGTTTGATTTAAATTTATGTGAAATATCAGGAAATGCGTACATCAGTGATCTATTAAGAATGTGGTGATAGGGTTATTTATTGAAATATAGATTATAGAGAATACTTATTTATTGGATTTAACAAACAGTTCCTAACAAACAAGTTAGTGAAATATCAGAAATGCGTACATGATCTATGAAGAATTTGATGATACGGTTGTTTATTGAAATAAATTATAGAGAATACTTATTTATTGGATTTAACAAACAATTCCTATTTAATCAACATTCAATTTTTGAAGAAAAAAAATACGCAAAAATCCAGGATTATCCCACGGAAGATTCCACGCCTACTCAAAAATAAATCTAAACTCTCTAACGAGGATTTAACGAGGGTTCCTTGTAAGTGAAGGGGGGGGGGTCCAATCTATTTTTGAATACACAAAAATTTGATAACTCTGAAAACCCCAGGGGGTTCGAACCCCCTCTACTCTAGATCAGCGCGTAAAGAATACATAGAAAATTGCTGAAGTGCCGCACTTTACCTGGAGGAGGGATTTGAAGTGATCCATCCCCGGCCAATCAGTGCCACAAAAGAGAAGGAGGGCACTGTTAACACCAGACATCCCTCTCTTCATGGCAGCGATTGTGGACAAGTAGGCATCCATTTTCTTGGCTAATACTTGAAATGCATTCTGGAAGTAAAATATCGATAATATATATATATTTTAATATTCATATGTGTTACTGAAAATTTATAGCACACTCATCTAGGTAGAATTTGATAATTAGTAATTACCACTTGTGTGTAGAATTCAACTACCATATCCTCAGGTGAAATATCCTCTTTATCCATCTGTGCAAAAAATAATTTAATATGAAATAGATATGTGTAAAAATTAATTCAAGATGAAATACATATGTATTCATGTCAAGTTGTCCATAAAAAAACTAATAATTTGCGGCATTTTATAAAATGAATCTTACCTTTTGATGTTTTAGCCTTTTTGGTGCTATGGTGGATACTTTGTGACGTCATAAAGATGTAACGTCACAATCTCCGGAATTAAGAATTCCATTTTAGATCTTTTCGCAATTACTTTGAGATGAAGAGATCCGGTGAAAATCCAATGCTTGGAGTCCCGCCTGGAGGAAGATGTTTTGTAGGAGTTGCAGCTGTAAATTTTGCTGAAGCTGTATTAGAGTTATAGTTTAATTAACAACATGTGTTGATATTCGGTATTTTATGTAAACAATCGCCGAGTATTTATCTTGAACTCAAAGTTGTCTGCATGGGGGAAATATTAGTCATCGTCTGCTTTTTCGCACCTGTCGCACGCAATCAATATTACAACCAATCAAACGGCCCCTTTCATTCTAATGCGGGACAGTCTCGGTCGAATTTCTATTTTTACTGACATACCTTTACGGTAGCACAAGTTCGATAACCAGATTTTTATTTAAATTCTACCTGGACCGGTTTGCGGATAGTAAGTATAAATTCTTTATCTATTGATTTTACTTATCCCTTTTCAATGTATTTTTGTTAAATTTATTGTGTGTAACATGCAGCAATATCTGTCAGTAAAGCATGTCGTATATTCAAAAGTGTGAACCTGGCCGTGTGTGATGTTTACACTACGCTACATAAGCGATGCTAGTCACGCCTGTGTCCAGTGTGTCCTCTATTAATTATGTACATTTCTCAGTGCAGCATCAGTAATTTCATTAAGTGCAACACTTCTGTAGTAGCCCAGTAGGTTGTCAGAGGGGTTGAAAAGCGTGTCTCTTTTCTAAAGATTTCTACCACAACACACCCAGTAACACAGTTATGTGCAGCAGAATTTGCTAGTGTACCTTGGAGAGTATTTTGAAATAACTTGAAGGACACACCGATTCTACATTTTCTTGTTATGCCTTGTATGAATCCTAGACTAATTACCTCCAAATTGTTACAATTGCTACAAGGCAAAGAATCATACAATACTATAATTTTCACATGTAAGAAATTTGCATATTGCTTATTTTGCATTTCTTTGCTTCAAGTGTTAATGAGTTAATTGCAGTTTTAATGTTCATACAACAGAGTTGAGAGAACTCCCAGAATGTACGTAACACTTAAATTTGAAGGCATAATTAGATGAAATAAATGTCAGCTAAATTTGCCAATTTCACAATAATGATTTATTCTTAATAAAATGACAGTCTGTGTTATATGAGGTATATGAAGCATTTTTGTCCTCTTCCACTTCTTAAAATTTAAAGATGTCTTTTATGACAATTTAAAGAAATACAATGTATATCAATTTATATTTTTAGTAAAGCATATAATAATAGTCTTTCAATTGTCTAGCAAAAAAATTTAAGGGAACAGCATTCGAGAGAGATCCCTTTTTATTGGCTATATAATGAACAGTTATGAGTAACATGACATATATATACCATTGGTTTATTACTTATGAAAAGAAGACAAATAACAGATGACTCAATCAGTCATCTTGTTTCTGTAAAGCAAGAAACAGCTTATGTCCATTTACAAAAAATGCAATAGCCACAGCTAGGGGATAAGTCATTTCATCTGCTTTTTTTGTTACTTTTAAAGGCATTGCTCAGAGCTCAGATCTAATGAAATAGTTTTATATTAGAGGAACATTCTGACCAGTAAAGGAAATTATTTTTAGTCAAGAAGTAATATATTGCACAGGGAATTATTTCATAAATATTATCTCAGATGCTTATTCACATCTATCTGCTGATTTGAAATAAACTTGCAATGAAAATAGTATTGAAATGTACATTATGCACTTATGGTTCAAAAAGCACTCTGTATGTAATGTCATGTGGGAGGGGATAACTCTGGTGTTAAATTAGGGTGCAAAACAGATCAAACTTTAAATGTCACCATTAATGGGAGTTTCTACAAGATGCTTCAAAGTGTTGAACATTATGGCATGGCATATGAATTCAGATGAACAAATACATATTTTGTTATACCTGCATTTAGAAAAATGATGGTGTTACCCCCAGTCTCTTCAATGTTTTAATTATATTGGGTTTCTTTCTGCATGATCTGTTTACTGAGATTCTAAATGCATATAACAGTAGCTCTGTAATTAATGTAGAAGCATCTGTAAAAATATACTAACATTTGAAACATTTTTATAGGACAGCTAAAATCCTGTTTGTGAACTAGAAAGGAAAAAATCATTTTTTGGCATGTCTGTAGAATAATTAGTAATCTTTTTTTGATATGATAGCAGCACATTCACCTTTATATAGTCTGGGAAATATTGAAGACGTAACAAACTGAACATTTTTGCTATTTTCAATAAAGTCACAGTAAAGGTAGAATACATCGTATCTGTAACAGAATATTCCAGTATGGTTAGCATCTTTAGTGTAAAGATTAAATTTCTTCTAACTTTGCTGCAAGTTCATTAAACACACGGTATAAATTCGATTTGCCAATTTCCCCGTATATTGATACAAAAAGTTAATAGCCTTGGGAGAAATTTAATGATTCAGAGTGATCTTGGTGTTTGATAAATAGCAAGTCTGACTAAATGCGATATTTCTTATGTGCTGAAAAGAATAATAGGTTGTACGTATATATTTTATCACTCGTAAAAATATTCTCATAAAGCTTTCAAATGACTAAATATGAATGAAGTTCCTTGTGTTGGATTGAGTACAGTGTATGTTGACAAAGTTTATGATGAGATGTATATATGACTGAAAAATAATGGTCTTTTCTTCTCTTTATATTTTCCATAACTCAACTCCCTACACAGTGATGACAGACTGTGTTACACTTCATGAGGAAAAAGAATACAATACCTTTAAATTTGATGATGGAATGCGCAGTCTTTAATTCCTTCAAACCAGTTTAATAAAATTGCATGTAGGATATTTTTTGGATGATTTCCTAAATGACTGAACATTTTACAGAACAAATAGTATGGTAGACTAAACTAGGTTTTTAATACCATTTGAAGTATTTAATAAGAAGTCAATATGTGTGTGCATTTTTTAAACTTCTTTTTATACATTCCCAAAACTGTTTGTGCACATGATAAGAAAAAGTCTTATTTTTTGAGAAATTAATTCTTAAGTGCTCAAAATATTTTCTTCAATTGAAAGAATATGAGAAAATGCAGAATCTCTATTTGCCACTTTTTTGAAAATATGAAAAAAAATCTTTTAAAGGGAAGTTATTTTATTGTATAGTGGCATGGACAGTACTAAGCCTCTTGGATATCCACAGGGGTGTGGGCTTTAAACTATTCAATCATCTTGCACTTGTGTACTGTTATGACATGTTATGTTTATTCTAGCTATTGTGTGACAGAGTAAAGTTTTTGTCAACTTTAAAGACAGTTATAACATTCCCTTATTTGGTCTAGCCACAAGATAATCTCAGATTATTTTCTTTTAGGGTCAGTGTGGCTATATAACAATTTAAGATCGAAGTGTCCAATTTGCCTAAGATATCAAATTGCATTTGCAAATTTATGATAAGAAAAGCTAGGTGCTATATTGTAATGTAGTTGCATCAATTTAAGGTAATCATTCAATTGTCCATATGTAGAATTGTAGAGTAAAGCTGCATGCATGGATGCATAACTGCATTTCTACTAGACATCAGGTAACTGAAGATGCACAAAAGGGCATTCAAAGTATGCCTTTCATATATATAAAAGACTGTTGAAGTATCTTATACACAAGTAAATAAATATTGATCTCTGATTGAAAACCACCCAAATTGTCCCAGGGGCCCAGAGTCACTCATGTGTAACATTGAACAGGAAAATCAGGCCCTCACAGTTAAATCTTCACACCCTACTACAAGTTGTGATGACGAGCAAAGGAATGTGGTGTGGGACAGATACGTCAGTGGTGTGACAGGTCTATTATTGATGGATAATCATGTCATTACATTATTGTAACGGCTCTATCTGCATTGTCAATCAGGCGAGGATGACCAGGTCGAATGGGCCGGATTAATGCGAAACACACTTACCAAAATGAAAAAATAATTATTTCCTATAAACCTAGGGATTATTTCAAAGATTCAATTTGTAAGATTAGAGGTAATGGAAGCTAGGAAGTGTCTAAAGGATTAGCAACCAAAATCTTAATTTTTAAATGTTTGTTTTATTTATGAATAAGACATAATTATAGGGATAATGTCTACAAATGCTCATATTACAATACAACACTGTAGGGAGCATGCATATATTTAGTTACAATTATTGTTTACCTGTATCTTTTGACATTTGTTTATGAGTTGAAAATCCAAATTTTTATATGTTATGGCAAGTTTGAAATGTGGTTGAATGAGCTTTAGTTGAAATCCTAAGGGTAGACAAATGTATATTGTCAGATTATCACATTGACACATCAGTGAACCATAAATATCATAAAATCATTTATTTTGAATCCCCCGTTAGCCTTTGTACACATGAAAATGAGCCTTGTAATTAGTGAAAGATAAGATATGTACGGTTATCGCTATTTGTGTATACATGAACCTACTTCCATCAAAATTATGCAAGGATCATGAAACTGTTCAGAGTACCTTGAGAGATTTGATTAATTATTTTTACCTTAAGTTTGCATTTTAATTAGATTGTGAGATTGTAAATTTATGCTAATCTTTTTTGATATTGCTCTTTCAGAAACATTGGACTTGTGAAAAATGAATGTGGATCCAGCATTTCGCAGTGTTCAGAAAGGGAGGTCTGGATTCTACATATGGAGAATCGAGGTAAATCAGTACATAGATTTAACATGTAAATCACAGCTTGTACATGCATTCAAAATTTGTCAATTTTTTATTCTGTATAATCACCACACAATAATTTTGCAAATGAATCATATAATTGTACAGAAAAATTACAAATTTTTTATTGCTCTCTTAAAAATGTATCATTTCTTTAAAAAAAAGCAACATTGCCATTGTTTAAATTTTAATGTTACCTCAAGAAGCATGTGTTTAATAAACTTTAATTTCAGGACATGAAAGTTGTGGCCGTTCCTCGAGAACAATATGGCAGCTTCTATAAGGGTGACTCCTACATCATCCTCTCTGTAAGTTCAATAAATTCAGATGACCTCTATATTCATCTTTACACATGCAACACTTCTTGAGATGAATATATCAATAGAAATATAATTACATGTATCTGCACTTTCAAAACTTTTTGCATCAAAACTTTTTGCATCTCAAAATTTTAATATCTTCTCTTTGATTTAATTTTCAATATCATTCATTATATTATATAAAGCTTTTGCATGTATGTTTTAGTGGTAGTATGTGAAGATTAAATTAAAAATTTTCTTAGATTCGTGTTTACAGTATGTTTCTTTAAGTTGCAAATGATACAATGTTTCAGTGTGAACAGATATAGTTAGGTTAATAAGTAGAATTTTATGTACAAACTATAGTTATCTGAAGAAGGAGACATCAAAGGCGTGAACATTAAGGTATAAACTGGTACATGTATCTGTAGTCAAAGCTTATGAACATCAGTAAAAGCTTGTTGTTGAAATTGGAACACAATTGCCACCACCATTAAAAGCATAGCCTTGACATTGGCACACTGGCCACCATGTTTTGGGAAAAAATGACCTTGACATTGTGGGAACTTGCTCTCATCATTTAAAGCATGTCCTTGACATTGGAGCAATTACCATCATTATTCAAAGCATGTTCTTGAAATTGGGACACTTGCCATCATTATAAAAGCTTGGTCAAGTTGTTGCACACTTGTCACCATCATTATAAGCATGCCCTTGTTATGGAAACCTTTATTTTCACAGATATTGGGATGCCCAATTTTAGCATGCTATTGAGTGGAAATGTAGTGAATTATCACAGATGAATTGAACTTAGCTTTTTGTTCTGTTTTCGCATGCTTTATAAAATATTATTTCTGCTGAATGCTTGTTTTGCATTGATTCATTTATAGTACAGTAAAGCAGGATAAATTTTGATATATGAGGGACGTTCAATAAATAATGTCATCGGGGCTCGGAAAGAAGCAAAAGACGCTTTTTAATGATGTAGTCTTCATGATTTTACTTATTAATCTCTTTTTATTAAAATAGATGTCCGTTAAAGTTTTTATTTAATTTCTGATTGTATTTAGAACACATTTTGGGGTATGACCCTTAGTATACTGGAAAATACCAGATCCAATGATTTCCTGGACTTGTTTTTTTTCTTTCTGAAAGGTGGTTTTTCAAGTTTGGAAATAGAAACAAGTCAAAAGGTAAAAGATCTACAGAATATTGTTAATGTGAAAAAAATATTGACTTTCTTTTTATCCCGAAAACCCCTAACTCTTAAGGGGTGCAGGGTTTGGACGCTGTCATGAAGAAATTTAATGTAGTGGATTCCTGATTCTAGGTCCTTCCTCTAATAAACCTTTCGATTTTTTTGCAAAAAGATTGCTTTCTAGACTCCTCCAAAAATTAAACTGTCTCTCCGAATACGAAATTGAACAACAGTACCACTAATATTTAAGAAAATTGCATATAAATCTGTCTTTGTGTTCTTGCATACCTTTGCTCTTGTCGGACCATTGCTGTTTTTATCAAGTACTTCTTATGGTAAATTTTGTCTTGATGGTTTTAAGCAATAGATTTATGTTCCATTATCTATTTGAATATGAAACAAACTTGGATAACTACAGTTACTGATATTTTAAAATAATTGTTAAGACATACAATCAAATTTGCTATGTGTCTTAAAGTCAGTCGTACATCATCAGATATTATTTGTTGAAATTGGGTAAATAGTACATAACTTGTTATAATTTTTGTTGGCAAAAACGGTACCCATTTTTGATGCCCATTATATAATTTTTTATCACTGAAATCCACTTGCTTCTTTGTCTATAAAACAGGCATTGGTTGATGCAAATGTCACATATTTCAGTGAAAATTTCTTTGGGATTTGTAACACGTTTTACAGCAGCTTTAATGAAGCTTTTATTTTCACTCTAGTTTACTGATTCTTTACAATTCATTTATAATGCAGTGTCTCGAATAGCCCTTGTTTACCAGCTTCTCACGATGAAACTATGTGATGAAAAGTGGTCACATAAACTGTTATCAACTCATTAGAGATTCAATAATGAGAGAAAGTCTAGCTTAATGTCATATGATTTCTATGTTGTATGTCATCGAGCTAATGACATTATTTATTGAACGCCCCTCGTATTTGTATCCCCTAGACAAAGAAATGTTAAAAAGATTTGCATGAAATGAGATTTCGGGTAATTTTTTTACTGCAAGTAAAGATTGCTTATTATTACTGATTTCATTAGGTAACTTTTGACTTTGTAGCTAGACGAGCATTGTTTGGACTTCTAATCAATCCAAAATTTGACAAACCAAGGCCTGATGAAATGAAAATTTCATACATTGTGCATATTAAAGCATATTTTTCATGAAACACATACCAAAGTTGAGATATGATAGGTCAGGGTTGTCCCTAAGAATTATAATAGCAGAGAATATTTAAAAAAGTAGAAAGAGTCTAGGGTTCTTTCCCTCACAGGGGGAACAAGGGGAATTCTAGAATAACTGGTGGGGGGGGGGTGTCATTATAAGCAGGAAAATATATTCTCCACCCCCCAGGTTCTAGGGACAACCCTGGTTAGTCATTTCAAATAGTCATCATGCATCCATACTATATCTCTCTATCTTAAATACATTAGAGCAACATGTCCAAAACTTTATAATATGGCTCATTGAACACTGAGTCGTAAAAGTTCAACTTTGCCAAAAATCAAGCTCATATTTATTTCAGATATTTTTATTTCTATGGAATCATTTTATGTTATAAGGGGTAAAAAGGAAGTCAAGCCCTGTCTTCAGTTGATTAGAAATCTGTTGTATTTATATATGCTATAAGTCTTTTAATTTAATGCTACTTATCAATTTATCATTGATAATTAATGCATACTTGATTTAGGTCCAAAGGATAAATGGGTTATGATATTGGCTTGCTTGGATATACTGTGTGTTTTGCTTTGAGACCTTCTTTAAAACTATTTGGTCACATGAAGATAACTTGCATGGCATTTGGCTTTGTTTTTGTCATCAAAGTTCCTGATAAAACAAAGGCAGTCATTTCAAATCAAAAATTTAAGAATAAATGGAGTAGTGGTGCAACATTCTACTCTCTACATAATGTACTGCACATGCATTATGTAAGATGTTGCAGAAGAAGCTATGTAATTGTTATTACAGTTCAGAGTTTGATTTCATTTTTCCCTAAATAAAACCAGTATAAAATGTCATAGAATAGTGAAATTGTAGGTTTAAAATTTATACTAAGATATTATTTTTATGCTCATAAGATTTTTATCCAAGAATTATGTATTTACTTAACTTTGTGGCAGCACATGTACACATAAGGGTATTGATCATTTTGATAGTTCCTGTAGTTTAAAAGGAAGGGATCAAGTTTTGGTGTTAATATCCTAAAAGCCTACCCTGTTTGATTTCAGATTAAGGAAATTAAGGGCAGCCTGGATGCTAACATTCACTTCTGGCTGGGCTCCGAGACGACACAGGTATGATCAGCATCTTATCAGAGTTTGTTTTTCCCAAGGTTGTGTCACTTCAACTCATTTAAAGCTACCAACCTAACCTTAACTCAGGCATGTCTTTGTGGCCTGATTAAACTGTGTAAAAAAAAAAGGCAGAGTGCAGAATTAAAGGTATATATATTGAGAGCTTATTTAGATTTTAAGACCAATGGCTCTGAGGTAGACATTGTGAAAACGTGTGGATGTGATTGGAATGTTGATCAGAAAGCACAGGTAGTTGTGGGTATTTAAATGTCAAATTGCCAAAGCACTGAAAAAAGAAGGCAATAAAAAGCACACATAAAAAAAAAAACATATCCTCTGGCAAAAAACCAGATTGTTGGTTTTCTGGGTAATATGAAAGCTGATTCAGCTAATTTATTTCAATAAATTGATATTAATTTCCTACAAAAAAAAATTAAAAGCAAAAAAATCTTGACAGATGTTGGAAATACATGTATATATTGAGTTGAAGTAAGATTTGAAGAGATGTACATGTATAATAATATGTAAGTTTAAAATATATTGATATAGGATGAAGCAGGTGTAGCAGCATATAAAACAGTAGAACTTGATGATTACTTGGGAGGGGCACCTGTTCAACACAGAGAGGTCGAAGGTCATGAATCAAAACGCTTCCTCAATTATTTCAAGTCAAAAGGAGGAGTCAGGTATAGATATAAGTTTTTATTCAAATGAGCATTTTTCGCAAAAGTTCAAAAGAGTTTTTTTTTGGTAATTGACTTCAAAAAGAGGTGTTAATTGCTAAACCATTAGTGGAAAACGATGTTAGCTTAATTTTTAGAAAATGACTGAATCCATTGAATGATGCAATTTTTTCTCTCTCCAATTTTCTAGATATTCTGATGGAGGTCATAAATCAGGCTTTAACCATGTGGAACACACATTTAAGCAGAGACTCCTACATGTCAAAGGAAAACATCATGTCAGAGTATCAGAGGTGAAGAGATGAAACATTTTGTCATGTACTGATGCATGTACAATATTTGCTAGTGTTATGAAACTGAAAAATATTTGTGGTTTTAAGAATTACATATTGAATTTGATATGTACATAAATTATGGTATTTTGCAATTTTCTTTTAATATCTCTTGCAACACTCCTTGAATTTAATTATGTGGAGAGTTATAGGGGGTAATTTTTAACTGGGATCCACAAATGTAAACAATATTTTTTTTACAGACACCTATTGGCTGGTCATCCATGAACCATGGTGATGCATACATCTTGGACACAGGTCTGGTATTGTTTGTATGGGTGGGAAAAGAGGCCAGTCGCACAGAGAGAATCAAGGTGAGACATCAAAAAATCAACACAGATGACCCTAACAGATTAATAAGTCCATGAAGATCTAGGTCCTTTACTAATTTATTGTCTTTGCAGGCATTGGAACATGCTAGACATTTGAGAGATGAGAGAGGAAAAGCCAACATTGTCGTAGTGGAGGATGGGCAAGAGAAAGAAATGGCCAAGGATGAATTAGACGTAATACAATTATGCATTATTTATCATATTTAGATATAAGAATGCACTGCGAAAGAAAATACACTTGTTAAATACTGGTAATATTTAATTTTCTGATGATAGTGTGTATGTTAAGCTTTACTCTTTCAATTTAGGAATTTGAAAAGCACCTGTCGTTGAGTTCCAAAGATCAAATCAAATCAAAAGATGAAGGAGGAGCAGATGAGGTGGCCGAGAGGAAGGGCAGCTCTGAGCTTAAACTTTATGTGTGAGTCCTGATCAAATTCAGTGAAAACAATGAACTTGGAAGATGTTTACATAAGAATAAGTGAAGGGATTTTGTAATGCATTTTAGGCTGTATATTTTTAAGTACATATTCTTTTATGCAGCTGTTCAGAAGATGATGGTACCCTCAAAGTCTCTGAGGTCAAGAGTGGACCACTTCTAAAGTCTGACCTTGACTCTGGTGTAAGTTGGTTAAGTCTTCATACATTATGTTATTGTTAGTCAAGTTAAACTCTTGAGTGATCCTCATTAATAAACAAGATGTATTAACTTCAATGTTTTATTTTTTCTCTAGGAGTCCTACATTATTGACAATGGCAGTGCTGGTATTTGGGCCTGGATTGGAAAGAAATCCTCCAAGAAAGAAAGATCTGAGGCAATGAGGAATGCCTTGGTATGTATAGTTATATGTATGTCTAATTTAGAGTACAACACTGTCTCTCTTGTAAATTATCCTAGTTCTATTGAAAAAGGATGACGTCCTGTCAGTGTACTACAGAATGTGTTTTATGTAAATTAAGATGCACCTTTTCATTCCTTGTGACAAGGCTTAAATGTTTGGTACCAACCTTATACCCTTGATGTTTGATTTTAGCCTACTTTTAAAAAAACTTTCACCCTTAGCCATGAACTGTTATATTCAGGCATCAGTATTTCAAAAGCATATCTTGCTTGTAAAATATCAATACTTTTTTAAATGTAACACTTAAAAAAATTGAAAAAAATGTGTGTTACATTGTAATTTAAAGTATTAAAAAGAAAACAATTTCTTCTTTCTTTCAGGGTTTCATAAAGAAGAAGAACCTACCCACCAGTACTAATGTCACTCGTGTTGTGGAGGGGGGTGAACCCTCCGATTTCAAATGTCTCTTCAAGGACTGGCCCCAGCCTCCCATTACAGGCAAAGTCTACAGTCGCAACAGAGTCGGTAAGTATAGAATTGATTGTCAGAGGAATTAATGTTAAAATTTTAATTCCATCTTTTGTTATGGGAACAAAATAAAAAGTTTATGATTTCTTTTGCAGCCAAAACCATCCAGACCAAGTTTGATGCTTCTACTCTTCACTCTAACCAGCAGCTGGCTGCCGAGACTCAGATGTTTGATGACGGGTCAGGAAGAGTTGAGGTTAGTAGAACTGATCAACATCATATAGTTTGTTTACTTTTTATCATATAGGATTTTTGTCTTTAGAACTCTACAACACATGAAAAATACTATTAGGTTAAAAGATTTCTTTGTACATGTATTGTAGACTGTGTACAGACAGTAAAACTTAATGAAAACAGGTTCATGATTTGCATTAAATAAGTAGCTAAGCTTTTATAGTTGGACTATGATTTTTGATATTTCTTTCAATAAAAATGTTTTTCTAACATCATTTATGCATTGTGTACTTTGAAGTCTGAGCATAAAATCTACCTATAATCACTCAGCTTACGCATCTTTTACATATATGTAGGTTTGGAGAGTAAAGGACTTTGATTTGGAACCCATACATGCCAAGTACATGGGACAATTCTTTGCTGGGGACTGCTATGTTATACAGTACACCTATCAAGTGGCAGGGAAAGAAAACCACGTCATCTACTACTGGCAGGGACTCAAGGCCACCACAGACGAGAAAGGGACATCAGCTCTAAAGGCAGTGGAGCTGGATGATAAGCTAGGAGGGGCTGCTGTTCAAGTAAAGGATTTTAAAATCTACCCAAGCTAGTGCTAATATGTTAAAAGCAATAGAATGAATTTAAGTTTTTTTCATATTTTATTTTATGAGTTAATTGCAATGTTGTTATGAACTGTGGAATAAGTTTTTGTTATGGTTATTTGCAGGTTCGAGTGGTACAGGGTAAAGAGCCAGCCCACTTCATGTCCATGTTTGATGGCAAAATGATCATCTTCTCTGTAAGTCAATCGTCAGTTTAATTATTTATTTCATATTTTGTTGTTTTTTCAATATTAAATTGATCTGTTTCATTAATCAATGATAAATTGTCTGGTTGTATTAGGGTGGACATGCTGGATGGGGTGGACAACAGAACAACAATGCTGATGGGCCGGGAGACAGTTACATGCTTCAAGTCAGGGGGACAAACCAACTCAACACTAAAGCTGTTCAGGTATTTTAGCAGTATTATGTACTAGAATCAGAATTATTAACTATGCAGGCAGTGAATTAGAAGATTTTGAAAATTAACTTTTCTTCTTTTCACAGGTGGAAATGGATGCCTCATCTCTTAACACAAATGATGTTTTTGTTATTTTCACCAAAACTCAAGTCTTCATCTGGTGTGGAAAGGTAAGGTATAGGGACCTCAATTCACATTGATTAAATTTTATGGTTTATTTCACTTGAGTGATTTATTAAGGGTTTTGGACACATTCATGTATTTGAACTTTCTACTGTTTGTAGGGTAGCACAGGGGATGAAAGAGAAATGGCCAAAAAAGTCACAAGCAGATCACCAAGGTAGGTGTAGAAATAAAATCACCTTTTTTATGTAGAGTTACTAGCTTATCAGATTTTTTGTCGAGCATAATGTGTATGTAAATGTGCACTACAAATGTATAGCATATATGTATGTTTGACAGAGAGCCGGTCATGGTATTTGAAGGTCAAGAGAAGGACAATTTCTGGACCGTTTTGGGAGGAAAGAAACCTTACATCAATGATAAGAGGCTCCAGGTATGTTTGTGAGAGCTATCAACAGAGTTCTTTTCCTGGATTTTTTGTAAGATCAAAGAGGTAAAGCCACGAAGTGCAAAAATATGCCCTGTCACCAAAATGAATAAAATTTTATTCTGTGATAGGAGAGACTTTGTGGGTTATAACACAATTTATTTTTTAGTGATATCTTTTCCAGTTTTCTTTTTATAGTCGTTTGAAATTGGTATTGTTTTCAAGTAAAATCTACATGTATAACGTCATGACTTTTGACGATTTATATACACATAAATGTGTATTGTAACGGTATGACGTTAACGTTATTTAAATGAAGGTAATTATATCTACATTATTGGAAGGGGGATCCACTAAAATAAACCCTAACCTAAGAATTTGGGAAATTTTATCATAGAACAGTTAAGAAGTTTAGAATCATGAGATAAATACACCGCCAGCTAGTTTTTGCTTAGATTAAAAAATTGTCTAAATACTGTTATAGTGTCCTGTTAAATCAAAAACAACTTTTTAAAATGATACATTAAGAGATAATAGGGGAAAATTATTCACAGTGTGAATATTGGCTGTATCCAGAGTATTGATTAATCCATAAAGTCACGGAAAAGTGAATATTAAGTGGGTTTTTTTTGGGGGGGGGGGGGGTTGTGAAATTATAGTATAAGCAACAGAAGGCTGACTTGCTGAACATTTGGAAGGATATAATTTAGCCGACGTACCTTCAACGTTCTTTTATCGTCAAGTTTTATCCCTTCGGTAGAAGCTCTAGGGTAGTGTACATTGCTATGCATACTGGAAAATCATTCGAGATTCATAATCAAAGACGTTTGACGGCACTTGTTTTGATAAACTATAAATTAATTACAAAATCTATAACCACTTTATTTAAACATCTTTAAACGCCAACAGATGAACAGGCGCGGATCCAGAATTTTTTTCCAGTCAAATACATTACTCGTACAACCCAGCAATCTCTTTTCATGCAAAACAAGCAAACAAACAAAACAAATCAAGAACAAACCCCCCAAATAAACAAAATAAACCCACATAAACTCCTTTCCCATGTTTCGGATTGTTTTCCCCATCGTCTCAAGACACGGTCTGGAGTCCGCATACAACCCTTTCCTCCCGATTGGGAGAATATGGGCATTTTTGTCGTAGTTTGCGACGATGATTGTGTTTCCCATTCAAATAAAACCATGACTTTTTATACAAACTCAACACAGATTCCATGGTTTCAGTGTCATCTAGGAGAGATCCAAGGTCACTTTTACTTAGTTTAGTATAGATATTTAAAACTCCGCAAATACCAGTCTCTTCATTTAGATCCGTGCATGGATGGACGAATACCGGGTATACAGACAACGGAGGTAATGTTTATAATTTACCAATTCAACGAATTTCTATCAAATCGCTATCATCTCGGGGATAGAGAGAAAAAATGTGAAATTTACACAATCCTAAATACCAAGCTAGCATATTTTAAACTTATGATCTATGAAGGCAACGATAATTCTGATAATCTTGGACACCACATGTATTAAATAACTGCTGTCATTTTATATAATCTTTGATACCCCTTTTGATCTGAAACTGGAATATTTAAGTCCGTTCAAGTGTACCTCAAGGCCATATATGTTATGCAGTTAAAGATCTATATTATATTTTTCAACAATAAAGAAGATTCAGATCACCCCCGCTGTTTTGATATGGAAAGCTATCGACCATGCAACAATTACAAAATCAATGTTGCTCTGATCAGCCGTGGATATTTTTACAATTATAGAATAAAGAAAATAAACTACCCTACCCTGTTGATTTGTGTTTGTATTTTTGAATGAAAAGCCCCCCCCCCCCCCCTAAACACTATCGAATAGATTTATTTCACTTCGTCTGTTTTTCACTTGTAAAAACTAAAAAATTGATTTTTTTTTTTCGATTGTGTATGTAGGTATAATTTCTCTAGATTTGCCCTTGCATCTACTTCCAACTAACTGACGATCTGTAGCATATATTACTTATAAAATATTTGGAACACCTACAGGTAAATATTTATAGCACATTGCAAAGGGGGCGTTGCGAAAATATTTTATAAATACTGAATTCTAAGACACACCAATACACTGACATATTTCTGTATTTTATATATGTATCAAATGGAATTATAATTGTTTGAAGTATATATTGATGAAAATATCAATATACAGTATACATGTACATATGTACATACATCGATGTCCTCAGTGCGAAGCTACGCACAGCATCATAACTAGGAATTTTGCTTTTGAAGCAGTATGAAAATTTACTTTTTTACACCTGCATAAAATTATCTCAGAAGATTTTGTTTAAAATAGATCGATGGCTGATATACGTATGTTAATTGTGGCTATAATATGTAACAGTGCTGACTCTACCTCTCGTAATATTATAATGAACTTGAAATTTACATATATACTCAATTTTGTTTCGTGGAGTTGCAGACAATTAATATCTAAATCCTTCAATTTCGTACATTATTTCTTTTTCTTAGTGATATTTTAGCAACAAGCTAGCACAATGTTATTTTGTTTAGCAGCAAGCTAGCACAATATTATTTTGCTTGTATTACGAAGGGCAAACGTGATTATGATATTCCATGTTTTCACAGTGATGTGGATCCAGAAAGAGGGGGGGGGGATTCTTTCAATCTGTTAATCAAATTTGAGATAATAGAAATAGACCTCTGTTAATACATGTAATTTAATGATATCGAGTAAAGTTTAAGTGATTCATCTTGAAAAAATTCAGTTACCATCTAAAATAATTAAAGTCTTTATGACGTCACAATTGACGTATATGTATTACTTTTAACGTCATGTTCAAAGTCTGACGAAGAGAAATGTAACTTACATATTTTTTGAGTTTTGAATTCAGATAATATAAATCGAAGACCATGCCTCTCCACAAATTTCGTATCAAACGAACTACTGACTATTTTATTAATAAATTGTGTGTAATTTTTATACAACTATTGTTATATAAACCAAATATTTCCGAATTTTTAACAAAACTGGTGAATCTTTGCGACATCAAAATTTAAATGTAAAGGCATATTTTATATTGGCCACACGTATGAACAACGATTATATTAAGCGTGTAGATTCGTATCAGCAATATTTATACATATGGTAAGTATGAAAGTTGTTCTTGACTGTGGCCACACTTAATTTTGGGAAAATCTGTGGAAAAATCGGCATTTTTGAACGTTTTTATGAAACCGTCGCATCTTCAAACCACCGCACGTGCCTAACAGCGCATTATTTAATAAAATGAGTTACGTAAGAAAAAGAAGTATGTTGTCCTCTTATAATTAACGTATAATACCGGCCATGAATAGAAACTCGATTTTTGTGAAAAACACAGGGCCAAATATGATGGTTCGTGGCTTTACCTCTTTATTGAATTAGAATATGATAATTATAAAAATTAGTCATTTCAAAGTAACTACCAGATTTTTGCAAATTTAAAAACTAGGGATGTCAACGAGTACCCGGATAACCGGGTACTCGATCGAACGTCCGAGTATCGAATACTAAAATTGGTACTCGGTTACTCGGATGTATATTTTTGAATATTTCTAAGCCTATTTATTAATGCATTAAACAAACTGTTTTAAAACGTAAAATGCTCATTGCACTTGTATATACAGTAATTAGGGTTTACTACGACTCAAAATGACCGTTATCGCCTGTGGCAGTGTTTATACAGTAATTATCGTGACCAAGCACCTGTGGTACCTGACTTTTCTCACCTTCGACTGTCTTCTACCTACCCTTATTTTTTGTTTGACTTTAATTATTTGTTTTCACTGAACATCGTTTAAGGTCTATTATGTTTAAATAAATTAGAAATATTCTCAATTCTCCAAGAAGCCGTAAATTCTAGGGAAAAGAGCGGATGACATTGCACATGCGATTGTTGATATGGTTGTGTTTGATTAGATGCCAGTACGACTGGTTGAAGGCAAAAGATTTTAAAAAACTGATGTCCATCGTTGCACCAAACTAAAAAAACCGTCCCGTAATATTATAAAATCTAGGATTGAAAAAGTGTACGAAAATCGTAAATCCGCTCTGTTAGGAGAACTTATCAAATTCAAGTTGATATTGTATGTAGCTCTGACGACTGATACCTGGTCGTCAAACGCGACAATAAGTTACATTACAATTACAGAGCAGATTATGTTTTTAAACAAAAACACTGTGAACCATTTATGGTTTTATATCTTGTGTTTGGCACGAAGTGCTCATCTTTATTACAACAGAAATACATTTACGGGTAAGCCTCCTATCAGTGCATCTGGTTTTATTTCTACAAGAGTTTACAATGACAGTCTTCAATTTACTTGTTTATATTTATTTACACTTTTACCGAGTATCGGGTACTTGATCGGAAAAACGTCCGAGTAACCGAGTATTAAAAATTGACCGATTTGACATCCCTATTAAAAACCCTAATTAAATCAACAGGAAAATTAAGTGAAATTATGCACCTGCACTTTAAATTTAAACCTTTATGCATTATATAAAGAAAAAATAATACCGTATAATCCCTATTAACCGCCCCTGCCCTTTTAAGTGCCCCCTTAGGTCTTTTTCAATTGTCAGGAAATAAGGGCCCCCTGTACAGTGATTAAAATCATATAGAATTGTATCAAAGGTCTGCCAAAATTTGAAGAAAGTGAAAATGGAAAATGAATCATTTAACTTAATTTGGGTGGATTCTCTTCACTTAAAGTAAAGTTAAGCATTATTTTTGTGGTTCTTTGAATTTATTTCTTTTTTCAAAGATTTTTTGAAGTTAAAATATGACATTGAATATTATTAAGAGAATACTAAAATAATCGACCCCCCCCCCCCCCCCTTTTGCAATTTTCTAAGGGCCCGGGGCGGTTAACAGGGATTATACGGTATTAAATTTTTTTTTGTAACGGTAATGTGATTTCATTATCAATGTGAACTGTATTTCAGGAAGTGGAGACAAATCACCCAGCCCGGCTGTTCCAGGTGTCCAATGCCTCAGGCCGATTCACTGTGGACGAGGTCCCAGACTTCAGTCAGCAGGACCTGGTCACTGATGATGTGATGATTCTGGACGTCTGGGACACAGTGTATGTCTGGATTGGTAATGGCGCCAACAAACAGGAGAAGGATGAGGCTGAGAGACTGGCCATTGTACGTATGCAAAAAGCAAAGATGTAGAAATTGGAGATATGCTTATATGTTGTAGATTATATGTACTTCTTAGTATATTCTTGTGTAATTTAATTTTTTTAAGCAAAAAATATTTTGAAATTTTGGCGTATCATATAGTCTGTGTTTATTATTGACACTTTGTTCATGAGTCATGTGTCCAAAATTATGGAATGTTTGGTTAAAAAAAAATAAAGAAGAATACCTTAGTACACTGTGTTCACGAATGTTTCAAGAAAATCCATTATGAAAACTTGATCAGAAGTAGGTAAAAATTCTTCTGCAAATAAAATCTTATATTTTGTTCCAGGAATATGTAAAAACAGACCCAGCAGGACGGGATGAAGATACCCCAATATACAAAGTCAAACAAGGTTTCGAACCTCCAACTTTCACCGGTTTCTTTGGAATGTGGGATAGGGAGTTATGGAGTGTAAGTTTATTTTGATATCTTTTCAAAAATAATAAGCACAAATTCAGATATTGAGATTGGTTAGTACATTTGGCTTGTGCATTTTCTGATTTGAAATGACAGACGTAAAAAAATGTTATGACTTTGCAGAAGGGGAAATCATTTGAGGAACTAAAGCAAGAACTTGGAGAAGGAAATGAGGCTATGTCTCTTGTTAAGCAGGTCAGATTTCAATGTTTTGTAAGAGGATTGTAAATCAACTTTTTAAAATGTTTTTTTTTTTAATTATTAGCAATTTTTCCCAATTGTTTTAAATTCTTGTTCATGCTTTTAAATGTATTCACCTCTAATTAAGATAATATTCATGGGTCTGTCGTAAATTAAGTTGTAAAGAACCGATATTGTCTTATTCAGAGTGTAATGAAAGTGAACAACAAAACTAGGATACATTTTCTGTCTATTGAAAGTTTCATATGAACACATTGTTTATCTTGGTTTAAGGTGGCAGAGAATGGTTCCACGGACTTCCAGGATGTGGCTAAATATAGCTATGATGAATTGACAGTACCGGCTGAAGAACTTCCTGCTGGAGTTGACCCTTCATGTAGAGAGGTAGGAAATGCATTTTGCACTGGTGAAGAGAGGGTCCTTTGGTGAATTTGTTCAAAATTTTAATGAAATTCTTTTTATTAGAACTTCATATCTGAATGTGGCAATGAACTAATTTTAGGTACTATACAAAATTCAGTGCAAAGATAGGCAAGGCACAAATTTAAGGGGAAGGATTCATAAATTAGTCCTCAGGGTATTGTGTGAAAAGTGCCAAAAATAATTTGGATGAGATGGCTACTTATGTACATGGTATCTTGTTAAAATACTTAGAGTGTCGTAACCAAATTTCATTTTGTTTTGTTTTTTAGATCCATCTTAGCAATGAAGACTTTGAAAAGATTTTCAAGATGAAATACTCAGATTTTATTACTAAAGCCCCATGGAAACAACAGGAAATAAAGAAGAAGAACAAGCTTTTTTAGTAGAACTTTTTATTTTAGTCAATATTTCACATTGCTCATTGTACATTATACCTTATCTGCATTAGGCATTAGTTAATGTATTAAAGTATCCAAATTTGAAATGGAACTGATGTTGGTCTTTATAGGGTATTTATCAATGCTTACACTGTGAATGCTTTTGTGGTGTTACACAATGTTTTAGATCTTGTTATACAGTAATTTTCTTTTTTATCGTAGTGTTGTACATTAAGACACCTTTACATTTGAAAAAATATAATGTTCACATCAAGATCATGCATTTCCATTTGCATTGTAAATTATTGGAAGAATGTATGCTATGTTAGTTGTGAAAAGACAATAACATTCCTTAAACACAATGTTTACATGTATGTGATCTAAATTTCATTTTTTTTTCTTTTTACCGTAAAACATAATCACATATCAAGTACATATGAACTAAGCTGTGAACAAGTATTTATAAACTGGTTCTGTTTTGTGAAAACCAGATCATGTCAGAACTTGTCACTTTATATGTTGGATCTGCTTTGTTGTTTGTTTATTTTTATAAAAAAAATCTTTGATATGTTAAATATTTATGTACACATTCCTATTTTTTGGATATTGTTATTATAATACATGTACAATAGTTTTTTTTTGTTTTTGTTTTTCACGATATTCATTTGGTTGTCCAATAATCTATAGTTATTTGTTCACGTTGCATTTATTTAGTTAATATTTTAATATTTTTATATCTTATTCAAGAGTATTATATTTAGGGGTGTGAGACTTATTTAAACTTGAAATGAAAAACTGACATCTGCATATTTATTTTTCAAGACATTGACGTTTAAGTTACAAAAATTTTACAGAATTATTTAAAATCAGTTGATGGCATTCCAGGGTAGGAAAAAAAGACTACTTGTCTCTTAGAACAAGAAGTTATCCTTGTGTATGTTGTGCTTAACTCTGTGAAGGTTAGAAATATGAATAATTATAAGCACTACCATCAAAATAGTCTATTAGATTTTTCTTGCAAAGAAAATGTTCCAACTAAACACATGAACGAAATTACAAAAACTTTTCTTGCTTTCATCCAAGATGAGTGTACAAAATAAATGTACTTTTATCTTGTTTTGTGTACGTTTTTCCAGAAAAAATGTGTTACGATAAATACATGTACATGTATGAAGATGAGTGGCAGTGGCATTTACATGAAAACTTTTTAATTTTTATTAATAAAGTTTTTTTTTTGTAAATCTAAGAAAGCTCAGTTTTATCAGATTAACTTATAATATATGCTGGAATAAATGGATCTGCAAAATGTCTTCCAAGAAGGTCATTAAATATAGATCTTGTAATATTTCTGAAATATCCCCATACACCTGTTAATGTTTCATTTGTGTTTATTACATGTACAATGTAATTCATAGGAATCAAATACTTGTTTTTTTTTTCTCAACATTAAATTTTTTGTTTTTCTTTTTGAATGGTGACCAATTTGCTGCTGATTGTAGAATCATTTATAGCAATACATTCCTTTTTTGCATTGATATATGTAGTCGTGCAATTCATATTCTTGGAACTTTTAGTGTGCAATGTAAGCTGATCTTGGGTTTTAACAATTGTAAGGAACTGTAGCAATAATATTATGGGGATGGTAGATTTTTGATGTGTATATCTGTAACCAGAATTTTTGTTCTAGTTCTGTAGTTTCACTTTATATACATGTATGTCTCTTTAACATGTCATTTTACAAACATCAATATGTGTTGAACTTCTATATATAAATGTCTATTATGAAATTAATGCAGTACAAGTTGTCTTTTATTTGAATCCATCATCTTTTTTTCTAATATTGAAGAAAATTAAACTTGGAAATTCAAGTAAAAACAAGCAGCTTATACCATCAAGAATTTCTGCATTAGCAAATTTTCTGTACAACAAATCAAGATATTGTGAAACGTAATGAGGACATACCAGTACAGTGTAATAAATTGATATGCTTTTTTGCTGGAAAGAACCAAGTTCAATTTACTCATAAAATGGCCCTGAATGTCCTTATACCAATTAATTGACTAGGTCCTTTTGTCCATTTTCAGACATCAGTGTAAAGTAGAGACTTAGTGTTCTTGTTTCTTATTAAAAAAAATTCCTGCGATAGTCCATGTATTTGAAAAAACTTTTTTTTGAGAAATCCAAGCCAGGTTTGAAATTGTCAAGTTCTTGGATTTTTTTTTTTCCAAGAATAAAAGGTATATATTTGAATATTTCTGCAAAGAATTATATTCATATTTACATGAATTTCCATAAAACATTATTTATCCCAAAAACAAAACGTGTTTTTTATTCTCTTCTGGAATAGTTAATATAGACTGTCATTTCCCGTCATTTCCCAAATTCATACCAAAGCTTTTTGTGTTTCCGGGGGGGAACATATGTTTACTGACAAAAAAATGACAAAAGTTTTAATTTTTCACCAATTTCAAAGGGGTTAACAACTAAAACATAGTATTTTATTAATGATATATGTTTAATTTCATATGCTTAAAACATAAGAAAAGAGGTAAGGAACATCTATTCACATTCAAAAATATTTTAAAATACGATGATGGTTTAAAGTCCGGTTTCAACGAAAAATATCGTCTACCCCCCTTTTTTAAAGAGCTAGAATAAGGGATAATTAACTATTTTACACTGGTATTGAAATTATTAATCAATTATAATTGAAATTGAGGTCATTTATTAAATAGATAAAATGTAGGCGGGATGATACATGGACAATGTTCTTGAACTTTTGAAGAAAATAGGTACAGTGTATATCTAAATACCTTCTGCAAAGAATTATAATATGAGCCTACTCTGCTATCCCAGAAATAACCAGAAGTCTCTGTCAAGACTGTAACTCTACTGGTTTGTACTTCAAACAAACTAACAAAGAAAAAGAAAAGTAGCCACTGGGACTTGAAACTTTACAACAGCAATAAATATAAAATGATCCTTGATTAAGTCTCTTTTTGGGGCAACTTGTGTACTAAGTTATATTGAAATCCAACCAAAACTTGAGGAGGAGACGTAACATTAAAAAAAAATTTCAGAAATTTCTATTTTTAGTAACCATGGCAACACCGTAAATCGAAATCAAAAAACTGATATACTAATTCATGTATCTTAGTGTAGTCTACTTGTGTGCCAAATTATATTGAAATCAGACCAAAACTGAAGGAGAAGTAGCGTTTTAAAGGAATTTCACAGAAATTTCTATTTTTAGTAATCATGGCAACACCGTTCACAGATGCACAAATTTATTGTTTACAATGCAAACATTGAAATGAAAACTGCTGTAAAAAAATTGTGTACAGACAGACAGCTAGACAGACGGACGGACACCTTACTTTCACATGAGCTCTTCTGGTCTCTGACCAGTAGAGCTAAAAACATGGATTATTATCTTCTGAAACAGTTCTTGTATAAAGAAAATTGATGATTTTGGATCACAGGTTGGGGTCTGTGCAAAATGAAAAAAATTGGAATTCTTGGCTATTTTTAAAGAAAATTCTGGTATTTAAGGAAAATGAGGCATTTCAAGACGTCATATGGTAGTATAATGATACATGGACTAGGCAGATTTATTTTTTTTTATAGATTTTTAGTTGCAAAGGGTCCAAGTGTATTCCAAACCAAAATTGACATTTTGAAACACATTATGTTCTAATTTAAAATCATTAGTCAATGCAGCTCTTTTGAAACTGCTGTACAAAATTTCGTGAAACTTTGTAGTGAATAAGAACATACAGTGTAGATATGCAAAGGGACATAAGTCCTAGAAAAATTCTATGAACACATCCTGTTCTGAAATTCTGCTTTAATATGCATTTCAAAGGAGTCATCAATTGCACTTTTCTATCTGTTCTTTCAATGTGCTCTAAAGTTCAAAAAGTCCTGGAGTATGAACACAGAAAAAAAACCCCAAAAATAATAGTGTAAGTTTATTAATCTTTAGACACATATTACATGCTGATCAATAGCTTTTCAGAAAAACACAGATTTAATTTTACTTTCTAAGCAAGCCTTAAAGAAAGCCTGACACACTTAAAATTTCCAGCACTTTCCCCTCTTATACATGTAACAAAAATTTCTAATCTTCAGATCACAGTCTCTTTTAGCATATCTTCAAACATGTACATATCTATTTAAAACAGAATAATGTGCATCCTCCAACAATTACGTCATCTGAACACTAATCCAATTAACAGGTGCACATTCCAAACACTGACATTAATTAATAACAAAACATAGGGGAAAAACAACACAAAAGAATTCAAGAGGTTGACACTTGCACATAAAAGTCATTATAACTGAATAACTTCAGTGTACAATAACAACAGCACTGACTTTATAAATATACATGTATATGTGGGGACAAAATCAAATCCAACAAACATTTTTTTTTTTATTTACAAGTGATATCACAGAAAAAAGTAGAATGAAATCTATATCTTGAATAGTAAATGAATTAGTCTTCCACCAACTGTACACAAGTAATGATATATAAAAAAAAAATAAACTTAACAATTAGAATTCGCCATGTGTGAAATTAATAAGGTAGCTTGTTATAATAGTGTAGCTTGTTATAATAGTGCATCCAAGACCATCATCTAAGAAAAAATGTTTGCCCTAGCTGTCCAAACTTTATTATATTATCTAACTCAGGATAAAAAAAATTGTTTCATAAGTAGGATGTAATTTTTTCCCCTAAAAAAATTCAGCATCAGTGCTGAATTAAATTTAACATGAAAATTTTAATAAAATTAAAATATTCAGTTGTAAATTTGAGGTCAGCCATTTTTAGTAAGTCAGGAGAGGGCAAACAATTTTTTTTTAAAAAGATGTCTTTCCCCAGCAGAGCATGGAAGTTGAGCACTCATGAAAAATTTAAATGCATACAATTATTACATCTTGATCGAAACAATTAAATAATAAACATGTGTACTATACATTTCTTGTAAAGATATCAATTTCTACTGACTTGATGTTCATTTGTTACCAGTAGTTATGGTGCATTACAATGATGTGGAAAGAAGCTGGATATAAAATGTCAACAATAGGAGATTCTGTGCTGTTTTAAGGGTGATGATTTAACATTTAGAACTGACAAATATACACTGCAGAAAGATTTTTTTTTTGTTTTTGTTTTTTTAACAAAGATCAATTCTCCTATAGTTAAGCAATATCCTTCATCAATATACATGTACTAAATAATATACATAAAACAGCTCTTTCAAATATAAAGTAAACTGAAACATGGAAAACTTTCAGTAAACAAAATAAAACATTGTTCATCAAATCACAGCACCCAATAACCTAGTGCCTGTTGTGCATCCAGTCATTGTCTGACTGATTGAGGAGTTCCGCCAGAACTTTGTCCAAGTTATAGTCATGTTTGTTGAGCAACTCCTGGTTTCTCTGTCTGTTACAGAAGCCCATCTCTATGAGTTTCTTCATTGGACCAGAATCTGTGGACTTGGGCACCCATTTTTCCTCCTTTGGCTTCCATTTTGCAGCCTTGGGTTTCCATGTTGATTTGGGAATTAGGTATTCCTTTTCTTCTTGGGAAGTACCGTTCTGAAAAGGCATTCATTTATTAGTGTATCCCTCGATGTAATCATTACCCATTGCACAAAATTCACGGATTTAAAAGTGAAACGGATAAATATTACACAAAAGCTGTTGAATTAAATACAGTAAAACTCGGATATAGCGAAGTCCTGGGGACCTGTGAATTAAATTCGCTATATCTGTAATTCGTTATATCCGTATAACGAATTCGCATAACCATATATAGCGAATTCGCTATATGCATGTTTTCCTAACATATAACTACTAAATCTGTTAGGGAAGTAAATATTAGGGAAAATACCTTCGATAACCAAGGTTCTATTTCGAATTGAATTTTTCTATACATTCTTAAATAAAATAAAGTCAAGTCAATTTATCAAATTTTGAGATCCTTGAAAGTTCGTTATAAAAGATGTAAATTTCATTATATTTTACCTCAGCGGGACTCAAAATCAGTTCGCTGTATCCGTAAATTCGTTATATCAGAGTTCGTTATAACCGTAAAATTTTACAACTCTTTGTAAAGAATTTAGTCGGGGACCCAGAAAAACTTCGCTATATCCGTGAATTCGCTATATCCGTGTTCGTACTAAACGAGTTTTACTGTATGCTGAATTGACAATGATGAAAAAGACTTATTTTTGGCTTTACCTGATAGGTTCTGGCTTGCCAGGTGTAGAAGACTTCTTTACAGGTAGTATAAGCATTAGCAGCAGCACGATTGGCTGCCTTCACCGCAGTGGAAACCATCTGATTTACCATCTCACCAGCAACAGGCCTGTACATAAATCATTGTTTATTTCTAGCTGTCAAACCTAGCATACACAATATGTAACACAATCTGATTTCTATTCAAACTTACATTTCATATCCTTCAGCCTTATCGCCTTTGTTTTGATCCCCATGGTGAGCCCCGCCTGTGCATACATCTCCCTGTGGAAGGGCCTCCTTGACTTCAGTTGTGTCCAGGGGTGAGCAGGCCTGATCCTCAGTTCGATTGTTGGTTGCCTCCCCTGTCTCATTGGACTGTTCCATTATTGTTGCATTTGTTGCACTGATCTCTTCAGTTTCGACAGCTTGTTCAATAATGGTTGTATTTGTAGCACTCACTTCCCCCGTTTCTGTATTTGTTGAGGGCACCTCAAGATTTCCTGTTGAGCATTAGATTTTGATTACAGAATTAATATTATTTCATCTTGCAATAGAAAGATTCATGCACCTGCATACAACAGGGGTAATAAGGGCGTTATGAGACAGAGCTTTGTTTAATCCTTACAAATAACTCAGATATTTTATTGTACCTGATGCCCCTATTTCCCTCTCAGTCCTTATTTCCTCCCTGACTCCCCCCTGGGCAGGAGCTGTCAACATCTCTGGTGTACTGTGGCCGAGACCATCGACCAGTGCTGGGGAGGCCGGTGAAGGGATGAGTGGATCCAGTGGGGGTGTAGACACTGAATTTGAAGCAGTCAGAATATCATCCACTGAGGGAGGACCTACATGCAAAATGTTAGAATCACTCCAAACCACAACATGCCGTCTGTTATTATGACAACATAGCTATGATACAAACATGCACTTCTATTATGATTTTAGCCCTCATAAAAAAAATCAAATCTGAATAGAAACAATATATAAAATGTAAACAATGAATCAGAAATTTTTGCAGCGTTATAAAAAAGTAAGAAAAAATGCTTGATTGGCTGAACTCAAGAGAACCATGGAAAAGAAATGAAAATGTTAATTGAAAAAAGACATGACCTTAGTATATAAATTAAATGTAATTTTTATTTTTGGAACGCAATTCAAATCACACACCATTCTACAATACTGTAAATATAGTCAATGCACAATCACACAGCAGTTAAATGTACAATTAATGACTGGATTAATATTAATCATATAAATCAAACAATCATTTAATTTACAAAATAAAGAGAAATAATATTTCCCAAATTCAAAACACACTATGTATATCTTACTAGTGACAATGTTGTTGTGGTTGTCGTCCAGCACGTTATGGTTGTTGTCCGTTGTTTCATTGTCTGAGGAGCTCTCTGACAGCTGTGCTCTGATGACAGGCTTACTGAAGTCAAAACAGGCCGGCATGGGAACAATGAGGAAATCCTCATCCTCACTGAGGCTCTCATTGTCCTCAGAGGAGTACTGGATTTCTGCTGATAAACAATACATGTATACAATGTACGTTACAGATGAGGCTTCTTTCTACAAACTGTCTCATAACCTATTGAGACTTGCGTTAAGATCAAATTAACAGTCATAATACAAATTGAATCAGAGACAGTAATTTATGCACTTCTGCAAAAATTATCTAGTGAGACTCAAAATTATGGAGGACTACAAAATGCATGAATTTTAATTCAATGCCCTTCAGAATTTACCTGGTTGGGGGATGGGCAGACTGCTCATGTAATTCTCCACAAACTCTTTGTCAATGATCTCTGTTTTTTCTGTATAGTCCTCTGGGTTTAAAAGTTCAACACTGCTGGTCCTTGACAAACTGCCCTCTTCTGGCAACGGTGACTTAGGAGGGGACACAACTGTTGGTGCAACACAAATAATAAATGAATCTAATATCAAGCACAAACATGTACTGATATGTCAAAAGAATATTCAATTCGGCTTTTTTAATCCTTACAATGAAAATGCAGATTTTACTGTTTATGAGTGTATTTTTAAACCCTTTTTTCACAATCTTTTCTTAAATGGATAGCATAAATTATAATTTACTTTGTAATTTCATGACCTTGAACTTGCCAAAATCCACTTGATAAACCATGCATTCTTTGGTAATAAGTAGCGCTTTAAGTGAAATATGGACATCCTATGTACCAAGTACATGTATGAATTTCTGGTGATTCTCCATTATGTAGTTATAGCCCAGATAAGACTAAACAGACAGACATACAAAGTCATTCCTATATAAAATTCATTTCTCACCAAGTGGAGTGTTGTTGGGTGTGGCTGTCTGAGACATTTTGTTGGACCCTCTGGAGGACATGTCCAGCATTTCAAATGACATCAGGTCCTGCCCAGTCTCCTCAGACACAGTGGGCTTCTGCTGGGCGTCCAGCTGTAACTGGGCCATGGCCGCAGCTGCTGTGGTCAGTTCCTGCTCCAGTTTCTGGACAGTCTCATTGTTTATAGTCTCAGAGGGCTGGCTCTCTGGTTTCTTTTCAAATTGTATTGGACTTTTCTCAATTAAGAATTCTGTTTCATCCTTTTCCGTGGATTCAGCCAAGTTCTCATCTGCATGGTCTGTCAGAGTTTCCACTTCCTGTTTAATCACATAAATTGAATATTCATTTTTTTAAAATTCATTAATACTGTATGTGCATACAATACTGAAGATTTCTGACTTTTAGTTGCATCTGGTCTGGTAATACATTGTACTTGCATCCAGTTAATTTCACAGATAGGCCTACTTTTAGACTGACACTTTACCTTTGTACATTGAGAAGTAAAGGTGAATCAAAATTACAAATAATATATACATTACAAAAAGTGGACCCAATAATCAAGAAAAATGTAATGTTAGTCTTGTGGAGTCAGTTAAAAGAAATGCTTTTTTATCCTTTTACCTTTTTCTCTGATTTTGACTCCTCATTGACAATTCTGAGTGAATCCTCTGACTGTTTGGGCTCTAGAACCAGTTTTGGCTCCACCTGTACTAGACACCAGACTCGGTGTCCAAACTGGTGACCGGAATCCAGCATCTTCCAGTGACTCTGATACTTCCCTGTTCACAGGAAAAAAAATTCCTCAATGAATCACTCAAAAATTTATCATGATTTTTGTAAAAGACGAGATAGTGCAAGGAAGGAAGTCCCACCAACTTCTGGTACCAAAAATAGCTAGAATTTAAAATAGAAAATTCCAAATAGTAAATTCCAAATATACTCAGGCTTTCAATTTTCAAAGACACTAACCTGGTTCCTCTGGGGCAAAGAATGTGACAGAGATATCAGCTGTCTCCCCGGGGTTCAGGAGGGGGACATCAATATCAGAGGAGGGGGTTGGCAGGTCTCCAGAGATGTTATGGAGCTAAAATAAATAGACATCAATAATAACAAACCTACAAGAAAACCAACTTAATTTACTTCTTTAGATTTAGAATGAGATACAGAAATCTATGTGAGCATACTTTAGTGGTCTCTCTCCATGAGATATTTCCAGAATTTCGGATTTTCCAAGTCTTTACAAATTTGGTCCCTGGTTGTACTTTGGTTCCATCAGGGATGGTCAGGTCTCCCATAAAATGGGCCTTCATGTCTTTTACAACATCCCTAAAGCATAACAAGTTGATATACAGTGTACTGCTATATGCTTACTGTTATTGGATCTAGTTTTTTTAATCTTAGGCCTATTTACCAAATAGTGAAATCTTTTCCTTTTGAATTAATGTATATTTAATATCAAACGCTTCGTCATCTTCAATTTTACCATATGTATCACAATTACAATAATACAATTATTAATTGAAGTGTGAGATTTTTTTTTTCTACTTTCTTGTTTTAGAAATTTTATTACAAGATTGATTTACAAGGTCAAGCTTACAATTTCATTTTCAACTTTTCTATTGTCTTCTCTTGTTTTTGTTTTATCTTTTCTTGCTTCATTGCTGCTTTTGCTTGTACTCTACAAACAAAATAGACAATGGAAGTCTACTTCAATTCAAAATGGCACCAAATGATGTTAGAAAGTGGATTAGGAATAAAACAGAAGAGAAATTAATAGGGTGATGGTTAGAAAAGATGGTGTAGGAAAAGATTTCACAATCAGACAATATCACTATGATATACAGTGTAACTTGTCTAATCCATGTGTTGTGTATTCCAAAATATTGTTTAATATGATGTCAATTTCTCTTTCAGTACATTCAGTTGTTTAAAATGTTATCTACTCCAGAATGTTGTCTAATTGTCCAGTTTCCCTGGAGCTAGTGGTGTCAAGTTTAGACAACTTATACTACAACTACCAGACTTACTTTTCGATTTTAGCCAGTATTTTGCCTTGTTTTCCACCATTCAAGGTAATGGCCGCAGCCTCGTTTTCATCAGTTTCTTCCTTCTCCTCTGAGGATGTTGGCTGTCGATAAGCTTTGTACAGAATCTGCTTCATGAGAGGGCCCTTCTGCCTGAATCTAATTGGTCGACGGAGTTTGATGAAGACATGGGTAGGATCGTGGACTCCACTGATGTTCTCACATTCCTCACATAGATCATAGTCCACACAGTTACTGTAATAAAAACAGACTTAATCAAAAACAATATACAATATTAAATGTATATAAATATACTAATTGTCGCTTTACATTTGGTTACTTTCAGTCCTTTTAAGAATAAAGTACATACTAACCAACACTTGTATCGAGATCCAACAACCACTTTATTGCAGTTGTCACAAATAACACCACAATGGTAGTAAATTTCTGAAAAAGTAAATAAAAGTTTCAAGTTCATTTCCTTTAAAAAAATAAATGAATCACACACAGTATTGTTCTAATACAAATGCTTAAAAAGCTAAACAATACAAAAGAAAGAGAGCTTACGATGGACACTACTGTCATCTGGCTTGACTGTGTCTGTCATTGGTTTGACCTTGGGTGTCTCATCAGAGGATACTGTGGACCCCTTAGGTTGGTTTTCTGTTCCCTCTCCCCCTCTGTAGCTCTGCAAAACAGCCCCGTCCAAACCACGCAACACATGCTTCACGGTCTTTCTAGTCACGTCTTTAACAATTTCTGTGTGCAACTCCTTCTTCAGCTGCCAATTCAATATCACTACGTTTATGATGTGCAATTTATAACACAAGTGCAAAATTTCATCAATTTATATAAATTTCACTAACAAATTATACAGGTATAAGGGATATAAATCAGAAACCTGTACGTAAAAATTATGTATGCAGACTGGTAAATGTCTAAAAAGAGTTGAAATGTTCAAGATGCTGTCAGGAATTTCCTACATATACAAAGAAAAAAAGTTTTCAAATGTTGTGGCTTTATAAGAATGGAAAGATTAATATTTTGAATGATTAACTCCATCGATACTTCAATACCCCCTTATCGCATCCATGGACGTTGCGTTGTGCCAATATGGTTTTGCATATTTTCCACACCTGATCGATTAACTGCGTAGCCTTTTTTAAGATCTCAGTACTATCCAAATCAGTACAAAAGACATTATGATAGAAAATTAACATATCTTGATATAGATATTCAATTTTAAAGTAGAAAAAGGATACGAAAGATCTGAAGAATTGAAAATTATTTAGAACTGTGACAAAGCTTAACGGGTTGAAATCTGGTTGTCACGTCGCCTTACGTCAAGTGATTGCTCCGTGAATCCCATGACCTTACAATAAAAATCGTTGTAAATTTTCAAGATTTTAGTATATGGACCTGATTTTTACATACCAATTAACAAAATGTAGGAATTTATTCAGACATAGATTTTCCAATGTGTCCGCGAACTTTTCTCATGTGTAGATTGTGCAAATATAAATTTTATATCAATTTGTCTTTGGGAATACCCTCTTACCTCCTTCATGTACTTGATGAAGGCTGGGTAGGGAATAGCCTCCTCAGTTTTTCGTTCCCCGGCTTGGGATTCCTCTTTATGCCGATGTCCGCTCTTCTTTCTGTCAGAATCTCTGGAGTGTCTCTTTTTTGATTTCTTCACAGACTGTATTAACATAAGAAAATAATCAAGAGTTAAAGTTTAACAAAAACTTAAAGAGTACAAAGCACAAAGTACATAATTATTGAAAATATGTTTTACACAAAATGATATTAAGTTATCTCGGCACACTTCATCTTTTCAAATGACTACAGGTTTATTTAAGTATCCAGTACTTACAAACAGTGGTGTTGTTTCTGAGGGACTATCCACATCATCTGGTTTTTCTCTCTTCTCTTGTCTACAACAGATATTAAAGTCATCTAGATATATTTACAAATGAAACATATTCTTATATGATATTTAATGGTAATCAAAATCTTACTTTTACAATATGATTGCTATAAAAATATTTTTTACTTTTTCTTTGTGACAATATTAATAATATACTATAGACAACCTGCACAAGATCAATGTATACTAGGAACAGGTATGTTCATAGCTGTGTAATGGTAATCACCTATAAATCTTACACCTTACCTTACAAAATGATTGCTATATTTTTTTACTTTTTCTTTGTGACAATATAAATGTACACAATATAGACAGATACTGATTTGTTTCTTGTCATGTATGATATCTTATTTATTCAATGTAAAAATTTCTTTAAAAGCTAAGGCAAACAGTATGTATGTTTTCACCTCTTAAGTTTATAACCGAATTTTGCTTGTTGCACAGGAGTTAAAAAAAACCACACAGTGTAGTGTTTTTTTTACGTCTAAGAAGAACTAGATAGACTGTACCTAGGATGTTTCCTTTCGCCGGTGGCTTCTTCCACAGCCTGGGCTGGATCCTCCACCTGTAAGACAATCTCTGGCTTCTTCTCCTGATGGAGGGTGTCCGGAATTACAGGGGCTAATTTAAGCTCTGTGTTGTCCTCAGTAATGGGGATGGCATCTGCCTCAACTGTACGTTTTGGAGGAGTGGATCCTAAGTTTCTCACTCTCATATACAAAGTGTTGTGGCACTGATCTGCAACCTGTTATAAACAATCAGGAAAATAACATATGAATTTAATCTTAAACTAGAGGTACTGTTGAGCTTAAACCTCCCATATGGTTTTAACTGGTGAAGTCCATGTTTTGCTGTGGCCGAGAAACCCAAAATATGTGTCGGATCAAAAAGTAAAATAGGAGGTGCACAATGGCAATATGTAATAAAGATTCTGAAAGTTTCATCAAATTTCATTCAGTGGTATGAGAGGAGTCTTAAATGAAAATTACTCCCTTTTTGGAGAGTTGGAATTTGGATTTATTCATTAAAGGGAAAAGTAATATAATCAAATACCTTGAAGGCCTCCTCCAGTTCTCCTTGACTACTCATGGCAATCTAAAACATGACATAATTTAGCTTAATATTCACAACAGTAAAAACAGGTATTTGCACATATGCAATTTCTCCTCAGTTTTTGAATAACACTTAATGGAATATTTATCAATTAAAAAAAAATCGACACTACTTACATAGTCTCCTTCTGAGTCAACATAATACACTCCCATATTTTCACAATCAAACTGGGCTTTCAACTACAAATAACAATTTTAAGATTACAATAAATGAAAAAAAAAAAATTAAATACTTGCAAAATATTGATGAGTGAGACAGAAAAATATTCCTGTTAAACCCGTATTTTTTAATTTTTAGCAAGACACATTTCTCAATGAACGGAAATGGTATACTGTAACATAATCAAGTATATTCATTTCTTTTCTTTGTTGATTGAATGCTTTGGGAGGGGGAAGGGGATCTTTCCAATTATACAGCTAAAATGATACTTGTGCATTTGTTCCTCTATCAAGAATGGTCTAATGAAGATTTGACAAGACCATGGTACAAATGCTTTGTCAGATGTGTATGTACATCGATTCTACATTTCAGTGTTTCAAGAGAAACAGACATCATGATAAATTTACTGGTAGCTTCATTAGGAGTGAAACGGTTCACCGATTTGACAATACCATGGCACAAAATCTCTGCTTTCGGTTCGGTTCGTTTTAAGGTCGGGATCGTCATTCAGTCGGGTTTGGCATAAGGTATAAACATGCTTTTCTGTATAATTAGTTCAGAAATGTAAGTTTGTGTGGACTTGAAGTTTGTAAAATAATATTTAACAGTCAAATCAATTAAATTGATACATTCTATCCATTTTGACATAAATTATTTTACTAGATTAAGTAAAAGGTAGCATAAAACAACATTGAATCTGTTTCCTTCTATCAAAATGTAGAATAACCGAACCGACCAAATTTTTCATGATCAAATTTGAAGGAGGCTGGTTTCACCCCTAAGCTTCATCTGAAATATGATCGCAGACGGTGAGACCTATTCATAATTTTTATGTTTAAACGATGTAAATAATTCTTTATAATAGCATGTTCTGTGTATCCATTCAAATCGACTAAGTCACATGCCTCTGTGATCATATTTAAAAATATTTGCGATTGTGAAATAAGCCTATGTCTTTGCATAGATTCCTTTTTAACTGGACAACCACTAGGTTACATTCCATATAAACAAAAATAAAAGTTACATTAAAAGGTCTCAATTTTAATCAAATGCACTCAAAATACAAAGAATTTGTGTTTCAGACTTCCTTGAATACCAAAATACTGATCTGACGTAAACACTGGTAAAATAAAATGATGGCCACCATTTTGTTTTGTTTTCCGATTCGCATTCAAATGTTTCTCTTCCTTTTAATTTTCAATACATAACACTTTATGACAGTCAGTGAATAAGATGACTCCTTCTGCTTAAATTGTATTTCAACAGGTGTTCTGACTCTCGATTCAATAAAAATTACAGATTCTTCACCAATCTGATACGCAATAATCTTACCATAGCCTCCAAATCAACCCATCGGGTTTGACGATGAAGTTTGTAAATTTCGGAGACTTCATTGTCTCCTTCATAGCTGATATTTATCACCACTATTCCTGCCATTTTCAAGTAAACTGGTAACGAAATTTTAAAGAGTATCTTTTAAGTTATGGACAAACTTTGTTACGAAAATAGCCATTACACTCTTGTTGACATATGAACCTTCTGATTACAACAACAGTACATATACCTTCGCAAAAGAAAATAGTTCTTTCATTCATCGAATAAAATAAAAATAATGCATGATCTATAAATTACCAACTTTATTGAAAAAAGATAACTTGGCAATATCGAGAAAAATACTGTTTTTATAAAATTAAAATTCCCATTTAATTTCCCCCCTTTGTTTAACAATTAAAGATTTGTGCGCGGATAAATTTCCACAGATAAAAATAGAATGACGTCAGAAATAATGTGCAGAGTTGTTTCTCTTAGTCTTATGTACATTGCGTAAGAAAACCAATGGTGACGTTTTCTCACGAGTGCATCATTCATCGTTTGGAATTTTGTAGAAGCTCAACAAAGTTAAAAGCACACGCATACAAAAGTAATGTAAAATTAAACTCACCTGGGTTGAATTATAGTGAATAAGAATTTATTTTCGTTGTGTACAAGGCGTACTCCATATTTGTTATTTAACGCTGTATACCAGAACCACTAGCTGGACCAATTTGGCAAAACCTATCTTGATACAGAGTTATATGTTAAATTGTTTGAACGTAAGAAAGGGCAAGTAAGTTCAGATTTATCGGCTAACGATTTCTTAGAACATTTCAAAACCTTGCTTGAATGTAATACAGAAAACAATTGGAATAATGAATTTAATTACGTAGAGATACAATCATCAGTATACTGTGAATTAGATCAGGAAATTACGGTACAAGAAATTGAATATGCTATTGATAAATTAAATCATAATAAAAGTAATGCAGAAGATTGCATGATTAACGAATTCTTCATCCATTGTAAACAAATACTCATGCCTATTTTATGCATGTTGTTCAATAAAATCTTTACGTCAGGCCATTATCCAGAGAGTTGGGCTACTGGGTGTATAGTGCCAGTTTTTAAGAAAGGGGATAGTAATAATCCTAATAATTATAGGGGAATTACACTTGTTAGTTGCATGGCTAAATTATTTACAAGCATATTAAATAATAGACTGATGCATTGGGATAAAGAGTATAACATAACTACAGACGCGCAATTTGGATTCAAGTCAGGTGCAAGTACCATTGATGCAATATTTGTTCTACAGACATTAGTTAACAAATTCTTAAGGAACAAAAGAAAACTTTATTGTTGTTTTGTAGATTATCAAAAAGCCTTCGATTATATCAATAGAATTAACTTGTGGCTTAAAATTAGTACTCAGGGTATTCAAGGGAAATTATTTTGTATTATCAAATCTTTATATGATAATATTAAGGCATGTGTAAAATATAATGGTTTACTTACAGAGTATTTCAAAATTACGTCTGGTGTGTTACAAGGTGAAATTTTATCACCATTATTATTTTCTATGTATTTGAATGACTTTGAACGTCACTTTATTACAAATAATTGTCCATCAATCGAACTGCAGATGATAAATATATTTTTACTGATGTATGCAGATGATACTGTTTTGATATCTGACTCAGCTGAGGGTTTACAAAGAATGTTGGATGCATTATATACATACACAACGGAGTGGAATCTAACTGTTAATGTTGAAAAAACAAAAATATTAATTTTTCGCAATAGTCATAAAATACTGGAAAATGAACGTTGGATATACAACGGTTGCAATGTTGAAGTTGTTAATCAGTTTAATTATCTAGGTATGTTATTTAATTATAATGGAAAATTTACTGAAACACAGAAACATTTTTCATGTCAAGGTAAAAAAGCTATGTATGGTGTAAATAGTAAAATCAGGGATTTGCATTTTAACGTAGAAACACAATTAGCTGTATTCGATACTTTTGTTAACAGTGTTATGAGTTATGGAGCTGAAGTATGGGGATTTCACAAGGGTCAAGATATAGAAAATGTTCACTTGAATTATTGTAAACGAGTCTTAAAGGTCAGACAAAGCACTAGTAATGATGCAATTTACTGTGAATCAGGTAGATTTCCACTTATACTTGAAAGGAAAAAGAAAATTTTGAAATACTGGGTGAAATTAAAAAACAGTGATAATTGTATATTACAAGCATGTTATCAAGATATGGTTGAAAATAATGATGAATGGATTGTAAACATTAAGAAGGAATTCCAAAGGCTTGGTTTAGCTGACATGTACAATAGTGATTGTATTGATAATAATACTCTGAACATTATATTTCAAAGAATGTATGACTGTTATAAACAAGAAATTATGGCAAGAATTTGTAATTCTCCTAAATATTTTCTATTCCAACATTTAGTGGATAATGTTGCATTACAGACTTATTTAAGAAAACCATTGCATTCTAAGTATAGAATACCTATCAGTCGTTTAAGGCTATCAGCTCATGATTTAAGAATAGAAAGGGGAAGGTACAGTAATATAGAAAGAAAAGATAGAAAATGTGAAATATGTAGGTCAGGTGAGATAGAGGACGAATTTCATTTTGTATTAAAATGTCCTCGATATGAAGAACTTAGAATTAAATATATTAAGTGTTATTATTTTAAAAAACCATCAGTATTTAAATTAGTACAGCTATTGAGTTCTACAAATACTAAAGAACTATGTAACCTGGGCAAATTTTTGTATTTTTCTCATCAATTAAGAAATGATGTTCTAAATAATAATTAAATGATATTGTTATGCAATTATTACATGTATATTGTATAGCCTGTACAAATCTTATGTATGAATATTGTTTACCTATGAGATGTAATGTCTCCGGTTCAAATAAAATACTCAAATACTGAATTATAGTGAATAAGAATTTATTTTCGTTGTGTACAAGGCGTACTCCATATTTGTTATTTAACGCTGTATACCAGAACCACTAGCTGGACCAATTTGGCAAAACCTATCTTGATACAGAGTTATATGTTTATTTATTTATTTATTTATTTATTTATTTACCAATCAAGGCCCTCAGGGGGCATATACAATTAAAAAAAAAAACAATATTATAATCATGATTATAACAACATATATAAACAGGTAATGTTATAATCATGATTATAATATTAAATGATAAATAGGTCGAATTGAAATTTTTAAAAAGTGAGAATAAGTAGAAGACACCTTATTTTCAAAGGGAAAAATAATTCATAATATTAAAAACATTTACACTGTGATTAACATTTAAACATTTCACTTTTCCACACCCAGTGGTTCTTGAAAAGAAAGATTAATTTTTTAAAAAGATATGTCATTAATTTTTCACATCATCATGTATTTGTAATAATATCCCCTGAAAGAGGGTGTGGTCCTTCATTTGAATAAACGAATCCCATTTTGAATTTGGCCCAGTTGTCCTAGCTGAAGAAGATTAAAATGTGAAAGTTTAGTACAAGGATGACGACGACAGGACAAGGTTTCACTTCTATTTTAAAAGGGATAAATCAGCTAGCACTTATATTTCAACTGAGTATCCTACTAAATCGGGGTTGTGATGAGTTTTCTCTCATAGACGAAGTCCCAACTATGCTCAAGGCTTTCTAGACTCATCTTCCCTTGCGCCCTTGCGAATTAAGTTAGCCTGGGACCGAAAGGTGCTCAGTATCCGTCTGCTGCCACGTGGAGGCAGCGTATAGGACTTGTTGTGGAGAGGCTATGTACTGGCATGGGAAGTTCTAAAAATTCCTTCCCTTTTTGCATTGCTAGCCAGCAGTGATGGCTGAAAGCGAAAGGTGACAAGCACGTACACAGACACTAACACCAACATACTAGATGCATCACACAACATTAAGCAGACTGTTAGTACTTTTAGTATCTTGTTACAATGTTTTCTTAGTTCTTTGTTAAGATGATTTGTTAGGGTGATTTATTAGTAGTTTGTTAGAGTGATTTGTTAGAAGTTTGTTAAAGTTCTTTGTTAGAAGTTTGTTAGGAGGATTTGTTAGTTTGTTAGGAGGATTTGTTATATATAGTTGTATGTATGGATGATTTGTAAGTAGTTTAATAGAATTGTTAGATCTTACCTCTGCTATTCCTCAATGATGAAGAAATACCTCCATTCCAGCGTTGTTGGCATGCTGTTCCAATCCAATATGCCCAGCCTCCTCCAAATCCTTATTTAAAAAAAACTCCAACGATGAAGAGTCAGCTGCCTCCGAGTCCACCATCTCCAACGATGAAGTCCCAGCATAGAGAGAACAGAGAAGATGAGAGACAAATATAACACAAAAGTACAAACAACAAAACCAAAAATTCATAATAACAAAAGAGGTGCTGAGAGTGGGGGAGGGGAGGGAAGTGTTAGTACTTAGTGGGAGTTCCAAAATAATAATAAAACGATCTTACCTCTGCTATTCCTTAATGATAAAGATATACCTCCCTTCCAGCGTTGTTGGCATGCTGTTCCAATCCAATACCGGGTATGCCCAGCCTCCTCCAAATGCTTACTAGTATTTCAAAAACTCCAACGATGAAGAGCCAGCTGCCTCCAAGTCCACCATCTCCAACGATGAAGTCCCGGCAAAGAGAGAACAGAGAAGATGAGACAAATATAAATCAAAAGTACAAAAAAAACCCCAAAATTATATAATAACAAAAGAGGTGCTGAAAGTTAGGGGGGGGGGAATGTTAGTAGTTAGTGAGAGTGCCAAAATAATAATGAAACAATCTTACCTCTGTTATTTCCTTAACGACAAAGAAATACCTCCATTCCAGCGTTGCTGACATGCTGTTCCAATCCAATATGCCCAGCCTCCTCCAAGTCCTTATCATATATTTTATAATAATATTTTTTGTCAAAAAATAGAGACGGACATTTTTCATAAAACAGTTTTTAGCTCAGTTAAATGACCATGCTTACTTAAGGTAAGTCACTCGTCAGCTTTTTAGAAAAGTTCACGCAGAAGCTTTTACTTCAAAACTACTTATTAAAATTCAATTTTTATAACATATTTAAATTAAACAATGTAATTTTTTTTTAACATTCAAGGAAAAAACTGCTCAAAAATCTACAAAGAAGCAAGATTTATGAGGGACTATTTCTTTTGGTGGAAGGATATTTAGCTGAAAATTCTGCAAATCTGCACATTTATAGAATTTAATGTAATGGAAATTTAGCCTCGCATACTTTTACTCGGAGAATATTTTCCGTTTTGATATTGCTAAAAATATTTAATATAGGTCTTAATTTATATTTTTAGACTAAGTTTTACACCTTCCCTCAACAAACTTTTCCAAAAAATGAAAATATATTAAAGAAGTCAAGATGAAATTTTATTTTACACCATTTTTTTGCCTGAAAATCACATATTTTGACAAATCTTTCAAAATTAACATCACTGACCCCACCTTTTTCTTTCATTATTTTAATCTACTCGATACTTGTGACTGATCAGCACTTAAGTCGTAAAAAGTTTGATATAAGAAAAATTTTTATTGCCTATTAAGTTTTTTAATACCCCAAATATGTTATTTTTTAGTGCAAACAGGTCACACAATAATTTACGCGCATTAATTTGGAAGATTTGTTTAATGATAAATATTATTCAAACTATTTTACGTAAAATAAGATTATATTTATTGCCATGCTTACATCTGAACAAATATAATAAGGGCTAAAGTAATTAACCAAAGACATGAAATTTAAGTGCAAAAAGGTAAACTTTAATGTACCGTAGATCAGTAGGATGTTCACTGACCCCCTATTTTCTTTGCGATTTTGAGTTACACTTTATGAGTACTTATCCAAAATATACTTCTCAAAAAATCCTTGATTTAACAAATTTCAGGAGTGACTTACCTTAAAATATGAATTTCTTTCGAGGACAATAGGAAAAATAATGTGGTTTTCTGTGATTAGAAGCTCTTCAATTAAACTTTTCAACTGTGAAAAAGTGCATGATGTTAAACATTTTTATCATACCTATACTGTAATAACTCTATATAAAATTAATACCATAAAACTGTCTATTTCCCCGAGAAGAGACTCTTTCCCACATCTGAGGACTACTCCCTGAGAAATTAGAGCTACTCCATGGAACTACTCCCCCGTGAATATTTATTAATAATTTAATTTCAGTTGTAACACGTCATTTGATTGGTTAAACGGTTTTATCCATTTTGTATAACATAACTTGCCTACGTCACAATGAATTACGTCAAAAACGTATTACTCCGCTTGCTGTTAACTTTTAAAATATGCGATATTTGAAGCCTTTTTCCGAAGGAAAAAATGGAAAAAAATTGTCTCATTGTCTACATTGAAATTAAATTATGAGGAATCGAAGCGGTTTATAAAAAAGGGTAAACTGCCCCATGTTATGTTATATCGTATAACATAAGTTGAAATAAACTTCATTCCTTAAGTAATTTTAACCAATCAAAGTGTTCAGTGGGCAGAGCGTTCCAGGAATCTCGAGTCCGTGACGTAATATGTCATTAGCAATTTTAACATGCAATGGCAAAATCATAGTTACTTGAATTCTAGCAAAATGAAGACAACGATAATATATTCTTGGAAATGTCAGTGAAAATATTTTTTTTCAAAAATAATTTTATTGTTCAAGGACACGATGCATTAGGCCCATTTAGTTATCTTTTAAACCGCGTGCATTTGTGATTATGCCTCTATAGTGCTTTTTTTAAATGTCGGAATATCTGGGTGTTTTTTTTTAAAAATCGCATTTGATTGTTTCGGAATAATAAAACAGTTATGGAATAGGTACGAGGGAAATAGCAAATTTATGGTTCCCCGAGGCAGGAAACTATTTCCCGAGGCGGCGAAGCCGCCGAGAAATTTGCCATTTCCCTCGTACCCATTCCATAACTGTATACTACATGTACATTTATAATGATATGCTATATAAATGTATTGCATTACTCATTGAATGGCCCTCGTACATTCAGTATCATAAACTTTATGTTTTATTACTTACTGAACGACCCTGTTACATCGACCAAAGGTATCTCAACTGCAATATCCTGCATTATGTACAGGGCCCCGAGAGACTGTTTTTGGGTAGAATCAACATTCTGGGGGTGACTATATACAAAGAATGTGGAGACAGTGTGAGACTACTGGCTCAGTGAGAGACGCCAGGACGACCACTCAAAGGTCAAAATTAATAGAATTAACAAATTACGCTACTCAGAAAAGAGATAATTATCATTGATGATTTGTGTGATCTCTACACCAACTAAAATGCAACATCATAATATCCTTATTAAAATACCGAGAGGAGAAAAGTGTGGTTTTATTCAGTCATCCCATGAAAGAATGTCAGTTCTGCAATATTATACAATTATTGCTGCGTTTTGAGGTCAATACAATGATTTAGCCATCTGAGGAGTACAATATTCACCGAGCCCGAAGGGCGAGGTGAATATTGTACTTCGAAGATGGCTAAATCATTGTATTGACCGAAAAAACAACAATAATTGTTTTATTATATGATATACTGTTAAAATGATACAACTCATTACTTGTTTGGATTTAATTAAGTCCTAGCCAAATACAAGAGAGAAGCAGAATTAGAATGTACCTACCAGTCGTATCATTTTGAAGTTTTTTTAATGAGTTTTAGTTGCCATGAAAAAAAAAATAATGTCAGTCTTTTTTATAGGATAGATTTTCAAAGGAAGGTGTATTATCACGGAAAACTGACTGCCAAAAAGTAATAAATTGTTGTTCAGTAAAAGTGTTTGAGGGGGTTTCCTGCATCCCTGCAATCCCTCTTACCACACTCACCCGAAAATATATATTCGATTATGTATTGTTCACATGAAAAAAAGGTCATAGTCGTTTAAATAGTTTTCCAAAGCAATTTGTGTCAATTTGGAATTTCCCGATCTATTTTAAGATCAATGTAGAGGAAATAAATCCTTGTATTGACCTGGGACGTCACGTTGAGGTCAATACAACGTAGTATTTTCCTAACATAGTTGGATCTCAGCCAATCAGAGAGATGGAAATTATTCAATCATATAATAATTGTATATTATTGCATGATAGTGAGGGAAATATGAAGACTTATTCAGCCAAGAAAAATCATATTCCCCGAGGGTTTCGCCCGAGGGGAATATGATATTTCTTGGCTGAATAAGTCTTCATGTTTCCCGACATTCATGCAATGAATTGTTTATTACCCCCGGTATATCGAAACAAGCAAAACCTTTGAAATAAACATAAACTTTCAAATTCGGCACCGCTCTCAAATTCTCTTTCATTTTTAACAAAACGTTACTAAAACTCTTTGGTCAACACATCATCATCAATTTTATGACGTAAACCAGGTTATTGTGACGTCTAATATACTCTCGGGAGTTTTCTTTAAACGAACGATAATTTTTGCGGGAAAATGCATTAAGTATCCGAAAAGGTGGAATATGATGAAAAGCATGCCGACAGCTGGGAAATATGAAGTTTTACGGCCCGATCACGTGATAACCTAGAACCAATCAGATAACGCGTTGTGTAGAATATTTATAGTGAGGTATAATAAAATAAAATTTCATCTGTTGAGCTGATCAGTTTCATGTAATTTTACAAAATATTGCATAAGGAGAAAAATAAACCTAAGATCCAAAACTCGTGTCTCATCTATCATTCTGACTTGTTGTCAACTGATAAATAATAAATTCAATAATAAAAAAAAAACGGACACATTTTCTCTGGTGATCAGATAATATCATCTGTGTTAATCAAGTGTCTATCGGGTCATATGTAAAGTGAAAATGAAAGTACACCCGAGGATGAAAGCTATTATATTGGCCTGGGGATCTTGCGATAAGTGGACCTTGGTTTTAGTTCATGCTTGAATTTATATTTGATAAAAAGTCTGGTGACATATTTAGTAGCTATTAGTCACGAAATGATTAAGAAATAAAATGAATTGAAACAATTTATGAAGTTTCAAACCTATATATCTACCCTTATACTTAATTTTGGCATTCTATTAGCGAGGGTGCTGAGATCGCTAAAATTGAATATCGCTAAAAATTAATTGCGTTTTAGTTGTAATGGCTTCTTTAGTGAGCTTTTTAATATCGCTAAAATTACTTCTCGCTAAAAATAAAATACCCATTTTTAAGGACAATTATCGCTAAATTTGCGTCTCACTAAAATTTCCATCTATTGCTTAAAAATTGATATGAATAGCATTTTTGAAATCTCGGATTGAATAGAAAATATTTTTAGATATTCATACTGGAGGTTCTCATTGACAGCATCTATGCAATCTTCGGAGATTCAGGTCTTCTAAAAATTTGTCGGAATTGCCATGGGCGTTAATTGCGCTCATTTCTTAACAGCCTGTTTGAATTAGCAGAATGTAATGAAAGTCTTATACACATCAAGATAAAAAAAAAACATTCAATTCGACCTTAAGATATATCATTCGACGTTTAATCATAACAATACTATTTACATGAACATTTTCGCCCTTCTTATTTTTGCCCATGTCGTTAGTGCATAGGCGAATTTTGAACGGAGCGAATTCAAGTAAATATGATTATCCATCTGACACAACTATGTCTGACCGAATCAAAAAACGGGACAAAATTGCTTGAATGTATAAAATAGTGGAAATAACTCTATAAACAGTAGTTACTTATGTTAAAACGAAATAAAAGGCACCACAGAGTCTGTCACATCTGTATTTAGATGTTTAACCAACTATAAACAATAATGAACAAATAATATTTTCAACTCTTCCATCATCAACTTTCTTTATTTTTGAGGTCATATATATTTAACCGTACTTTATCCTCCTAACTTATTCTATAATAAGCCTGCTATGAAAATGAATAATTTTTAAACCGAGACAGGGTACTGACAATGAATTGATGTTACAGGAACTAGTTATACAACTTATCATTAAATTTTGTTCGTTTATTCTGATTATTTTAAACCGATTGAAAAGTTTATGGGTTTTTTTCTATATAAGTATTAACTCGTCTACCTGATCTGATCAGCACATAAGAACTTACTGTAGGTTTGTCGGTCAACAGGGGATGCTTACTTCTCCTAGGAACCCAATTCCATATCTAGATTTCTCAGATGTCTGTGTTTTATGCCCTGTACTAAACTGTATTGTTTTTGAGAAATGATAAATATTTACTATCTTCACTCTTTTCAGCTTGATTTAAAAAAAAAAAAAATTAACTAATCATGAAATTAAAAAATAAGAGAAATTAAAAAAAACAAAAAAACAACAACAACAACAACAACAACAAAAAAAAAAAAAACAAACAAAAAAAAAAAAAAAAAAAAAAAAAAAAAAAAAAAAAAAAAAAAAAGAAAAAAAAAAAAACTAAAAAGTATAATTCATTAACTAAGTAAAAGAGCAGATCTGAAATTATATGAATGAAAACAAATAAGACTGGCTTAAGATTTTAAACAGCTTCATTGTTATTAACTAAGGATAAACCACCGAAGTTAACATAATTTAATCACAGGGACTTATTTTGTAATAAATATTTTTACCAATAGTATAATAATGTACGATGGCTGGTATAGGACATGGTATGATAATTTTTTTTATTAATTCATGGCCACGAAATAAAATTCGTGGGAACAAAATAAAAATTCGTGGCCACGAAATAAATATTGTGGGAACGAAATAAAATTCGTGGCCACGAAATAAAATTCGTGGGAACGAAATAAAATTCGTGGCCACGAAATAAAGTTCGTGGGAACGAAATAAAATTCGTGGCCACGAAATAAAAATTCGTCGCCACGAAATAAAATTCGTGGGAACGAAATAAAAATTCGTGGGAACGAAATAAAAATATGTGGCCCCGAAATAAAAGAATCTAGTGTATTGACAGATCGGGTTCGTAATTTAGATGTGTCCATAGACGCGCGCGCGGATCTGCAGACAAAAAGCTGAGAATACATGTCATTTACAATAGCTAAGATTATGCCCAGTGCATTTTTTAATGTATTTCACACATTTATTGCTAGATGTTTCAATAAATAGAATGTACAGTTTGTAAGGCTTAATTAGTCAAACACTCAATGTTTATTTATTTAGCAATTAGACCGTTCACGGTAGCTCAGTCGGTAGAGCGCTCGCTTCGTGATCGGGAGGTCGTGAGTTCGAATCTCGGCCGCGACTGACCTAGTCGTTAAAATGGGTAGCAACTGTTCCTTCGCCATGCGCTCGGCACTTTGAAGTGAAAGTTGCGGGTCCTTCGGATGAGACCTTAAAAACCGAGGCCCCGTGTCCGCGGCAGGCGCTGGCACGATAAAGATCCCTCACTGCTCAATGGCCCTGAGTGCCGAGTAAAGGTCAAAATTTGAAGCCCTTCACCGGCATACGGTGACGTCTCCATATGAGTGAAAAATTCTCGAGAGGGACGCTAAACAATATACAATCAATCAATATTTAGCAATTAGTGGCAGAATAGGCCCCTATTATCGGGAACGTGACATCTTGAAAATTAGAGCAATATTCATATATTGTTGTCATGATTGTTTTCACATAAAACTAAACTGTTTAATACAAATGAAAGTGTGTTTACTTCAATAAAGGTACATGTAATTGTTAAGGCATTGCTTGACATACAAGAGAAGAAGCTAAATATCACATTATATAGCAGAAAATTTATTTCGTGGCCACGAATTTTTATTTCGTTCCCACGAATTTTATTTCGTGGCCACAAATTTTTATTTCGTGGCCACGAATTTTATTTTGTTCCCACGAATTTTATTTCGTAGCCACGAATTTTTATTTCGTGGCCACGAATTTTTATTTCGTTCCCACGAATTTTATTTCGGGGCCACCAATTTTTATTTCGTGGCCACGAATTAAAAAAAAAAATTCTCATACCATGTCCTATACCAGCCACCGTAATAATGATTATTATACTAAGTGTAAAAAAAAAAGATTACAGAAACATTCGTGCTTGTGAATGAAGAAAAGAAAATTCTAACAATTTCAAATTCATGTAAAAATTAAAATTAAAATTTCAAATCTTAAATAAAAAAAAGAAACTCATTTTGCAATGTGGTATAAATGAAAAGAGTGAAGCGAACAAACAGATACAAAAAAAAAAAAAATCCACAAACAACGCAAATTTGTAAACAGTAAACACAGATCCCCTGAATTTCCAGAGGTTTAAGCATTCTCTAACATTTAGCTCTGGTTATGATGAGTTCAATTGATCAATTGGTACATTCATATTTGTATCTTTCTACTCTTTGTTTGTGCCTCAAATAAATTGCTTTGTATTGAATTTGTTCCTTAATCCTATCATAAATTGAGCAAATATCTTACATGTAACTACATGCATATACTAAAATCTCTCGAAATCCTGTCAATGCCCGTTTAAGGTGTTATGTAAAAACTAGGAATCTATGTCAGATATCGAGTTACCCAGAGAATTACATCTAAAGGTATTAATGATTTCATAAGGCTTGTAATTAACTTGGGATCTTATAACATCTTAAGTACCGGTAGTTCAAAAGAAGACTGTGTTAGGTAAAAATTACAAGATGTATCCCATGGTTCAAACGAGGAAATTCAACCAACCTCTTAATAAAAAAACATTTATTCTCCTAAAACCAAATAAGTAATATGTTCTCTAGAGTGGGTTAAACAATCCCTTATTTTACTGAAACGGGCCCTAAGACCTTAAACTTAGAATGGACCTACATGTAAGACAGAGTTTTGATTCTGAAAAAAGGACCTTCTTGTGTCTTATCAAAAGACAAGTTATAAAACTACAGGTACTGTGAGCACTGAGTTCACTAAATGATACCCCGTCTCCCATATGATTATAATGGCAAAATTCATGTTTTGCTCTCTGAGACCCGAACTAAGGGTCAGATCAAAAGGTAAAATATTAAGAGATGCACAATGGCATTATGTTATAAAGGACTTGTGAAAGTATCATTAAATTTTAGTCAGTGGTATAGGAGGAGTTGCGAATAAGAGATGGGTAGCCTTGAATATTATAGATAGAATGGCAGTGTCCATGTTTGCTATGGGAAACCCAAAATATGTGTCTGATCAAGAAGTAAAATTTGGGGTGCAAAATGGCACTATGTAAGAAAGATTTTGTGAAAGCTTCAGTAAGAAGTGAGTGTAACAGACGGACGGACGTACAAACAGACGGACATCCCGCGATCACTATTATACCCTTCCAATTTTCAAGTGGGGGGTATAATAAGCTAAAAAGAAGACCTAAGTCCGTCATTAAAATACCTAATGCGGAACAAAAAGGAAACTTGATTCATGTCTGTGTCTTTCAGTTTGTTTCACTACTTTGTTTAACGCACTTTTTATAAGTGTCTTAGAAGCTCTCCGCCAACAAGTGATGGTATCTCCGTCTATCTCGTTATGAATGAAACGTTCTCAAGGGAACGTTAAATCAACAAAGTCATTATAAAGACCATTAACGAAACGAAATGCTAACTCAAAACGAGATTATTTTTTAAAAATCCTTGTACCATCCACTAATCTGTCAGTAGCTTGCATTGGTTTAAAGTTATTTGTACTCAGAGTATGCTCCTGAGAATCAAATAAGTTGGGAGATGAACAAACACTATATGATGATAGCGGAATATACGACATAAATACGTAAGGAAATTTGATGATAGAAAAACTGAAGTCATTTAGTATTAAGTTCATGACTGAAATGATTATCGTCAATCTTAGTAATTCTTCAAGCTTAACAAAAGTTTTTGGTAGTTGTGGAGGAGGTTCCTGGAATTCACAATGAATTTTTCCCCTTTAGTTTTAATTAGGTTGGAATTCATTCCAGAACTTTAATATCTTCATAGACTAAAAAGAAAATAACCCTTGCTTGAAAAAGAAACCCCAAAGAAACACAAATTTAGACAGTCAAAAATGGAACAGTAAAAGCTGGTCGATGAGAAATTAGAGTAGTGAATATTTTTAAAACATCAAATATATAATTACATGCAGGATACCCATCTCACAAAGTAGATAGAAATTTTTTTTCTATAGGCCATTGTCAGTTTGATGCAAATTTATTGTTTCACCTCAAGTTAAATGGACCGTTTTATGATTCTAAGACAGTTTTAACTGACCATTCGTGTTGAGTGTGATCATAAGTTCCCGGGGGAAAGATTGGCCCTTAGTGATAGGACCATCACCTATAGCCATTACTGTGAAACAGGGCTAAATATGTACTGATAGTTCAGATAAAATAACTGAATACACTAGGCGTCAAATGGTTATTTCAAGTGTATAAAAAAGCCTATTGATCAGTACTATTATGGATAAGTAGTGTCTGTTATTGGACTTGGCTCTCAACATTCCATCAATTATTCATAACTGAGCAATTCTACATTTAATAATAATGTGCAGCAATTAAACCAGAGATATTAACGAAAGTTACTAGTTTTTATTAAATAACAATTTAGTTGTGGAAATTTTATTGATAACTAACACAGCAAGTGATTTCTATTAACATTATAGGATGTGCTTTTTTGGAAATTTAATAGTAGAAAGCATCTTTGAAGAATAATATTGAGACTACCCATGACTTGGTGAGTAAATTTTTAATGGACTGTGTCATTGAGAGCGGATGTTTTGAAAACTCACCTGAACCTGTCTTTTAAAAATAATTGTTCTGTTGCATTATGGGGGCGGGACACTCCCTATAAGCACTCGCTTAAATTAAAATATGCATTGCATTGAAAAAATTAATATCTTGTTTGCAGAAAGAAATATTTTATGCTTTAGATGACGGGTGTTAAAAGCTCTCCGAGGGGAGAACTGGAAACATGGAATATGAATGAAATTTACCTTCAACTTCCTTAGAAAATATATGACCCAAATGCAAATCAACGAAAGATAAAATATCATGGAATTTGATGTAGCAGGATGTTTTTAACCGTTTGATTACTCTAGCTTAGCTGTGGGAATATCGTGGTTGTTTCTGAAAAAAAATTATAATAACACTATATTCATTAACTAAAGGCAATTCTACCATGTAACAGTACTCGTCTTTCCTTGAGGTCATAATCAAAGTCAAATGTTGAAATATAACAAATAAAAGGGCTGGGCATTGGCTTTAAATCAAGGATTGTGAACTTAGTAAGATCATTTCACCATATTGTTTCATTTGTTGAGGAGGCGTATACTGTTTTCTGACTTTTTGTTTATGCTGTCTTTTGTTTGGATATTGTAACCCATGAAAAAAAAAATCATTGAAATGTACAGACTAGATTAAGAAACAAGCAAAGATTCTGTAGTAACCTGATGGTAGATTTCCTATACATTTGAAGTTTGCACCTTTTCTGTTGTTCAGTGCTTGGTTATCCACATCGTCTCAGTCGATAGTCGAAGTTTGTATATAGTTTGTAGAAATAAGCTTACCTTACTTGGCAATATTTAACATTTTTAATAGGCGTTTTAGCATTCAAAATTAAGATCTTTTTATAACAAGACTAGAGAAATGAAAACACTGATATAACAGATTGAAAAAGAGACAATTGCCAATTGTGATCCCAAAAACTTCTTAAGACTGTAACAAATAACATAAGACTATTTGAAAAATTTCTACAATACGAATAAACATTAAAAATGCACATCTTTACTGTTAAAAAAAACAACAATTATAGTAACTGAAAAATTTACGTTTGATATGTTCATACACATGCATGAGTCTGAAAAAGCTTTGAAATTAGATGTAGTTGACTTGTATTTGTAAATATTCAGAACATCTAGACTGAACTTGTATCATACAATTTTACTAATCCAATAATTTGATTAAATGCTATAGCTCATCTAGATCTTTTTGAAAGATAGGATTTGATGTGCAATGCATTTGTCATATATCATGTGTTAACGAAATAATAATAATGTTCATATTGCATACAACCAACAAATGATATCGATATTAATTTGGCTTCCAAGAAATACTGAGTGTGTAGTATTTTATAATATTGTCTTTCATTGTATTTTTTCCGTTTATTTCAATTAGATAATGAAAACAAGTCCATAAATTCTGTATAAAACGGTCAATCCAATGGCCTTACTGTAGTGTATTCCAAACCAAAAAACAGCATTTAATGAAATTGTTTTTTATAATATTGTATGAACTGACACATTGTCATTGATATTTTATTTATTTCTTTAACCTATTTGCAATAAATCACACTAGAAGTTTTCAATAAACCTACGATCATATGCAAATTGCATCCTCTTTATAATAACAATTTCAATCATATCTGCCGAGAATTGGGATACAATGTCCACATCGATACTCTTCGATTAAGTGTTTTTAATAATCACTGTGTTAGGCTAGCTTTGTGCCAGCATTGTCAGTGTTTTAATTACTCCACAAAAGAGAATTTGAGAAGCATTTGGAAGCACAATGGACAAAACAAACGGTCATTTGTCACACAATTGATCCTGCTTTTGCAAACCAATTTCAAATTTCAATCCAAGAAGATGTATAAATTGTTAATGTGTTTTTATAAGCAGAATTAAAGTGTCATGTTAGGAATTGCAATTGTCCAATAACGCTCCGAGTGTCTTCTTCAAAGGGAATAATATGGAAAATAAAAGAGAAACTTGAAACACCAGAAGTTATATTCGTTTAACACTACATCTGAATCACCCCGGGTTTGCCAGTAAACACAGCAAAACATTGTCAATTCCGACAAATAAAACTCGACCTGCACGTCTTCTGTTTATTTTTCCCAAGAATAATTTTTATTATTGCATGGTGTTGTGATAATTATTGGTGAAATAATTACACTATAAATTACCTCCATCAATAATTAATGAATATATATAACTGTTTGTTTCTTGAAGTGTATAAAAGCAGTGATAAAAATTACAATTGGATCAATAGAAAAAAATTAAATTGGTAGAGAAAAACTAACAACAAAATATTATAATTTTTGTGATGAATTTAACTATTCTTTCGTCAACTTCCCTTATAAATGTAACGATACCATTATCACGTACAAATGGAATTTATTTTTTCTTCCAATTGATTCGATGCACAAGAAGTTGTTCTACGTACATGTACGAACAACATCTAAAAAAAGGCAAACTATTGACGAATGGGTCGATGATACAGATATCAGCAGTCTTGTTAAAGAAATTCTATGGTCGAAACAATGACTCTATTTGCAATTCAATCTATCGTGAAGTAGATTGTTACCGGACATTTTCATACATTTAAACTCAATTGTCTACGCACTCTTCGGTTTGGGCGTGACCGCTCAAAAGGGGTTGGTCTCTCCTCCATGGCACCTAATCAACCTCTGATGTTTTAGAGGCCGGTATTTGCTATGCTTTTTATCTCTATATTCGTCTAACGAAATTTTGAATTTAAAATTTTTTTTTCATAAAAATTTTCATCTATTTATAGAAAACAGTAAAACTTGCAAAATAGATACGTCACACTGGCAATTGGTAAACACTGGTGTCCTATTTTTTCTATATCGTCTGTTTCATTCTGGGATTTTTTAAAATTTGATTTTTGACACTTCTATGAGCTACTTATAACTAATCTACATGAAAAAAGGAATAGCATGCAAAATTACTTTTTAATCTGCAGCTTTTTACACCTATTTATGTAGAAGTATTTTAATACTGCCTGCTCATGTAATAGAAATAGGGTTATCCCTTGAGCCATAGGGGGTTTGGGAATAAAATTTCATTGCAAAAGCTGAAAGATTTCGCAAGATATCGCACGAAAATAAAAGTGTTAAAGCGCAACGAATTTATGACTTTATGACCATTACCTCAGACCTTTTGACTCAAATCAATAGAGTTCTTCTTTAGGCCATAGGAAGTTGTGTAAAATTTCATTGCAAAAAATTAAGACCTCTCAAGATATCGCGCGGAATCGAACGTGTGACAGAAACACACAGGCGGACGCGTATGGACAAACATACGAAAATTAATATTCCTTTTAACAAATTTGCAAAAATCTATTGACCATTTTTTACAACAAAAAAAAAGAAATATTATGCTAGTTATAGAAAAATATTGTGTCATTGAAGCCCATAAGAAATATATATTGTTCGGACGAATTTGATACATGTTCTGACAAACGAGGAAGCATTTATGATAAGTTTGGTCTTCGTTGGTTCGAGCAATCAATCGAGCAGGATATTTGGTCGAAAAATTCTATCATTTATATATTTGTTCGAGCAGATTTCCTGTTTCTTCTTCATGCAAGATTTTATCATTCCTCTGTTAAAGTACAGTATTCCAAATATCAAAAATGGTACGTTGAACTTGTAAAGAGCACACGAATTTCTTGCACTTTGAGACGAGATATTGGTGTATGAATGATCGCTTTTTATCGTCTCAATTCATTTGCTGTTTCTATGATTTCATGGAGATTTTTTGTGTGCAGTTTAGGTTAAAGTTATTCTCCACTTTTGTTTGCTATATGCAAAGGATAATAATTAACATTTGTTCTCTCAGTTTTAACGAAAATGTATTAGAGGTAACTAATTAAAACATCGCAAATACTTTTTCTTTAAATTGAAAGATACATGTACCTCTGCTATTAAAAAAAAATCTTTTGAGTATATTTATAGAAAACAACGTGACAAACTGCATTTGATTGCAATAATAATTGAAGCAGGGGATACCTCTGAAAGCTCAAATAAATTGATTTTTTTTTAATTGCATACGATATGGAGAATGGAACTCTTACATCAGCTTTAAAGAGGGCATTGTGGCAACGCACTTTGAAAAAATTACGCACTTTGAAAAAAAAAATTTAAAGTGCGTAAAGTTGGTCGATATTAACGCACTTTGAAAAGAAATTTTATTTTTTCAAAGTGCGTTGATTTGGTCCCAAATTTAACGCACTTTGAAATTTTTTTCAAAGTGCGTAATTTTTCAAAGTGCGTTGTAACAGGGCATGCGTGCAGTGATGAACTGTTGTCTTTGATTAGATGGGTTTTCTTTCACCCTTTAGGATGCTTGGCCCGAAGTTTAATAATTAGAGTAAATTCAAAGGTTCTAGCACAAATAAGAATATGAAAAGTTTTAAAATGAAGTCAGAAGGCCAACTTTAAAAAAATTAAACTTACTCAAGCTCTAGTGATAAAGTAATATCCAACATTTTTGGATGATGCAATCCAACTATGTTTTGCATGACAAGATTCTCATCTGACCAATTTTCGTTATTTTTGGTCATGCGGTCAAAAAATTTTCGCATATAAATTTACCCTGCGTTCTTTTTCCTTTCAGTATATCTTTTTCATTTGATAGCTGTTATTTACAAGGTTGGAAACCTAAGATTTGATTTCAGTAAAAAGTTAAGAAATTTTCTTCCAGGCAAATCAAATGTAATTTGGAGACAGACTGTCTGAATTTATGAGAACACCATAAGGTTTTGTATCTATAAAGCACTGGTCATGACTTTGGGTTCAAAGATACGATAAAGGAATCTTTTAAAGGATTGATATGAGTTGTAGATAATAGCTTTCAGTGTAATTAGATATAAGAAATAAGAACGTTACTTATATGGAAGTAATCTCCTAGAGAAGCTGGAACTTATAATTACAACATCACCCTACAATCTGCGTCAATTAAATGTATGTAAGTTGGCGTATATGACGATAAGAAGACTATTTGATGATCAAAAAGATTCAACGTTCTTGTGTACAATGCATGCTTCAGATATTAACCTAGGGTCTATGAATACCAAGATAAACAAACGTATCATTTCCAATCATTTTAGATTTTATATCAAAGTTGAAATAAATATTTTGATTTTTCATTCAGAGTGCATAACTTATAATAATAATAATAATATAGATATTTTCGATGCAAAGTAATCATTCATCACTCTTTCAGAAACCTCTGCCATAGGCTTGAGTCAAGGTTTTTGACATAAAGTAATAAAATATAGCTGTAATATTCCAAAGATTATTTTAAACAACAACTAATATACAATATAGTTTTAAGATAATTTTACTAAACATCCATTTGAAAATTAAATATAAACACAGACTTTTTATAGTAGCGTACTATAACAAACGCATTATTTCTTATGCTTTTCAATGTGATATTCGCAAGACAATGTATTAGCCGATGGTAGAGAATGATAATTTAGAAACGGTCGGTGCTCAATCTTAAAAACTACAAATAATACACAACTGAAAACAGGACAGAAATACGAACTCCCAAAAATTCAGAGGTGAAATCAGGTAGATGTACCTAGGAGAAGTACACATAACGATTACTTTTCAAGCGGGGGCTATAATAAGGAACGATGACTATTGTAAAATTGAAGTCATCTCATTTACAGTGTAGCATACAACTTAGTTGTCAGTAGTCACTTGTCATCTATACTTAGTAAACCAATGTGGCAGAATCTGTGATTTCTTTTATTTCATGTTCATTAATTAATTATATATTTTGTCAAGTAACTACAGCTTTAGTTTTTAATTGATAATGCGCCGTCATTGGATCTAAATGTCGAATTGAAGGCCACATCAAGTGTTTTCTTCTTCTCATATAGAAGTCCCCGAGTAAATTCTGTTTCATATAAATATTAAAACAGGTCGACTAATAAAGGAGCACCGAAGATTAACTCATCTGGTTTTGAGTTAGCCCTACCTTTTGAAAATGTGAGATGCAGAGGTCAATGTTTATTGAGAACTTTAACATAAATGTCTAAACAGTGACGAAGCAGTATAGAGTATATTCACTAAATACCGTTTCGTCACTGGGTTAGTAAGCTGAAACAATAGACGACGGTATAACAGCCATTCTAGATATTATAATTATTAAAATTAACAATGTAATGCAAAAACAGGGAAGTTAACGCTAAATAATTAAAAACTAAAAATATGGCGGAGAGCATACAATGAAGCGCATTGAAGTGGTAAAATTTTCCGTTCGAATGGAACGTTTTGAGCTATCTTAAGAACGTTTATTGTCATCTTATGACACGCCCATTTCTTTAGAAATGGATAAAACGGTCGATTTGTTTATTAGAATACCTGTAGAACAGGTTTTCCATAAATATAATAGCCAATGAAATTGACGGTCTAAATAAATACCGAGTAAACACGTGTTCGACCGAAACATGTGTTGTGGTAACTTCAATAGACATGATAAGTTCAAAAATATGTACATATTCGTTGCAATTTGTGTTTTACAGAAGCGGAGAGTCTCTAACTCTCTCTTCTAATCTTTTTTAAAGCTCCATTTCAGTGTAACTCATATTGCTTGTCGCGAAGAATGGGTGTCCCAAAACATTACGACGAATATTTCTTTCTCGTTTCTAAAGAAATGGGCGTGTCATTATGTTGTAATTGACGTTCAAAACATGACTCAGAACGTTTCATCCAAACGGAAAATTTTACCACTTCAATGCGTCTCATTGTATCACAAGGACAAACAATTGATTTGAGAATACATGTAATAAATTTAAACTCTTTATGGACTTTTTGATTTATCATTTGATTCATATTGAATTAGTTGGAATTGTGGGGCAAAGTTATGTGGAGCACCCCGTCTCCCAAAAGTCCCAAAGATAAAATCGATACTTATGTTTTGCGAGAAAAAATCAAATGAAAAAAATAGAAAGTAACCTTATAATGAAAGATCAAGGAATGGAAAGCCTGCAATATGAAAAAGAGTTAAAAGAGAATTTTTAAAAGGAAAAAAAATCTACAAAATCATTGAGCGCAATAAAAGCTAATTATATTCCATACTTTTTTGTAAGCAGATATTGAATTCTAATTAATAATCATTTTAAGTGCATGTAATTTCCTTTCTTATGGAATACTTTTCGCCATGTGTTATATTTGGCCTTTCATTCCCGCAAACAATTTTGCCCCGTTTTAGATTCACTCATAGGACTTTATTAAGAAGTTATACAGTATTTGAATTTGCCCGTTTTAAATTTCGTCCAAATGAGGGTAGCCGGAAAGGGGCGAAAATAAAACTGGGCGAAAATGTATACAGTATTTATTTGGTCATTGAGACAATTTCCCATTAAGATGTAAAATACATGTATTGAATCATCTATTTCGTGTTTAATAAACGGTCCTTCGATATGTCGTGCGATCGTAATTTTAAAATTACGATTTATGACTTTTTGTAAAATGCCCCTGGGTACCAGTTAACCCCCCCCCCCCCTTCAGCGAAAATGTCCTCAGACAATTAAGTTTTCGTGGGCAAAAAAACCCACCTTTATTCTCTTTTCAAATATGACAGCCGAACACTGTGACTGGGGATTGCATAGAGGGTTCTTTAATACTTCGTTAAGTGTTCCTAAATATGTTCTTTGCTTTATAAATACTGAGTACTAGCTATTTAAATCTTTGAAAACTAAATGATGATCGAAAAATACTCAACCAATGTTTCCAATGCGTAAGTGATCGATAGTGGTAAATAATTTATTTTATTTTCTTTCATCCGTCCTCTTCAGATTAACTAATGTGAAATCCAATAGAGAGAGAGAGAGAGAGAGAGAGAGAGAGAGAGAGAGAGAGAGAGAGAGAGAGAGCATTTTGTATCCCGGTTACAAAAGTGTTTAAGTACATGTATTTAAGTTTGGAATTAAATATCCAATATTAATGAGTTTCAGGAATATTTAACATCGACTTCAATTAACAGATCGATTGAAATTGTCTCATTTTAAACGTTTACACAGCATATTTAACAATACATTAAGGTTTACCAATAAGGTTAATTTATATATCAATCATTTTGAATAACACTTAATGTCTGCAATTAACTTTAAACAAGGTTTGTTATTCTTAACATGTAGACTAGGTCAAAAGCAGCATCGGAGAGAGAGAGAGAGAGAAAGAGAGAGAGAGCTTTGATTTAACAAGGTTAAGAACAAATAACAGAATTGCATGTTATATTTATTGAGGAAGTCAAGACTGTTGTTCTATGTCCTCCTGCTGTCCAGACTCTCTTCGTGCTAACGGTAAATAAGCAGAAAGATAAAAGGCAAACTAATGATGTTTGTACAATGCTCAATTCATTGTTTTTAGAATATATCATAATGGCATGCTAGAGCTTCAAAGCCAAAGCCTTATTGCGATTTCCACATTTCAGAACATGAATGATATTAGTTTGTGACTTTCAACTTAACCTGTGTTTTATTTTTAGCGAGTTATTTTAGTTTTTGAAATGCTCTTTTCAAAAAGCTATTACAAATAAAACGCAATTAATTTTTAGCGATATTATATTTTAGCGATCTTGGTACCCTCGCTAATAATGCCAAAATTAAATCCTCGCTATAAATTGTTCATAGATGTATACGGTAATTGCAAAATTAACATAAAAATTTACAACTTGACGTTAAATTTGTTTTCTTTCTTAATTTTGTCCCGTATCTATAGATTATATCTAAGAAAACTTACTTTGATAAACTTAAGAGATCGATACCATAGAATACAAAACTTACAAAATGATAACGTCTGTATTGTTTTGTAAAAGTGCGTAAACAAAAAAGCATATATCTAATTTGCTTTCTGTATAATTGAAATACAACGTGATTCTTTGAACTATAAGAATTCTATTATGAAAATAATTTCTATTAATGCTCCTTCAATAACACTCCTCTGATCTTCAGGGTTTACGCCCATTTGTGATTCTCAAAAGACTCGCACTTTGTCTGACTAAAAACTAATTAACTTTTTCTCAGTTTTTGACCTTTGGCGACATTGGTCGTGAGGGAATACTCCCAATCAGACCTCACATGACCTTTTATTACCAGGGTTACGTTTTCTGCACTTTTACTGTAGAAATCTAATGCCTCATTAAAGGCAGGAAACCCCGCTTTATTGTATTTCTCGTAAAAGACACCATTTCGATACAATGTAATTAGGAAATACTGGAAATTTGCATTTATGGATGGCATCAGTCATTAAAACATACAAATTGTTAAAGTGAAATGATTCTTAGCTCTAGTGTACATTTCGATAGAGAAAAAAATGTTGGAACATTTGTCATATTTTTTTCATAGCTCAAATTGATGTTAATCAGAAATTTACAAATTGGAAGCTTTAGGTCTAAATGACAGTTTAGTCGCATATCAATAAAACTTTTGTGTTCTCTGCATTTTCATTTTTATTTAGAATATAGAATTACAAAAATCAGTGCAAAATGTAAAATTACAGATTTCCTCGTTTTTTTTTTCTCGATTATGACAGGAGCACAGCATGTGTGATGTTTGGCAGGGGATGCTTACTACTCCATGGCATTTGATCTCATCTTTCTTGTTTTAGAGATCGGTGTATGCTCTGCTCCTTGATATGCATTGCTTTTATGGAGTTTTGAGCTTAAATGTTGTTTGTTTTCTTCATATTTCATTAAATTTATCATGATTATGATCAAGTAAATGGTGTTCAATTCATGAAATATATGGAGATAATGAACAGTTTTCAAGCTCAAAAGTCCATCAAACAATACAAAATAGGAGCAGAGCAAACACGGACCTCCAAAACACCAGGAATCAAGTACCACAGAGGAGTGAGATCCCTTGCCGAACAATCACGCCCACCGTGTGCTCCTTGTCTTGATCGGGAAACAAAGAAAAAAATCCTCGACAATTCAGTGTGTATACCGGTATAATGGCCCAACAATTAATATGAGAAACGGCAGTCAATATTTGACTTAATGATAAATTGTATTTGCTTACAAGGTCATTGGATCAACATGGTATCGTAGGACTGTCGTAATAATGACTTTAAACAAGACTTCTGATATTCTTGTTTCAGCAACTTGCTTTTCAATAACTTACCTCGTTTTAGAGATTGTTCATACGTGAAGCATTCAATTGCGTATCGAATCAACTGAGAGATATAAACACCATATGTAGTTGATGAAGGTATATTGCTGAATAAGTAAGGGAAGTTGACGATTGAAAAGTTCAAGTAATCTCGTCTGTCATAAAGCTTGGTTGTTACATGTAGATTACCATTAAAATCTTTTTTCAAGTAAGATATCTTAATATGAAACAGATATGTCAGACTCTGTGGTATCTTTTATTTCAAGATCACCGGGATATATCGTATCGACATAAGAATGGAAATAACCATAATTGACAGTATCGTTGATATATCTAGACTTGAAGGCCACAGCAAGTGTTTTCTTTTTTGACATTTTTTGACAAATTCTGCTTGATATGAATACAAATAAAGGTCTTCTAATAACAGAACACAGTTGGTAAGCATGGAAATTTCAATAGATTGTTGGAAAACCTGGTCTCCAAAAACCATACAGATATTGTAAATCAGAAACTCAAGCATCTTTCTGAATATCAACTTCGGAGTACTTGTGTGTGCAATCGAATGTTTTTAACAAAATGATTTTGCAAATAACCAAAAACAAGGTATATAAATTAACGAGTTTCCTTTTTATTGAAAAAGCAGCTGGTCAAGAGATAAAAAAAAGCATGGACTTTAATTTATCGTTGGAAATTTTGTATATAAATGCCGAAAGTTTTAATGCTGTATAATTAATTTTGATAAAATTTTCTGATTTCAGATTTTCTAAAAGTTCCTTAGAATTTTTAATTATCCACATCTGATTACACCACTTCTCAAATATCTTGTTGCACAGTACTCCTGAAGTTTCGCCTTCACCACTTATTAATATTTTAGTGAGGAATAAAGAAAGAGGCTTGGTAGAACATTTACGGAAACCCCAAATGTATCTTTGTTTGTAAGGATTTTAAGAAATTTTGGAATCCATTTTAGATATCGGAGTTCAAATTCATTCTGGTTGTTAGGAATAATCATCTAATTAAACAAGATAAAATGTAAATTAAAAGGTCATTGTTTGATTTTTTTTAAAAATACAACTAATTCAAATTAAAAAGTGTAGGCTAACTTTAGGAGACATTTAAGAATTTTACCTGTATAGTTCCATGTCTAAAAGTCTTAAAACGATAACCTAAAAAAGCTTTCAGTGACCTATATTGAGTCTAAACCATACTTCATTGAAAGTTACAAGCACATAGAACACATAGAACAGAAATTAAGTAAAAATCAAACAGGATTCAGAAACAAGTTTTGAAGAATAAAACCGTAAAACTCTCTCCTGATAATTTTTGAAGTAACAGGATCTCAGTGCTAATGTTTAAAATGATTGGCTCTTATAAACGTTTGAAGTCTCAGATGATTCTCCTACATGCTTACTCTTTGGTCACTTTGATTCTTATTCGACTCAAGTTTTCTCTACACAAGAAAAGAGGGGCCGATCGAAATGAACCTTTCTGTTTAACTGAGCTCTATTGGTGCACATGGTCTTGTAATTAAAGAATAAAAATGTTCAGGTTTTCCCAAAACAATGAACCCTTTGGTGTGTATTACATAAGCATGATATAGAAATAGAGAGTGAATTTCGTGGTCCTCGTTTTCTTGTTATATGGAGCACGGGGCCAAAAAAGTAAAAATAATGCAAAGTCTAAAAAGGCATCCTTCTACTTTTGAAGGTCTAGCACAGTACAATCCGTTGCTTAAATATAACAAGCAATAAATCGTACCTCATAATTGAAAATTATGACACTGAGTGCACGGTTAAGGTCCTAGTTGGAGAGAAGTAGGGTTCATGCATAAATTTGAAAATGCAAAAGATCTTTTTTCTTGCGTGATCATAATTTTAAAGAATATTTGTATAAACTAAAAGGAACTCTCATGCACAAGTTTCTAGGGACAGAAAAGGTTTTCAAAGTTTTATAAATGGTTTAAATGTAAAATGATTATTTAAAAAAAAAAACTCCAATTAAGCTCAACCGTGTATCTCCAACGTGCAATCTCGGGTCTTTAATGTAACAGTTTTGGTAAAGGCTTCTTGCTCATAATAATCAATATTTAGAAGATCTACGATTTTACTTTCACGATCTCTCGGTGTAATATAATAAAGGTTATTCAGTTCAATCTTTCAAATTACAATTACAGAAAGTATAAAAAATGGGAAGTGTAAACATACATTGTGTAATGACTTTTAATATAAAATCATTGTAAAGAATTTTTTAAAAAAATCATGATATTATTGTAATCGCGATACACTTTTTCATCTTTTTCTTATTTAGCAAGTTTCCTAAAACTAATCAAGCTAACCACTTGTATTATTATGAAGAGCAATAAGCCCACCTACTAAGTTTTAGAAATTCAAGCTTTCTGGTTTGAAATGCAAACATTTACATTTAAATGAATAAAAAACCTCTGAAACCCTTTCTCATTTCTTGACCTTTACTATAATGAGAAATAGATCATCTTTCAAAATTATGAAATTAATGTCAAAACTGATAATTTGATCATAATTCTTTGTTATTCATCAGGTGAAATTAGGTTCTAACAGTTCTAAATTGATCATGCTGTCATCCTCAACTTTTACAAAATAATCACTGATAAAACGTTTGTAACTACTTATTACGAATTTGCTCATACCTGCTATTATAAAACTAAAGATATAAGGTAACTTGGACAATGGGTTAATATCACTACATGGCTAAATAGCAGATTCGTTCAAGGATCAGATACAGCAAAATTCGCCCTCGTCGCAGGAGAGCCAACTTTTCACGGGGGAGTTCAACAAAAAAGAAAAATATGTCTTTTAACACATCCTTTTATGTTGAACTTGAAACTAGACCATATTGTTTGCAAGTGTGATTAGGCTAAAACATGAAAAAACCCTGTATTATTCTTATTTACAGAAAAAGGTGTTCAAATAGAACATATCTTCAAAGATGAAGAAACACTGATAAATGGATAAATACATAATTAATTATAGTAGTTAATTTCAATTTATTTCATGACATATTTACATGTTTTACATTGCACATTTGTTTCCCAAAGAAACTTCTTTTTAAATTATTTACACGGTATTTATGACTAAAACGTAAATCTGAAATAAACAATAAACAAACTATCAGATAAATAAAAGATTTTTGCATACGTAACAGGAAGCGATTTAAATTACCTTTAACCAGACACGTTATAGTACCTCGCAAAATTTTAACTAATGTCAGAGTATTCAATTGAAACTTTTTCGCCAAAATACGGTTAGTAGTACTTGAAGACAACATCAAAATTACACATTTGTATTTAAATATTTCATTATAGTATAAATATTTACACCTGCTAGAATAGAGAAACAGTTATTTAAAATATCGTTTTGGTACTGTTTTTCCTCCGGTAAACTGCTTCTTTTAACAATGGAAATCAGGACATTTTAGAGAAGGATGTTTTTCTTTTGATCTTTTTTTTTGTATTTGCTTGTTTCTTTGTTTTTGATCAAATTGTTTGTTTAATAAGTTTAATTTGTATTTATTAAAGTACATCATACTATCAATCATTAAAACATATGTTTATGTACAAAAAAAGCTCTTAAAATGTCGACACATTTTTATACAGTCTGATAATGTAGTAATCTTCTTTGAAGAAATAAGGTATATTTTTTCTATTTTTCTATGGCATTGTTTAATAAAACCGGATTTCTTTTTGTAAAGAAATTCTTTGCTTCACAATGGTATCTCCATGTTCTCAAATGACGAACAAAATATCTGGGGTCAGTATTTATGCACTTAATGCAAAAGAACAGCGTATTTTTTTCTCTCTGGTTGTACCTCAAAGGAATTTCTACTCCTTTCATCCCTTTAAAAATACTATCACAACATTGTGGTTTATGCTGTGATACAAAGAGAAAATAAACAAATACATTCTAGCTTACGAGTACCAACGATAATCTCATTATGCTTTGTGGATTATTATAGATCTGACAGATGATTTTTTACATATTTTAGAAATACTGCACCCATCTCGTATAGGAAGGGAATTGATATGAGTAAAATTAGAATTAACTGAGAACTATATATGAGATAATGGAAGTCTAAATTCAAATTCAAAGAAAAGGTAAGGTAAGACATAGTATTTTACTTTTCAGTTCATTTTTAAAAAAAAGTTTCAAAGAAATATATGGAGGTATCGAACAGTATTCAAGCTCAAAAGTCCATTAAACAATACAAAATAGGAGGAGAGCAAACGCAGACCTCCGAAACATCAGGTCAGAGGTTGGATCAGGTGCCACGGAGGAGTGAGCATCCCCCGTCGATCGGTCACACCCGCCGTGTGCTCTTTGTCATGATCGGGAAATAACGGAAAATCCGTTGTCAATTCATTGTGTAGATGATGTACAAACAATTACATGTAGTATGTAAAACGTGTCAGCATTTGACTGAATGATAATTTTTGCTGACAAGGTCATTGTATCGATCATAGAACTTACGAAAAAAAATTACTTTAAACGAGACTGCTGATATATTTGTTTCATTAACTTGTTTGTCAATAATTTACCTCTTTTAGAAACTGTTCATACGTAGACCATGCTCTTGTGTGTCGAATCAACTGAGATATATAAACTCCGTATGCAGGTGATGAAGGTTTATTGCTGCAAAAGTATATATGAAAATAACGAACAGTAATCATGCAAAATTAACAATTAAAATTGAGAGTATAACAGCAAGGATGGAATCAGCATTCCCTGTTAATCATTTAAGAGCACTTTGTCCTAAATAAATTCTAATTAATTCAGTATAAAACCACAGCATTTTTATTTAAAAAGTTCGTCAAAAGTTCAACCATACGACTGATCGTATTTGCAAACACGGTCATTTTTTTCAGTTAAATAATTTGCAAAACGTCTGTTTTATATTGGACTAATGATATACTTGTATTATCAACTTATTTATCCATGGCTTTCCTTGCTTCAGAAATAGATTATGCGTAGAACATCTTTTTGTGTATCAACTGGAAGACATATACTCAATATGCAGATAATAGTTATTAAATGCTACATACAGATTTATACAGAATTTAGGGAAGTCGACTATAAAAAAAGTTTAACATAAAGTTTAGTACTTACTTTACCATCAATGTTTAACTCTAGTCATACATCAAATCTGAAGCAAATGTATCACGGAGTCATGTTTAAATGTATTGTTATTAAAAATCTTCTCTCGATTAAAGAAATAACCACAAACAAACAGTTTGCGGCGTATCTAAATTGCAAGAAAATGTTAATCAATGTGAAAAAAGGAAATAAGAACTTCAAAAACTTCATCTTTTTGGTGAGCAAATTCTTAACCTTAGAAATGAAATCCGATGAGCATTCTATTTTTGTAATAAGTGGGATTTTTCTTTTGTTCAGTATCGTAGAAAAAGTTTTTGTAATAGTGTTGTTTAAGTTGATATCCGTTTTCATTAGAAAAACTAATATCAAAGAATTGTAAACAACAAATACTTTTAAACACAACTTTGAATTAATAGTAATAGTTTTATCAGAAAGAAATTACACGATACTCATTTTGATTCTAAATTGAAAAAGTTTTTGGCTCATATCAAAGATAATTAATTTGCTTTATATGACCTAATTTAACTAATCATGCTCCCGTGTCTTAAAGTGATAGATAGCTAACTTATATATTATTCATATCAAATTGGGATAGTGTGGATGTTAGCCTCTTTCAGAAGTCTTGTATAATTTTCATTACAAAAAAAACTTTGTATAATACCCACCCATTTCTGGTTGCAAGAATTCGTTCATATTTTCAAAAGTTTCTAAATTACAAAAGTTATTTAAAACTAAAACTTTTATGCCTGAATATATATGTAAAAATGAACTGAAGACCCTTATTAACATTAACAAGAAGTTGATTTTGTTAGTTTTCCCATCAGAACAGAATGAAAAAAAAATGGAAATTGTTTTGTTTAAATAAATATAAATCTTAAATCGATATATTTTTTCCTGGTCTTCAATAAGAAATGATAAAAATATATCTTCAATTTAATATTGTGCTAAATTTTATGGATAATTAATCTTACTGATTGTTTTATTTCGTGGCTTGTGGCAAAGCTCCTCCTTCGTTCTTGAATCATCTAATTCTTTGTCCGTAAAACTCAAATTGCTTCTATCTGTTAGATAAGTGTATGATTATTAAACATTCAAATGTGTTCAAAACATTGCACCAAGGAAATTGTCTTAATTGTCAAATACATGTATTTTAAAAGTATGAAGTAAGCAGTCGTATTTTTCAATGATTAAATTCAGTCATACATGTAAATGTTAAGCATAAACGCATGCTTTATTGAAAAAAAGTTTTATTTTCTATATTTAAAAAAGTAAAAATGGGCACACAGAGAGATTTTGAGGTAATTGAGGGCAAATCCCCTAAGGGAATTAAAATACCACAGAAGTCAGTCTTTGAGAATTTCTTACCGATATAATAATGAACTTCTTTATATGTCACCTATAAAGTTTTAATCATTTTTAGTCGTACAGTAATGATGAGCCTGTGGGAGGCTATTTTTCCTGAGGGACACCCAACCTCGAAGAAAATGAAGGAAGACACGCAGACGTCGATATATTATTATACCAGATATCCTCATATAAACAGAAGATTAAATAGAACTGTGCTATCGAGAGATATATGAAAAGCCTACGAGTTGAATCGGTATATGTCCTATATTGGGGCTCCTATATAATACTACTGTTCGATACGATATTGGAAACAAAAGCTTAGTTAGCATGAACTTTTTTGAGAATTCTACCAAAACCATAAACTTTTGATATCTACTTTTTGCACTGGAAGTGACAGCAATATATGAATTTTGAACCACAAAAATTAAGGGTTATTTGTACATCATCATTATGTAATTTGGAATATTTTTAGAGTAAGATCTCAAATGGAAAACCTATTTTTACTTCGATGTCAACTGTGAAAATATTTGTCAAGTCCATACTTTTTGTTACCGAAATTAGTTTGACTCGATGCAAGAAATACTTATATCCTTTTATGATTTCAAGAAAGGTATCTGTGAAGTTTTTCGTGAAATATTATTAAAATTTTCATATTTTATTCGATTCCATGGTAACGGTGGGCATTTCAACAACTAAAATGTTTCATATTTATAAAATTTTCATTAGAAAATATTTCTCATTAGAAATTTCTATCAAAATTATTTCAAAACTGAGCCTTATGGGGTGTTTCAAATGTAAAACATACAGAAGCATTACTATAGAAGTATTCAATGATAAATTATTGACGAACAAGTTGCTGAAACAAGAATGATAGCTGTATCGTTTAAAGTCATAATTTCGTAAGTCCTATTGTCAATTACCTTGTCAGCAAATACAATTTATCATTAAGTCATATTCTGACTCACGTTTTTCATACGAACTGTCAGGCCAAAATAAACACACTGAATTGACGACGGATTGTTGCCCTATTTCTCGATCAAGAAGAAGCGCACGGGGGTTTGAGTGGTCGGCAGGGGATGCTTACTCCTCGATGGGGCCTGAACCCACCTCTGATGTTTTAGAGGTCCGTGTTTACTCTGTTCCAGTTTTTTTCTTATTGTCTAATGGACTTTGAGGTTAGATGCTGTTGGTTAGCTCCATATACGATTCATTTGATTTGGTGTTCATTAGAAGAAATGAGAAACTATTTTACATTCAAGGGATATTAATCATGTATAACCTTGAAAGTGAGGTACGATAAATGCCACCAGAGAGAGTGAATTCTCTCGGTTACGAGGTAGTTGGCTTTCCTACATGATGTAACATTTCCAAGAATCGAACAGTTTTCTAAATTTGTATATTACTAGTGAAGTGCGATAAAGTTTTTGATCAGAAAAATGAATGTTTTTACATTTCAATAAAACATTTGCGTAATACTCCTGTGCGTACATCTTTAAAAATTTAAAAGTCCTTAGTATTAATTTTATTTCTGTACCTGTTGTAATTAAAGATATGTGGAATGTACGGAAAATTGCAGGCAAATGATAACATAATTCCTTATTTCTAATTGTGTAATTCAAGTAGGATATAGGATTCTTACGTGTGTAAAAGTTTAGGCAAATGCTATTGAAACTATCATCTCATTACTTTGCTGGTATGTACGTTTTTATACAATATCCTGTTTGAACTTACTATCGATAAAGTTTGTCATATTTATAGTTCTATAATTTTTTTAATGCATTTAAACTGTTACACGAGTAGTGAGTTAAACATACATAAGTCCCTAACACCTGTGTTAAATGTATTGAACACATTTTATTCAAATTGTGACTGGTATCTCGTTGCATATTGTGTATTTCCAAGTTTAACATGCAAACTAGAAATATAACGTCTTTTAGATCATATACATATACATTCCGGAATACTAGTATTCTTCATCCATCCGTCACAGAAGTAGCTATGAAATTACTGATTTCAATCCCCGTTTCCATGACGTCATTTAGTGTATAAAGAGCAGTTGCCCCCCAGCATTATATAAGTGCATCATCGTTGATTACTATTTTATCGTCATCTAGCTTTACGGCTGCCTGTAATTCCCTTCATAAGGTTCAAAATCTTCAATTTCTTCATACACTGGAAATACCATATGAAAGCTCAATTTCAGTCTTTACTTCAATGTTAATGTATTTTCCCAACTTCTTATACATCTGCATGGGTATTTTTCAATTTGTATAGATTCCTAGGTCTTACATTTTTTCCTAAAATATTTTTTTCCCAAAAAAAAAATCCTTCGGTGTAGTCTTGAAACACATGAAATGTTACAACCATTTTTCACTAGATTAAGAACATTACCACAGCCTTTCTAGTAAAATCCACTTGTATCAAAAACATTATATTCTTGATCTTGAACAAAAAGATGTAAGAACAGTTCGACATTTTTTTTTCTCCATGCTAGCTCTGGAAAAATGCTTATTTTAGCCTGGATAACCTAAAAATGATAAAATATGTTAAATGTCCTCTTCGGTTGAACGGTATACATGTAGGCTGAACCCTCTACAGTTTACATTCATAAGATGTATACTTCTTATTTCTTTGTATTTAATAAAGGGAAATACTAGTATTGTAATGCACAAATTATATGGTCGATACAATTATTTTGTTAGGAAATAGAATCTATCGTTAAGTCAAATGTTGTTTTTCATACAAATTGTGAGACCATAATGTAAACAATAAATTGTCCACGGATATTTCCATTTGCCCGAACAAGACAAAAAGCACAGCGATTGTGTCCACTCGACAGGAGTCGATACTCCTCTATCGGAGATGATCCTACGTACCTCTAAGGCTTTTAGAGATTCGGGTTCGCAATTGTATAATTCCAATAAACATTTTTGGCTTGATTATGTTTCATTATCTTAATATTTCATTCTGATGATTTAGAAATTATCATAAAGAAAGAGAAACGTGTCTTAATCCGGGAAACAGTCAGCTCAAGTTTGAAAATTAACAATGCAATTAAAAAGTTTATTCCATCAGTAATATTTGAAAATATTTACTACGAAATATGAATGACAATACAAATTAAATCAAAAGTTACATTTTGGATTTTGAATATAATGAGCTTTCCATGAAACTATCGTATTTTGCAAATTTAGATTTGAATTTTTTAAACAGTATTCTTCTGAAATACATTGCAATGAAGCCAGAAGGAATTAAAATAATAAATCAATCAACTGTTATCAAAAAGGTTTCCCGAAAATAAGACAATTACAAGTGGCATGTTACCGATCATGAGACAACCAACCACAGATGTGACAGACTTCAGACAAATAGGTTGATGTTACAGGGACTTTAACAAACTTCTTTTAAAATCAGCATCTGAAAATTCATTTGATCTGATTTGCAAATACATGTACGACCTATCAATGGGTCGCATTTTGTCAGACCTGCTTCAGACCAGATATTAGACTATTGTTTTATTTTAAAAGGACTATGAATTCCATCGTCCACATGATCAATGAAAAGGGCTAACGACGAGTATGACCTGTTGTCAGGGTGTACTTACTTAACCTAGGTCCCTGATCCTACCTTTGGAACGGAGTTTCCAGGGGCATGTGTTTTATGAGCTGTCCACAAATTTGTTCCGCTTCAAAGAGTTGTAAGATCGATCACTTCTCTTTAATTTCACTTTTTTTATTCTCTCTGTACGCTTCTGGTTGACCTGCATTTTGATTTAATGTTTTGAAAGGGTTCTACACATAAACCATATTGTTGATTAACAAAATGTTTTGTTATACATAATGAAACATATGCTACATGTCTTTATCTAATTGACAAAACACAGTGTGAGTAGAGGGTATCGCGCTAGTGAAATCGTTAAGCATATCTTCTTAATAACTTATGATACCGTTTCGTGTGGATTTATCAATACCTTTTTTAGCCACAAGGACTGCAGTGCAGGTTCCTGTAAAGTTAATCTTTTGAACGGTCAACATTTCTTTAAATAGAATTTACATAGAGTAAGAAATATTGGGGAAAAAACGAAATTTTAGTAATAAGTTTGATAAACTCATATATAATTCCTATTTTGATTCAAGAAGAAAGTTCATTAGTCTTTTTAATTTAATTAATCTAACATTTAATTTCAGTCAAACTGAATTCTGCAGTTTATCACACCACGTTCTTCCTGCTGCACGTTTATCTTTTTTTTAACTCAATAGCTATCAGTCAGTAACGTGACTACCCAATCTTGTCCGAGATTAACTGAGCACAATAAAATATCTTGTTTGATTTCGTAAATGAAACACCCCTTAAACAATTTCTCTTTGTATCTTCCACAAAACTTAACTTCTAAGAGTTCATATATAATTAAATTATTACGAAGGCGGTACATGATAGTTTATTATTGATGTGCCTTGCATGTTCACTGTAGGTCCGCCGAGAGTTCTATACATTTAGGATACTCCCGTGGCTTTGTCTGTATATTTTGTTCCAATCATTTGGAGGCAAAAAGCTTCAAAACCCTCCAACTTAATACGTTGTGAAATTAATGCTTCATGTCACCACTAAAATATTTTTTTTTTTTACAGGAAGTTAATGACGTTAAAAAGGATATGTTTACTCAGAGCAATATGTTCTATACACCTTCTTAATGGGATGTAGATCAAGGCTGTCCAATTGGAAAGTTCATCTGCTAATTGCTATAAAACACATAGGAGACCAGCGACAATTGCAGAGAGCAACAAATCACCTCGTCTATCAGAGAGCGCGAGTGGGGGAATAAGACAGTTGTATTGTGAGACTAATCAACTCAATAACCAATTCAATGAACAACATTATGGGACTCGGAGGAGTGGCTAGAGTTATCTATAACATTTATAGTCAGTGAAGTGTCAAAACACTTAAAGAAAACAATAGGAAAGTACAATGAAGAACTTGACACTATTGGATGTGAAAGGAAGTCTGATACAAGAAACGTTTAAGTGTACTTCAGATGGAAATTTTACTGCAGGAAATCTCACCTGTGTTAAGGAGAACTCACATGGACGGCATAACGAACCACAATTCTGGGTAAGGTATTTCAATAAATTATGTTGCATCTACTAAAACCATTCCCTTTATTTAGTGTATCGCCTAATTTTCTTGTCTTACTTTATTCTTTTAGTTACAAATATTTCTTTTTTTTATATAGAAAGTCACTCATGCAAGAATTGATACTCTAAAAGTTATCTATGCACAATGTGTCGCAGAGACCAGTCTTTTGCATGGAAGCGTATAAACCGAGGTCTCTTGTCTCAGAGGGTGATAGAACGAAAAAGACCCCTCCCTAATCAAAGTCATTAAGTGCCAAGTTCAAGTCTAAATTTGCTACCTTCTGACGGCAATTGTTAGCTGTTTATTATGAGTAAAGTTTTCTCAAATAGACGTTAAGCAAGCAATCAAAATCAAAACCTCACTAATAATACCAAGGCTTTGTTCTTTTTATCTTCCGATGCAATTATTTTCATATTCTTGAGTGATAGTCTAGTAGAGGCAAGTCGTTAACATAAATTGAATAAAGCTTTAAGTTCATAGATTATCTGTAAAAGGCTTTCATAAATTGAATTTCTAGACTGAAGCTTTCATGTGTGTGGGAATCAGAAAATAAAGTCGGAAAAATTAAAATATTTCTGAATTATTCTACACTATTGTAAAGTATGATTCCTATTATCAAAAGGGTCTTGCATAAAATGAAATTGAGACGATTTTGTCTCACTGACCGGGCCATGGATACCAATTTTGTGTTGTTTTCCATAAAACTGTGATCACTCTGATCTGTCTATTATGGCAGACATTAGTGCTTATTGGGATTTCTCTAATGCCTGCTTATTATACGATTTATTCTCATATCTTAATTGACAAAATAAGAGATTTCTGTTACAGATGAAAGCCGTGCATATATGAATGGCCAAGAATGTAAAAGGGTAATGGAATTGTTCCTAAAAATAGCTAGTACATTTTATTGTATTTTATCAAACTTTAACACACACACACACACCCTCACACACACAAACACACCCTTTCAGGTGCAAATGCTTTTTTATATTTAAAGGACAGTAATTTGAAATCATATGTGGAAAGAGTTAATCTTTTACGTATTGGCAAACTAAAATCACTTGAATACTTTAACAGTTTTGTTTGAAAGTATATTGCTGGCCATTATTTGGATATAACTTAGCCTTGCGGTTGTACGAATGCTAATGAATTACGAGGTCAAAAAGTTAATAGTTTTTTTTCTTTATTTGGGTATATACATGTACTTTACTCCACTGAAAAAAGCAAAGTAACTTTTTTTTCAAAGAGAAAATTATCTACCGCTTGAAATCATTAAACAATTAAACAATATCAATGGAAAAAGAAAGTATTCTGGTACTCACTAGACAAATTCACAAGTAATCACAATAAGGGAAAGCCAATGTCTTAATAATAATGATAGTTTAAAAAGTTACAAATGGTTTGATGAAGAAAGATAAGTTATACAAATAATTACAATACTTTACAATATCTATCAGCAAGAACACTTTCCGTCCCAAAAAAATTTCTCAAGCATAAACTTTCACATTGACTGAAGCTATCTTTATTCTGGACATTTATGTAAATTTTTAAATCTTTTTTCAAACCTTTTTGCAAAAAAAAAAAAAAAATGAAAAACGTATAAAACCACATAACCATTTGGAATTGATTTGATATAACGAACAGGAATGTAAAATACGTTTTCTGAAGTTCCCAATACTGAATTCACAGTGTGCTTTGTTTGAATCTCTCAAATCGAAAATACGACGAAGCATAAAATAGTTTGTTGATATAGAAGTCTTGTGGATTATCAAGGAAATAGGCCTATATCTTTTAATCCATGACTTCGGACTTAAGACTTAGGCTTTATAAACTAACATGCGGTTTCATGCCAATCACGTATTATTCTCATTTCTGAAAAGCTGGAGATACCAGCACATAAAGCATATTACAGATCATGAAAGCACCAAAATGCTCTTTCCATAACATTTTGCCTAAAAAGGTTTTTGAAATGTTTGCATGTTTGACTTTAGAATTTTCGAAAGAAAAAGAAAACATTAAGAAAGACAAGATCCTGTTGGTTTTTTGTTCTAAAATTGTTAAATTTGTTTTTCATGAAAATGAAGATAACGCACTGAACTCAAACTCAAAATTCTATAAAACATTACAAAACTGGAGCAAAGCAAACACGGACCTCCAAAACATTCACATAATGATGAATTTGAATTTTTTTTTTTTAAAATCTCGTTTACTGTTAACATTCATTCATTTGCTCCACGTACATGCCACGGTTTATACAGAGATGAAACAGACGAGGATAATGAATAGAGATCTATATGATAAATCCTGTAAATACGAGTTATGAATACGTCATTTATAAAAGGATTAGGATCAGGTCCCTGTATCATGAAAGATCTTAAGCTTAAGTCAAAATCTTTATAATGTACTATACTAAAATGCTTATAAAGTCAAGTAGACAAAAATTAAAATTATGTCAATTTTGCTACACAAAAGTTTTGATATCTGCAATATACACTAGTTTATAATTCAATTATTAATACATACTTTACAGGCAATTGAAAATTTGATGTAAGTCTAAGTTTATTTCATAATCCTGGGGCCAGGCACCCAGGAGGAGAAAACATTCCCTGTCAACTGGTCATATCAAGAAACAAATCTGTAAAAAGAGAAAACAAGCGTTAAGTCCACCTTTGGAAAGTGAAGGGCTGATCAGTCTCGCTTTATTTTATCTTGTGTAAAATTGGAGGTTCCGACCCATATTAGGAGTTGATTTTCAATTGCGATTAAAATATTCTGCTATTATTTCAAAGCGTTTTAGAAAGGAAAAGGATTTACGAAGAGGACTTTTCAAAAATTTCATTCACTAAGCATGAATTAATTATTGAAGATTGCATTGAAGTCTATGGAAAGAAGTAAATTTTTGGAAAGCAAAAAATAAAATATTTTTTAAAAAATGCTGTCGTAGGGGAAATATCTTTTTGATTATTAGGAATAGAAAAGCAATTAAAAACTGTTTTTCACCAGATAGATTTTTGAGAATTGATTTTATTGAGTAAAATCAAAGGGGGAAACTCTTCAAAGGCAAGACAAGGTCATAAATGAGGACGCCTTCCTCTTTAATGTACTTAATTTAAACATGAAAATTATATCAAAATAGACTGAGTATACAGTACATACGTATCTGTTATACATTCAATTCAGTTGAATCAGAGGTTAATATGGGTTGGATACCTAATACAGGAGGAATGATCTAATTCATCAATTTCCTCATTCTGTTTAATTTTGATCCCAGCACAAACAGCGTCAGCTTGTTCCTTACTGAAGTAAAAGACCCTTCATATTGATGTGCAACAAAGATAAACAATGCACACAAGACGCTCTGCATTATCAACCATAGCTTAGATACATTATGAAAAGAATTTTAGTTGTTCAGTACTAGTTTACCCGCTGAGCAAGTAAGAGCCCTATATTGTTAATAATTAGGTAATAGCTACGTGTTTACAATTTGATTCATTGAATATTGAAACAAAGGAAAAACATCAAATCTTTCCTATACGCCGAAAAAAATATGTTACATGTCATAAACAACTGCAAACAATGGATGTATAACGAGTGCTTTAAGATTAATGAACAATAGCAGTTAGAGCAGGATTCAATAGATTACTAGCAAACAATCTAGTTAAAAAATCGAAAAGTAATCAATTGCTGCTCATTAAAAATAAGGAGATTTAGATCCTTGTATTCTCTGTTTTTCCTTGAATGTCCTTGTTGACATTTTTGTATGTTGATTGCTTCATGGAATAAATTAAAAACTAACTTTTGAACTAACTGTTTATGTGTTGCCGATAATTTCATGTATAATCTCTTATTACAATAATATTGCAAGAGGACGAGATGATTAGAAATATACTATATTAAATGTAATAACAAAACAATAGATGTCACAAAAGAAAACAATTACTCTGATGTTGAAAGGATTGATAACAGAAATCTTGGAAGGGTTTTTAAATCCTGGACAATGACCAAAAGCTGAATTAGCTTTTGAGCAATGAAGATATGCAAATAGTATTAGAAATCAGCAAAATGATTATAATAGCAGGAATTTAATAATTTGAAGGTTAATCTCAGGAATTGCTTCGTGTAACATCCATAATATCTTTTAATGAGTAAAATCTTTTTATGAATTTTTGTATGTTTGATTTTAATCAAAGTAAATGTAATAATATATGAAAATAACGAACAGTATTCAACCTCAAAAATCCATTAAATAATACAAAACAGGAGCAGAAGAAACAATTAAGGACGTTTAAAACATCAGATGTGGGATCAGGTACAATGGAAGATTGAGCTTCCCATGCCGACCAGTCCCATCCTATGTTTGCTCATTGTCATGATCAGGAAAAATAGCGGAAAATCCGTGGACCATTCAGTGTTTAAATAAAGGCCTAACAATTCGTATGAAAAGTTGGGAAACATTTGACTTACGTAAGAATGAATTGTCTTAGATACTCAGAGTACAAGCCCACCAGACTGATTGATTGAGACATCATTGTCCCTTGGTTTCCTCTATTTTTAAAACATTTTATATACTTTGATTCTAGAATACTAATTAATGCATTGCTATTTTTTAGTTTCTGGTTTTTTTTTTTTAAATATTGCATTTCCTTTGGTATTGATTGTCGAACAAACATAACTGGGTATTATATAGCTCTCTGCTTGAGAAAATTCGGACAGATAAAACAGAGAGCTACAAATTCAAGCGTTGTAAAAACCTTCGATTTACGCCGACGATTTTTTGTCGCTACTTTAGGTACATATATTTATTTCGTGTAGTTTAAGCTTTCTCTCTGCTTTATCTGTCCCAATTTTCTCCACCAGGGAGCTACAGTTCTGCAGCTAGATATTATAAAAAACCGTGTATGTCCTCAAGTTTTTTCTCCAATATCTTAATGATTGATAAACCATATTGCTGTAAAAATATTAATATTCACCCAGTTTGGTTTATAGTTAATAAGCACTTGTTTCATTTGTCTAGATCTGTTTTAAAAATTATTTGATTCATCAACCATGAATGAGTCAGCAACATGATAGCTTACTATCATCCTCTCTTCTAAATCCAATGTTAACTTTTTTTAAAAGAAAAAAATACAATTTACATGTAAGACAACCGACATTTACATTTGGCCTATTTGAACATCCTTTCCACTGAACCCATTTTTTTATATTTCAGGAAGTACAACGAATCTTAGTGATAGTTCTGTTCCTGAGTATACTGATTGGAAATAGCATAGTCCTCGTAGCAGTAGCCATCTCCAAGCGGAAATCGCGTATGAATTTCTTCATTAAGCAGCTGGCGTTTGCAGGTAAAGAATCTGTCGGTCTACTGAAAGAATTTTTTAAAAGAAATATTTTATGCAATTTTTCTTTTATAAGTAGTGCCTAACAATTTTAAAACAAAAGTTGATTTGACCGCTTCTTGATACAATTATGATAGATATTACATGTATTTCGAGCACAACACTGCCGTTACAATGTAGAATGTTGACTGTGTAATATAGAAAACAAAAACTTAAGCATGATATTTTATATTTACATGATTTTGATTTTTTATATTCATTGGAATAAGTGAATTGCGATGAAATACCATTACTTTGTTTTCTGCGATAAAATCTTTATTTTCTTGAAATTGAATGTCTACCCGACAGACAAACATGATTTATAAGCAAACTGATTATTGATACTTGATAAATATTTTGATCTCCGTTTTCAGATTTGCTGGTAGGCGTCTTCAGTGTTCTCCCCGATCTCATACAGAGGTTCACAATTCACTGGTACGCCGGAGAGGTGATGTGCAAAATTGTTAGATTTGGAATGGTAGGTGATCTAAAAATTGCTATATGTTGTTGTGAACATATTATATTTCACACTCATATAGATTCATACACTGGTGGAAAACTGACATCAATACTTCTCTACTGTCAACTTCCTTTATTTACCTAACAAAATACATTTATCACCTGCATATGGAGTTAATGTCTCTCAGTCGATTCGATATGCTAGAGCATGAATGAAAAATCTCTCAAACGGGAAAGGCTACCGACAAATAAGTTAAACGTACAGTGACCTTGGTTTTAACAAAAATATGTCATGATATTTGATTGAAGTCTTTCGTACAAACTATGATGACAATAATTCATACTGGATTGACTACGGAGGGTAGGCAGACACCTGATACCCCCGCCTTTTTCAGGGGGTCCGCGTTGACTGTACTCATAATTTGTTTCGTTGAAATCGACTTTTGAGAATGATCACTGTTCGTTGCCTTCAGATCACTTAAAAATTCTAAACACATACAGTGCCAAAAACATACATAAATAATTAAAAAAAATTATAGGGGCTACTTTTGATGTGTTTTCACTTTTCAAGATCGTTTTTATTCTTATTCAAAAAAATTCATATATTCATATTATTCAGTATACATTGTACATGTATTTGATACTGAGCTTTAGTACTTCTCGTCTGTGGAGTTTAATTCCAAGAATTTGATATAATAAGCTTAAAAAAAACATATTTCTGAAGATAAAAAAAGCTTTTAACCTGCAGGTACAAAGTACATGTAACCAACATTAATGGGCGTTACTTATATAATGCTGTTATATCATAGGTCATAAAAACATTCATTTTAAGATTTAGAAGATTGCTCATGAGTGCAGGTTGAATAAAAAACGTGAGTTCTTGTCGCCTTTTACACAAATCCTCTTAAATGTAGAACAGTTAGCTACTTATCAAGATAAAGTTTCATCTCCAGCAAAGTGATAGTAGAAGAGATCATTGAAAGGCTAATGAAAATAAATAATCTGACAAATATCCACCAAGAAAAATCCAATAATACATTAATTGTTTAAAAAGGAACGACACGCCTATTTTTGGGAAAATGCTGATGAATGTGAGCGTCATGGAAACTCACATCATCTGAAGAAGAATTTTATGAAAGTAAAAAATTTTGTTTAATAGTTTTTTTGATTGAAATAAACAATTTGTTTGTAATTAGGGAAAAAAATTTGTTTGGGAGTTGTTGCGAAATCATTAGGACAAACTTAATGCCACCAAATAGCTTAGTAAATATTCTGGTAATAAAAGTACTTATTTGACACGAATACTCTCTACGATGGGCTTGTACAAATGCCATCTAAAGTGATCTGATGAAATTCAAAAATTATCCTTACGTTGATTTAATATATCGTACTGAATTCGAAATACTAGACTTTGTAGACGATATAAAGTTGACGTCAGATTTATTAAAAAAAAGTTTGTCCTTTGTCCTTTGGTGTCCTTTGTCTAGAGTTCAATGAAGTGTTTGTCTCTCAGTTGAATTGACTATGAAAAAACAATTGTTCTGTTGATGAAAAATTTCTAACAAAGCCTCTCTCCGATAGATAAGTTTATGCTCCAAAGCATTACTCGTTTCGTTTAACTTTAAATTTCGTACTTTTTATGGTTGAAACAATAGTAACATACACTTTCTAATTGTCCAGTTATTATTTTTTAAGCTGAATATCAATGCATATTCTGTTCAACATCAGCATTTAATACTTATTACTCATTCATATGAAGCAGAATTTGTGCAAAATCTTATATGGCCTTCAACTCGACATTTAGATAAATTGACGACGTATTGTCAATTAACAATGGTAATTCCATTCTTATGTCGATACGATATATCCTGTTCAGCTTGAGATAAAAGATACCACAAAGTCTGACACATCTGTTTCATATTTGGATATTTTACTTGAAAAAGACGTTAATGCTAATCTAACAACGAAGCTCTATGATAAACGTGATGATTTTAACTTTTCTATCGTCAACTTCCATTACTTATGCAGCAATTTACCCTCATCAACTGCTTACGAGTTTATACATATGGTATTTTAGTTGATTCAAAACGCAAGAGCATGTTCTACGTATGAACAATTTCTAAAACGAGGTAAAGTATTGACAAACAAGTTGATGAAACAAGAATATCAGCCGTCTCCTTTAAAGTCATCATTTCGTAAGTTCTATGGTCGATACAATGACCTTGACAGCAAATACAATTTATCATTGATTCAAATTTTGACCACCGTTTTTCATACTAATTGTTAGTCCATTATTTATTGACGGAATTGATCACAGATCTTTACGTTCTTTTCCGATCATGACAAAGAGCACACGGCGGGTGTGACCGGTTGGCAGGGATGCTCACTCCTCCACCTGATCTAACCTCTTATGTTTTGGAGGTCCGTGTTTGCTCTGCTCCTATTTTGTTTTGTTTTATACATGACTTTTGATCTGTAATACTATTCTTTATCTCCATATTTATCACAATGGCACTTTATCCCTCTCTGATATTTTCAGGGTCTGTATTTGCTCTGCTTTATCAATCTAAATTACTGAAATGGACTTTTGATTACTTTTGTTAATACTCGTGTCTCGTTGTAAAAAGTATCATGATATTTTAAATGACGAACTTGCAAGTTTGAAAAATACAGTAGCTAAATATTAGTTTTTATAACATTTTATGAAATACAAAGTAACTAAAATAGATTTAACAGGTAATTTATCATATTTTTACAACCTCTACATCAATAGAACAGTAATATGAAATTGGAGATGGGCATTTATATTCTATTGAGCATGTATCGACAGTTATAAACAGTTAATGCTGTTCCTGTAACAGATGCATGTTTTATTTATTTTAAAATGTTTTATCAATAACTAAATAAAGGAAACACTGAAGGTGTCGATGGTCTTAAAATGTATATATAATAAGTTGGGACATGTTTTACTTCGTGTTTCAATTATTAAATGAGGAAATAGATTTTGCAAATACGTACACCTGGGTATCTCCGGTTGATTCCATTTGTACATATTTGAATTTTGAACAAAATTAGTTCTATTTAATAATAAATGAAAATTAAATGATTTACCGATTACAAATTTGCATCAATATATGCAAGATAAGAATCTTACCGTTTATTATTTAATGAGACAATCTGATAACTTATTTTGTTTTTGTTCATTATTTATGAACTGTAATGATTGTCCTTGCACTAAAGTATATACACTACAGTAGTACTAAAATAAATTAAGTTTCTATTGCGGAGTTATATTAAAATACTAAAGAGTCTTCATTCCGATAGCATTCCACCCATGTTCATAAAATTTGATTCATTTATGCATTTAGTGACTTTATAGTCTAATTACAATTACGTAACCCGAGGATGATGTGAAGACATTAATCACTTACCTGCTGCGTAAGTTGCTTGCTTGTTTTTAAACGCAACATTAAGTGGTTAATGTTAAGACCAACCTATTTTCATAGATTAATCATTACATCTGTCATAACATTCGGGAATATTTTCTTCTATTTTCTCTTCAATTTTGGGGGGTAATTTTGACATCAGTAAAATTCTCTTATAAGCTATGCAATTGCAAATTCTTATGTTTTGTAATTTTTCCAGGGTTAATAGCATTATCATGGATGTATTTACTGTTAAAATAACAATTGAACAAAAATTACAAAACATACAATGTTATAAGGATGACTAATTTCAAATTTATACCATGTTATATAGAAATTCTAATGAAACGTCAAGAATTTAATAATTTTCTTTAGGTTTTATTTACTTTAAATATACTTATTTTGATCAAAAAAGTGTTTATATTTTTAAGTTTTGATATAACGAAATAAAAGGACAACGAACATAAATCGTGCTCAACACAAATCAAGAACAGAGCAAACACTCTTTAAACATTCAAGGTGTATTCAGATGCTATAAAGGAGTACTTAATTGAAGGATATGGAGATAACGAACAGTATTCAATATCAAAGTCCATAAAACAATACAAAATAGGAGCAGAGCAAACAGGGACCTCCAAAACATCAGAGGTGGGATCAGGTGCCATGGAGGAGTGAGCATCCGCTGCCGACCGGTCACAGCCGCCGTGTGCTCCTTGTCATGATTGGGAAATAACGGGAAAATCTGTCGTCAATTCAGTGTATAAATAATGGAATAACAATGAGTATGAAAAATATCAGTCAGCATTTGACTCAATGATAAATTATATTTGCTGACAAGGTCATTGTATCGACCATACACCTAACGAAAAGATTATTTTAAACGAGACTGCTGTAATTCTTGTTTCATCAACTTGTTTGTCAATAATTTACCTCGTTTTAGAAAATTGTTTATACGTAGAGCATGGTCTTGCGTGTCAAATCAACTGAGATATGTAAAGTCCTTGTGCAGGTGATGAAGGTATATTGCTGCATAAGTAAGAGAAGCTGATGATAGAAAAGTAAAAGTCATCACGTTTATCAAAGACCTTGGTTGTAAGATTAGCATTAACGTCTTTTTCAAGTAAAATATAAGAAACAGATGTGTCAGACTCTGTGGTATCTGTTGTCTCAAGATCACCAGGATTGTTTAACATCGAGAAAGAATATTAAGGTCTACTTTGAATAATAAAATTATCTTTACTGCAAGATGGTGTACACCGATTTTGTTGTGACGACACCAAATACTTCCTAATTTTTTAAATACATTAGTTGTGTTTTACAGTAAGCTACTACTTTTCCGTTTGTTGCTTCAAAATAGTTTCATAGCTTCCGTAGGAGTTCTCAAAATCTTTTACCGAGAAACATGATTTTTTCAAAACCAACTAATTTGCATCTAAATTTTGTTATTCATTAAATATACTTAGTATTTTGCATATCTCTATGATGGAGTTTTGTTTTGGTTTCTTTTTTAATGTTAAAACATGTTAACTGATAGCCCTCTTTCCTGATCTATTTGTAGCAAAATAAACTTAAATTTGCACCTGCATTAACAATTGCACCTTGATTTGTTTTTAATAAGACCGTAACAACCAGTTACTATTGTTCACCATATTTTCGTATTTCGCGAGACGAGAAAAAAAGTTCACGAGTTATGTGATTTGTTGTTTAAAATCCTGACTGATACAAATAGACATGAGAATGTAAATTTAGCGAACAGACAGATTCAAGCCATATCGCAAAAATCAAGTTCTCGCAAATTAAAGTGATTTAAAGTAATTGTTTTCAGGGTTTATAAGCTTTGGTAGTGTTTTTATTTATTTAGTCACCCATATATTTGTAACTAAAATATTGTACAAATGTTTCATTGAATGTAAATTTCTGGTAACCCCCCGTTCACACATAGACGCCGCTTCTACTACGATCAAAGTTTTTTTCGTTGGGGTCGTCAAAATCCTGAGTCTTCATGAAAGCAAATTATTTTGAACATGTTCAAAACAAGCGTAGCGTAATTTTATGATCGTAGTAAAAGCGCTGTGAGAACAGAACTTACCAAGCACGCTCATCCCTCTACGTTCGTACAAAATCTCTCTACGTGCCTGGAGATCCTACGAAGACCTACAATGACCTTACGCCGATCATATCACGACCTATCAGACAAGAGTTTGTTTTTATACCGCTGATATTTGGCCATCATCATTTGTTAACTACATCTGTTAACTTGATGATCATTTACAATTGAGCATTTTCACATCTTGTTACAGTTATAATAATTGAAAATGCCCTAAACCATGTGGTAAAGGCCGGAAAAAAACTGTTTTTCGCTAAAATTGTATACAAAAATCTGCAGTTTCACATCATCATATATTAATGCAATCGAAATATGATCGGCACCACCGTAGCGACATCACGGTACAGTCATCTAGGTCTGTGTAGCGTCGTAATGGTCTTCAATGTTTCAACATCGTAGAAAGCTTGTTAGCAGCGCGTTTGATTTAGTACGGTCGTAACGAAGACCATAATTTGTCAAATTGCTCTATTTCGACGCCGAGATGATCGTGGCTTGATCGGGATTATCAAACTAACGGGGGGTAAACTATGTGTTTTAGAAGATCAAACGAATAACAAGTTACAATTTGCAGATAAATGATTCCTGGTTAATACCCCTGATGAGTGATATATACTTATCTGATCTAATTATACAAAAAGCCATCAATTACGGGATTAGAATCACCCCAAAACAGTGACTTGTAAGGATGAAAAATACAGATCGATGGTAATATCACTTTTTACAACACATAGGGATTCCATTTTGACATGTAGTTTTAAATTATGTTTTTTCTCTTTTTATTTCAAAATTGATCAAGACGATAGAAATTGTCTTCACTCATCAATCATAAATTTCATATTCTTTTTAAAACATGTCAAGCTAAGAATTATACATGATAAAAATCGATAATCAATCTTAACACAGCAATAATCTTAGAAAGTCTATAGCAATTAGAATGCTTTGAAGAATAAGATTTCAACTGAAGCATTAACTGTACTCATGGATCATCGTACTATATTGTATGTAGATTAGATTATCTTGTCACCCAGAATCAAGCTATGGTATTGTCAACAGTCTTTAATCGAGTATCATCTTTTGACATTTATTCATCTGATCTTCTCTAATGTCACTCTGTCTCATTTTTTCATCTTTGTTTCAGGGGACGGTCACCTACGGCTCGACATTTGTCCTCGTGGCATTAAGTATCGATCGTCTTGATGCCATTGCCAGACCCCTTGGGTTTAGTGACAGTTGTGGGTATATCTATAAACCTGATCCACTCTTTTATCATACCATTGTAAACTGTTAAAGAAAAAACAATAATAAAGCTTGTGAATAAGCGATGTACTTCTATAATTCATTTGCAGTATTAAAAAAAGTCTTTTTTGCCTTTCCTTTAAAAAAATTAGTTCATTTTCTTTGAAAAATAGAAAAGAAGTCTCTAAATGAAAAGCTGCAAAACTGCTAAATTGTTTAAATTGTTAAAAGGTAATAATATAAAATTCAGCAATCGAATATATTTCTATGATTTTCACACTTTATACAGGGAGAAGGCCGCGACTGATGATAGCCGTAAGCTGGATTCTAGCTTGCCTCTGTTCCATTCCATTCCCAATTTTATTCAAATCGGACCACTGTTATATAAACTTGACTCCAAATGAATGGAAGGTAAAGTACTGACAATGGTGCTAAACCATCATTTTTAAATGAGCGGTTTTTCATGAAAGAGAGTATATCGATATTAAAACGATTTGTTCTTACAAAAAAAATTGTAGTGTGCTCAAAAGTAGGTTATTCTTTCATCTAATCATGTCAAGATGGAATTAACTTATTTTTATACAGTGTAAATTTGCAATAAGGTTTAGGGACTTTTATTTCGATCACATTAGTTACTTTAAACCCACATCAGCATTGTTAAGGAATTAAGATTGTGATATTGACTCTAAAATATTTGAGAAAAACAAATTCAATCCTCTGTCTATGATTAAAGATATTGAGTAATATGCAATTAAGGTTTTGATTTTCTTAAAAAATCTGCTTCAGAGTTCCAAATAATAAAAATTAGTGATTGGAATCCTTCCTATTGTTTGTAGTGTAAGAATTTGATTATGTAACAAAATTGCTTTTTCATAAGTGCAATTGGTTCTTCTTTTGATAATTTTATTCCCAAATCCCAATATGTTTAAGTCCTACATTAATTAAATTTACATCAATAATAACTCCAAATAGGACTGGAATTGATCAGTCAATCATGAATCAGATACTTCATTTGACCTGTATTCTTGGTTTCGATGAATGATCACTTTGATGCTTTTTGGAGCGAATTTATTCCAGGGCAACTATGAAATTGCTTGAGGAATTTCATTTCCCAGTAGCTATTAGCTAGCAATGACAAATGTATGTTCTATTAGACGACACACATTCAATCAATCACATCTGAGTTATATTTTGTAGTTGTCCTCGGAAGTACAAATTAAGCAGCAGTTTTGAACCTTTTTTACCAGCCATATACTTTCATACAATCTTAGATACGATTTGATGAGTTTCTAGACCGTTCATATGTTAAGGGACTCCGACCCTCAGCCAGGAAGGATAACTCTTTAATTTATAATTTAATTCAAAAAGTCTTTAAATGAAGCTGGAAAATTAATTATTTTCATGCAACAATTTTCAATATACGCCTCTCAATGTGCTTCAAGGTTCTTTGCAAAGCTCCATAAATCACTTCTAATTTCATATCATGTTAATAAACATTGGTATCTAAAAATGCTTTTTCGGGATAAAAATTTCTACTTTTAATTAGACCTTTCTGAGAAGTTCAAAGAATCTTGAAGCACATTGAGAGGCATATAATGAAAATTGTTGCATGAAAAGAATTAATTTTCAAGGTTCATTTAAAGACTTTTTGAATTAAATTATAAATTAAAGAGTTGTCCTTCCTGGCTGAGGGTTGGAGTCCCTTAAGTGTCATGTGCATCTAAAGATAAAGACTAAGTCTCTTAAGAGAATATTAAATAAATACTGCCTTATTAAGTCATCATCCGCTATCTTAGGGCGTTTATAATTAAAACTTATAACCAATTCCAATCTAAAAAAGTTCTCTGAATGTCAGAGAACATAAGAAGCGATAACATATTCTCTTTTTTGAATTATTTGTTTGTACTTTTATATAATTTCCTTAAAAGAATATTAAAAATTAAAGTACATTTGATCAGATAGACTTTTATATCATCATTTTTATAGAATTCATCTGATTTAAATATGACGTAACGAACGGTAATTTATTTTTGAAAATTTGATTTTGATTTTCAGATCTATTTAACTGTGATTTCGTGCGTCGTCTTCTTTATTCCTGCAATCATTATCGGCATCTGTTATAGCGCCATGATATACATCATCTGGTTACATACTCGAGGCGTGCCAAAATCCGGAGGAGATAAAAAAGTTCATGAGTCGGATAAACCTCTTAATGCCAAATCAGGTAGTAACCTTTATTTATTTCAAACACAGAAAGGTTATAAGTGCAGTTTATCAGTCTCTTTAATGAAATCAAATTGACAATTTATGCTATCTGCTAGCATAAAAAATTATAAGAGATAGATTAAAACACATAAAAAGGAGAGTTTACCAATATCTGCATACTGTGAAATCACATTTTCCTGGAGTACAGTTTTGTAGATTCATGAAAAAAGTAAGGGTTCGTGGGGATTTTAATTTCTTGGTTCGGCAAGTGCTTAATAGCTATGCATCAAGATTTTTACATTTCGTTGGGGCACACAAAAGTGTAATAGGTGGAGTGGGGACTGGGGCTTTAGTGTGTGCAACAACTCGTACAAGTGAGATGCTCTAATTTATAACATTCTTAACTTACACTGACTTCAGTGTGAATGCTAAGCTAGACTCTGCCGTCTAGATCTTTTTAGGAACCGTCTCTAAACAGGTACATAGTCTAAAAGGATTATATGGAAAAGTGCCCATATTGGCACTTCAAATCAAATTATACAAATAGTTTACACTGTAATAGACTTTTTGCTCATATTATTGCATGTGATAAGTAATACATTATATGTAAGAAACACAGAGGTCTCCTTGCATGAACGACTGTAAAACACATTTTATTCATGAGAGCTTAATTATTGCGTAATTACGCGAGACAGTGTGCTCGCATATATAAGTATTCCTTTGGATTATATAGGGTAATTCGCGAAAATTTTGTTTCGCTAATAAAGAGGTAATGACTATATTGCGAAATAACGTGTCGGTCCCCCTAAATACCACTACCAGAGTACATCAATTTTGCCTTCAGTTCATCATTATTTATGATATGTTGTGATCATTGAAAAATATATGAAGATTTATATTAATTTCCGATCAAGACTAAAATCACATGGCGGATGTGACCGGTCGGCCGGGGGTGCTCACTTTTCAATGGCACCTGATCCCACACCAGATGTTTTGGAGGTCAGTGTTTTCTTTGCTCCTGATTGCTTGAATGGACTTTTGAGCTAAAATACGGCTCTTTATCTCTGTATATTTCATTATATAGCATAAGGGATTCTAACTCTTTGAAATAAACCCTGCACTCTTCATTCAATTGTTTATTAATCAAAAGAAGTTCACTGTACTTTTGTATCAAATCATAGATGTGTGGTTTGTATTAAATGATGTTACAATTATTGAAATATGAAATTAAAACAATTGATCAATAGATCCTCGATTTTATAGAATAATATTGATTACGTTTATTTAATATATGTACAAATACTAACTTTAGATATTATTCTGGATCATGATGAACTCAAGGCAGATGTGATATGATCTGGTAGTGGGATTTAATACACTTAAACGCGAACGTAATGCCCTGATCATAAAATGTTGCATTTTAATCCCTTTGGATTTAAACTCTATTTTTATATCATTGACTTCTTTGATTTCGGCATATAATTAAATTTGAAATCTTTTGAACAGACTAAAACTGATATATTTATTTTCCCATTTTCTTAAATTATCTTTTTTTTCAGTGCAATTGGTACACTCAAAAATCAATGATGCAATAATGTTTTACACAATTATCCGATTCTTTGCAACTTCGTTTATCATAAGTCATCCCATCAATCCAAGAAAATTTTCATTATAAAGACAAGAAAAAAGGGCAAACTCATCAAAGATGTTATCAATATGAAACCTTGGAGATTTTATTTATGGGATAGTTGAGAAATACAGGAAACCTTTCTACCTACAAAACATTTCAACCATTAATTGTCTTGCCAACTGGTTTATTGGTCAATTTGTTAAACTTTTATCTTTCTAGGATTTCAGATCGAAAAAAAGCCTATCACATATAAAGACAGCAAACTCATGAGGGGGAGAGAGACGCGGATGAGTTCGAGGGGCATCATCCCTCAGGCCAAGATTCGCACCATAAAAATGACATTCATCATTATATTTGGTAATTAACTAATAATTGTTATATATAGTAATGATAACTTCGATTCGAAGCTGGGTTACATGTACTATGAATTCAAATAAATACGACTGATAAAGGCCAGTTACACGGTAAAAATTAGAGAAATTTAGTACAAATTAATTTTGTACTTATAATCAGACGAAGAAGTGATGCTTGATGATGATGGACAAGAAATAGAACAATATAATAATACTTGAAGAATTAACGTTATTATAAAATTGTGGTTAGACGACCATCTTAGAAAAAAAAAGTTTATATGCCGACCGACCGACTAAAACGTCCCGACTCGAAACTTTTTAACCTCTATTTTATTGGTTTCGAAATTTTCTCAGCCCATTAATATCTGTTTTGACTTCGTAACAGTGAATTAAAAAAAAACTTTTCCTCCTTTACTTTCCATTCTTAAACCCTGAGTCGGGAGAGGGCAAGAAAACATTTTTTTTTTTTAGATATTTCCGAACTGCATTTTTTAAAATCAAATACTCAGCAGTCTGTTTCTGAAACACCCTACATACCTTCACTTGACAGTTTCTCACTATAGTTTTCTGTTTTCTCTTGGCAGTGTTCATTTTATGTTGGAGTCCCTATTTCATTTTTAACCTGCTAACCGTCTACCAAGTGACTTCCGTTATTGAATCCACAGGGGCATTGCATTCTTTCATCCAAAGCCTGGCTCCATTGAATTCGGCTGCAAACCCTGTCATATACGGTGTATTCAGTACAAGAATTTGCAGACAACTAAGGTATAAATTTCTAGAATAACTAGATGCTTTCAGATTCTGTGTAGGCTCTATCACCATTGCTTTTATTTTTTTCCCAATATTTTTTTATTTATGCTTTTTTAAAATTTCATTTTAGCTTTATTTGTTTAATATGAATTAAAATTTATATACTAGTACATATTACAGATATTCCTTATTTTTTCAAAGATATAGTTATTCATTTGGTACATCAGCTATTAACAACAAAGGAGAACTACCAAATCTAAAACCGTGTAAGAAAAGCTACATCTTTAGTTTTATTCTATTAAACATAGACTTCTTTCACTATACATCACAAAGAGTTGCTTTAAAGCCTTGGGTTTGAGCTGTTGTTTCCTTCAGTGCCTTCAGTGCCATTCTAAAACATTTATACGTTCTATACCACTTTGTTACTTGACGAAACTGTTATGAATTTAATTCTAAATCATTTTAAATGAGAACGTTATGGAATATCGTTATCAGTTTGAATTTTAGTTTCATAATAAACATTTTCAATTTGTAGTTCCTGTTGTTAAGCTTTCCCGTCTGTGTCTTTATCCTGGTTTTGCATAGTAAATCAGAATTTGCTTTACATTATTGTTTCACATTCCTTTTAAATTAATGCACGTTACCGAAGTAGTTCCAAATGCACTGCTAGCTGCATTTTTGCGTAATGTCTATGTAACATAGAATCTAGCTGTGTATAATCTGAACATAGCCGTTTTCTTCATAAATTACATACTTTCGTAGCTTGGACGCCTACGATAATCCATTGTCCATGCTTGTAGATGTTTGTACATGCATTAAGTAATTTGTAGTCTATGATTCAATTAGCAATAAATACAAATAATTAGTAATAAATGGTTCTCGTTAATTTTTAAATATAAATGACCCCATATGATATTCCATCATTTACAAGAAACATAGGATCGGAACCAATTATTCGTTGTTTTGTCAAATCCATAGTCTAAGATTGAGCCAATTTCAGAATCATTTTGATTTTTTTTCTGTAGAACTTGGGCGTTTTCCTCCATTTTCAGTTGGATTTTCAAGGTAGTGTTTGGTTAGATATTATTGAAAACATTTATTGTTGCAAATAGACTGAAATATAATGGTTAAATGTAAATAATTTGTAGAAATGCATGTAAAATAATCTTTGCTTCTTGTTCTCCTGTCGACATCTCTTCAACGCAAAGAAAATTACTGAGAAATGTTTCGAAAGCTGAGTTGTTTTAGTCAGTGCATGGAAAATTGTATTATACCATATTGTGTTTGTTCTGAAACAAATAACTTGTACCAAAGACCTTCATTGCTAGTGATTGTCTTATGAAGGAAGTGTTGGAAATCCTGCTTGATTCTCATAAATACTTTAATATAATTTCAAGGACTTTGCATGCACGTTAAATTTTCTTTTATCGTGTATATTGCAACAGAATTAAAGTAAAATGATATATTAAGTAAATATGTAATATAACAAACAAATAAATAAATAGAGCAATAACTTTTCCAAGTACAGTTTGATTATACATGTAATTATGAGTTGCTAAGCAATAAATATTAGATAACATATATCTGAATTTGTAGGATAAAACTTGGTTTTTAGTGGTCAATGTTACATGGTTCACTCAAGCCACCTTTTGTTTTCTGTTTTCGTACGTCGAATAGTAACACGAAAATTTTCAGCTTTTTGTCTAGAACCACTAAATCAGTTTTTAACCATTTTTTTTCACAAAGCGTCTATGGGTAAAGGGAGACAAAAATTATGAATTCCATGGCCCCTGCATCCCCGAATCCTCTGCTGCCTGATGGATAAAGCTTATCATATCACTCCTGAAATCAGCTAGTCAAACGTTGGGCATGACTGTATTAAGCATAGAATCTCTACCAAAAATTTAAAATTCATGGCCACGTGGTTCCAATGTCAATATTGGGCTATGCATAAATTCACTTAAAACCTTCTTTTACCCCCTAGTGATAGGGCTTTTGAAAAAAGACGTTAATGGTAACCTGACAACAAAACTTGATATAAAAGGTGATACTTATGATTTCAACTTTTTTATTGTCAACTTTCCTTGCTTATAGAGCAATATTCCCTAACACCTACATAATTATGGGTTTATGTCATTCAGTTGATACGATACGCAAGGGTATGCTGTACGTTCTTTAAATTTTAAAAGCGAATCAATCTACAATCCAACAAGACGATGAAACAAGAATATGAACAGATTTGTCTGAAGTTGAAAGAATGACCTTATCAGCAAAAAAATCTGAATTAGGTCAACTGCTGACTGACTTTTTTTTCAAATCTATTATAAGGCAATTACTTACATATTATATATATTTCTACGTTTTTTTTCGTGTACCCTATAATTACAAGGAACACAGGGTGGGTGTGACCCGCCGAGTCAGAATACTTAGTCCTCCACTACACCTGATCTCACTTCTGATGTTTTTGGAGGATTGTGTTTGTTCTGCTCTCGATTTTTGTTTTTATCATGTAGTGAAAAACCATAAATTTAGATAGGTCTTCTCTGCTCCTGAAATTGAAACAAACAATCTTAGTGTATAGATATGACGAACAATGATACCTAAACCAGTTTTTTGAAATGCTTAGCTTAGGGTTAATTAATATATAATTAATATTGCTAATATTGGGAAATTGAAATTCAAACTTTTACAGAGAAATATTTAATTATGTTCTTAAACAGGGGAATATATGCTGACTTCAAAACACTGAATATTTTCATTAGCAATGACGTCTTATGTTTGAAATGACGTCACGAAAATGACGTAAATTTAAAAGAAGAAGGTATGGTTTCCATACAAATTTTGCCCCGTGATTTTCTAAAAAATGAAACTGGTGTAAAAGTTGAAAATTCATGCTTTTTAAATAATTGAAATACAATGCAGAAAAATCATGCAAGCCATTTTTCTCACATGTGTTTTTAAATGCTAATTATGACGTCATAAAAATGTGCATTTTCCCGTATTTTTTTAAAAAGTTGCAGAAGACACCAATTTTCAATGGAATTTCCTTTCAGATAACATTGTCCACAGGCATCGCCCACAAAGATCTTGATATATGTGATTTGTTATTGAATTTTGCACAAAATATCAAAAAATTAACGTGGGCGATGGCTGTGGACACTGTTTTCTAAAGGAAAATTCCCCTTGAAATGTGCCATTTTTGATGCTTTTTCTGTTGAAAATAGAGAAATGCTTCACTTTAATGACATCATATTTGCAGAATGGTAAACCTTCATGCCATATTCTTTCCTGATTTATCACAGTCGTATACTTAACTAATATTTAAGCCAGTTTCAAAACGTTTTGATATCATTACATTTTAGGGCGCAATAAAGCTAAAACCATACCTTCTTCTTTCCATGATTTGTGCAGAAAAATGTATATTTTACGTCAACATTTTGAGCACCGAGTGCAGATCTGATCAGGCTCAATATTTTGATATTATGTGTAGAATGATAATATCTATGAAATATGTAAATATTATTCCTGAGCAAACTTGCGCTCTATAAATTTTAAAGCTAAAATTGTTGAAATATTGTCCATTTTGTCTTCCTTCTAAAAATGATATAAAATCGAACTAGTTTGTGACGTCGTACAAAGAAAAATTGTCAGTAAACTACTTTGAAACTATAATATGATCTGTTAATTTATTTTTCTCATTTAATTTATAAAATTCAGCACATTTCAAGAATTTTTCAAATTTGACTTTTGTGGGGGCAAAGATATGCAATATACCGCATATAGTTCTTTCATGACCTTCACGGTTTTTCTATTAGGGTGTTGCTTTATACTCAGATGATCATGAAGACTGTTAAGTCACTTGTTGAAAATAAGGCTAGTGTGTTTATATAGTTTTATTGTAAACGTTTTTCCCTTCTGCGTTTTCAGAATAAAATTTAAATCCTTAGAACACGTATTATTCTGTTGTTTTTTTAAGGACTGAAGTCTATAAGTAGATAAAGTAGTACATTGTTGTTTTTGACAGTTATTGTGAGTATTAAACCGACATAATATCAGCTTTATTTGTAAAGCATGACTAACAAAAAGTCAAATCTAGAAAATAAAGTCGAAAAGATTAAATATAAAATACCTATATTTTGCAGGCGATTCCGAATAATAAGGTGTGTTCTCATGAGGTTAGGGTGCTGCGTTGCTGATGATGTCGATCCACGTCGTCGCCTGTATACCGATCCTCCGACAACCAGCTTCACCCAGTGCACGTACATCTCTCGTCACAGGGGCCCCCGACAGGAAATCTCCAACGACACGGCGCTCAGCAGCGCGGAGGAAGGCAAGGATCTGTGTGATTTGGTGCTGAGTACAGCCCCCTCACAAAATCAGATGACGGCAATGACAAAAATCCGCTGATAAATTCAAAGTTAATTCGAAAATGACGTAACATTTCTACAAAGAGGACGGGATATTGTGGTACATGTAGTCAGCGCGTATGATAGTAGGCAATAGTTGAAGTTTTGCACAACTCTAAAATACTCTAAAGTCGTGTTTAAGTTCCATGTGTATTGGTTTTTAATACAAGTCAAGATATTGGGTTTTGATTTCATTTGATGACTTTTACTGGTCGTATTAATTCAAAATTAATTAATTTCTTAATTTTTATTTCATCTCATAATCACAACACTGTTTTATGAAACAAGTGGAAAAACGGCGACCTCTGAAAATTTTCTTTCCATATCATGCGAGTTTTGTTTTTAAAAATTAATCAGGGAGTCCATGTGATACTAGAATGCTTCGAGAAACAAACATGATCTTCAAGTACTTGCATTATGTTATGTTCAAAATGAGTTATGTGAAGAATAATTTTATCAAGGTTGTGTTCATGTAGTACAATTGTTATGAAGTGTTGGTAGATGAGCTCCAATTCATAAAAAAAAACATGATATTGTTTTTTTTTTGTTTAATCATGATACATATATATATATATATATATATATATATATATATATATATATATATATATATATATATTTTTTTTATATTCTTCGTCTGTGTGTGTTTATATATATATACAGACCCTCTATATATATATATATATATATATATATATATATATATATATATATATATATATATATATATATATATATATATTTTATATATTAGATATTTTAGAATTACTCCAGTTATCTGTACAAAGTTTTGATTTAAATAAAAACATTTTTTTATATTGCAACAGTGCAACTGTAATCTACCTTAAATAAAAAAAAATTTAAGATGTTCACGGTACATGTAAGTCACAGATTATTCAGTGATATTATAACTTTTTACGTCAAACATATTTGTAAGTTTATGAATTTATGTTACATTTGTTGTAATAGATTATATACATAATGTTTAATGATTGTTTTCTAATTATTCAATTTCAGTTTGCAAACATTTATAGAAAGTTTTTGAGTCGATAAATATTTTTATACAGGGACTTGTTACTTTAAATGAATATGTTAAATGACTTCCTTTATACAAATATTAATGGATTAGTTTTTTTTCGATTTTATGTTTTTTTTTTAAAATAAATTTCATAATTTCAACGATTATTCAAACTTCTTATTAACTCCATTCAAAAACCACTTGATAATAATTGTATAACAACCAGCAGTGTTGAGAAGGATTTTCTCAATAACAAGCTTTTCTCTGGAATCTGTACTTAAGTGTAGAAATTCCCCAAGAAGAAATCTCCCACAAGAGCCAAAATTTCCCCTTTTTTCTTTTCATGACAGGTATTTCCCCTTTTTCATCATATAGGCAGGAAATATAATATTGCGCCCCGTTATTAGCAAACCTATTTTTTTTATTCATATGAAGCAAAATTTGTCCAAAATCTTATACGTGAAAAGAAGTAAACACTTGTCTGGGGGCTTCAGCTCGACATTTAGACGACGTACAATGTCGATACGATATATACCGGTAAACTTGAAATAAAAAGATACCACAGAGTCTGACACATTTTTTCATATTTGGATATTTTACTTGAAAAGGACGTGAATGGTAATCTTAAAACCAAGCCTTGTGATAAAAGTGATCATCCTAACTTTTCAATCGTCATTTTTTCTGTAATATGCAGCTATATACGCGTACCTTCTTCACCTGTATACGGGGTTTATATCTCTTAGTTGATCTGATACGCAAGAACATGCTCTTTGTATATACAATTATAAAACAGGGTAAATTATTGACAAACAAGTTGATGAACAAGAATATCAGCATTCTCGTTTTAAGTCATCATTTGGTGAGTTCAATGGTCGATACAATGACCTTGTCAGCGAATGCAATTTATCATTGAGTCAAATGCTGACTGATCCTTATTAGTACCCTAAAAAATGTTCTTTATATACCGCAGTGGGGTTCGAACCAGCGAAGTTATTATACAGGTTTATTGTAGAGTCGAAGTTATCTTCTGAGATTTTTTTTCCCGTAAAAATGATTCTAAACTAGGATTTCCTTCAGAAAATTTGCTCATGAGTAGATTTTTCCCAATGAAAATTGACTCTAGATTAGGATTTTATCTGTGAAAATCCAGTACCAGATTCAATTAATTTTCGGTTGGGAAATTCTACTTTGTGTAAACGTTAAAAATGCGAGACAATTTTCCTCTTTTTTTAGATATCATGGCTGTACTTTTGTATAAAAAGGAGGTCGTGACTTCATAATGCTGATCACTTCCATTGAAACATATGAAGTATGAAAATAAAAAAAACAATGAATTTTATAGCATAAAAAATGTGTCCCGAGAGGGCAAACAATATCAAATTACTTAATATCGTTTGATATACATTTTAAAATTTGTGAACAAACAGGTACCGCTGCGCCGAGAGTAGGTATAAGAAAATCAATTCTTACAATTTTGAGTTACTAATGTTAAGTTCCATTTAATTGTTGTCGGGATTCAATGATTTGAATTATATATCGTAAAACTGACAATTCATTGGTCAAAAAACATTAAAAAATCAGTTGACTTTTCAATAAACCTTTTTAGCCAAAATATTCTCGAAATGAATTTATCATTGTAAGAATAATAGAAAACCTACTCCGAGAGAGACAGGGAGAAAGCTGAGCTAACACACGATATATCATGATTTCTCATGTGAGGAAGTAAAAGCCAATCAATTAATAATGAAAAAAATTAATATGACTATATGCAAACATTTACATATCGACATTAGACAACGACATGAATATCCACAACATAGGCGTCGGAACCGGGGGGAGGGGGGCTTAGCCCTCCCCCCACATTTTTTGCAAACATATACATAATATAGGCATTGAAAATTGGTGTTTACCTTTTTTTTGGTTTATCCCCCCCCACTTTCAATTTGCTTCTGACACCTATGCACAATAGGTACCCGATTTATTTTATATTATATAAATGTATATATTATATTAAATTTGCTCAAGTAAGGCATCGACCTAATTTTAATTGTGATTTTATTGGCTGCATGGTTCATGTATTTTCTCTAAGAAACGAGGTTTTTCTGAGATCGATCCCGTGTAAATTTGGACTTTACATGGGGATTACGTAAAATCAAACAAAGTGTGTTAACTAACTCGCATACTTTGCGGATACAGGCTTTATCAAACGTAAAATCAGCATATATGTAGATCTATATTTTGTTAATTGGAAGTTCAGTTGTTCATAGAGACGAATTTGTCGGTACGAAAGACAGAAAAGTAGAAATCAAAGATCTTTTTTGAGGGTGGGGGGTATTCGGTTTTTAAAGCATTTAAAATACAGTTAACACAGTTTTGGGGATTGTAGATTATGATCAACTATTTTTGTCATTAATTAAGCATTTTGTTTAACTTAGACATGGTGATCACTTGGATTGCTAAGCGATGACAGGTGCCCCAACTAAACAACTGGAATAAACCATGACGTCACAATTGAATCGTGAAAAAAAAACAACTACGATATGCTCTGAGTTAATTAATTTCAAAATGTAATAACTTTGTTATAAATAAAGATATTTTGATTCCATTTTCAGTTTTTGTCGTGATTTGACATGGACCAATAAAATACACAAAAATCTCAAATTCGATAAATTTTGCCATAAGGTCGATTTTTATTCGACGAGGCTCAATTATATATACTGTTTGAATTTCAATATTCGATTCATAACTCCCGCCTTTCTCTCTCTCTCTCTCTCTCTCTCTCTCTCTCTCTCTCTCTCTCTCTCTGCCTTTATTTTTAAATAAATTTCAACTATTGGATAAAAATAAGTACAATTGAGAAATCATTATCAGATCTAATGAGGAGAATAACATTCATTGACTAGAATTAGGAGGGAATACTGTCTCATTAAAGGAGAAAAATGGTTTATAGAAGCCAAATTGCATTTTCTGCACATCTTATACACTCATTTAAAATGATTTATTAACCAGATTTATTTCATTTTCTTACTTTCTCTATCATTAATTTAATTTAAATGACAAATTGGACACGTAACTATATAAGACATACTATATATGAAACATATCAGTGCACTTATTTCTTGTTAAAAAGGAAAAACATGCTTGTTTGGATTAGGAACATATAATATTCCATGACCTTATCAGTTATCGTCATTATATAATAGCTCCCATAGACAGTGTATACATCACCGGAAAAAAATAGGAAATTTCCGGCCATAGTGAAGACTGGTTAGCACTTTCATGTGAGGTTAAAAAATTACACCATTAGAATTCAAATCCATCGACTTAGAATATATGTTAAATATGATTAGATAAATGATTAATTAATTAATTAATTATTATTGGTAATAGATTCTTAATGATAACAAAACTAGAAACGCATCTTTATTCTATTCAAATGAAGCATTGTTAGTTAAACGGAGATACATGATTAATTATAGTCTTGTCGACGGATTTTCCGTTATTTACTGATCTTTAGAGGTCCGTGTTTGCTCTGCTCCTATTTTATATTGTTTAATGGACTTCTGAGCTTGAATACTGTTTGTTATCTCCATATATTTTATGCTAAGAAAAATATATGTTGCATAAATAATTGATTGCTGTAAAGAAGCAACCAACGTTTACAAATTTGTTCAGGTAATTGTGATAAGCCGAGCGCAAATTAATACTAGTACGAGTAGAAGTATATTTAATTTGGGTTCATGAAATTTCACAAATCGTACCAACAGTCGTATTTACTATAAACAAAGCTCCTTTTTGCTTCTGCTCCCTCAGTATAAGTTCGGCTGATGACCTTTGTTCATTTATTGTTTGATAAGGATATATTTTGTTTGGTAATGCCCCTTTAACTGAAATTGGGTGCCCCCACAAATGCTCCTATGAGTCTGTGTCGTTTGCTACGAAATCAAAGCTAAGTTCTGATTTGAAATATGAGATTGTAGATCACGTAAGTATTTGTTAGAAAAGAATAGGGTATCACTTTTTCCAATTAGCGACATCATAAATATCAATTTTAGTGTATTAAATCATCTGCTTAAAACCCAAAGGTAAAAATGCGTGATATATTATACAAATGTCCAGGAAATTATTACAGGTTTGGGCTTTGGTGACACAGCACTGACGTCAGCAGGAAAGGTGATTACGACACATGTCTGTAATAGGGTATCAAAAGGAACCAGCAAATATCACTGCCAAGGGTTTGTTACGAATACTGTATTGGAGAACATTTTGATATGTTGTCAAGTATCGGTGACAATGATAGATGTTGAAATTGATTAGAAATCTGGAATCAGGTAACTTAGCACAGATACACGTGGGTAGTGGGCTCCCATTTTCAATTTTAGTTCTTTATGAGATTAAAAAAAAGGGGGATGGAAAAGGGGGAGGGGTCAAACAATTTTCTATTGAAATCTCAGATTGCTCCCATATTTCCACACAAACTACAAATTGGCTGTTCTAATGATTAACCGTAGGCAAGTCCTTCAGTTTCCCTTCCTCTACAGTCCCCTGACGATTAGATTCCGGTATATCAAGCTAATGTCATTGTTTCTTTAAAAAAATATAACAAAGTTGTATACAATATTACCAACTCAATCATTAAAAACTTTCCTGTATTTGTTTAGCGTTCACATTAGTACATGACGTCAGACTCAGGCATGAATTTAATCTAAATAACATTAAATTTGATTTTTTTATTAAGAAAAATATTAAGTTAAAACTTTCAGTGTACAAAACTGAAACCTATTTTCTTTTGAATAGTTTCAATGTTAAAAGGAGGTACAATACCGGTAATTACTTTAATTGTTAGGTAAATACTAGTACTTATTACTGCTTGAGATCAAATGTAATTATGCCTTCTTATTTCAAATCTCGGCATTTATTTGACACTTTCATGACAAAGAGATAAATTACATTGGTGGACTTTATTTAGATTTCATTGCGCTCCGTTATTAGCAGACATATTTTGTATTCATACGAAGCAGAATTTGTGCAAAATCTTATGCGTGAAAAGAAGAAAACACTTGCTGTGGCCTTCAACTCAACATTTAGATATATCGACGACGTATTGTCAATTAACAAAGGTTATTTCCATTCCTATGTCGATACGATATATCCCGGTGATCTTGAAATAAAAGATACCACAGAGTCTGACACATCTGTTTCATACATGGATATTTTACTTGAAAAAGACGTTAATGGTAATCTAACAACCAAGCTCTATGATAATGGCTTTCACTTATCTATCGTCATCTTTCCTTACTTATGCAGCAATACACCTTCATCACCTGCATACGGCGTTTATTTATCTCAGTTGATTCGATACGCAAGAGCATGATCTACGTATGAAAAATTTCTAAAACGAGGTAAATTGTTGGAAAACAAGTTGATGAAACAAGAATATCACCATTCCCATTTAAAGTCATCATTTAGTACGTTATTTTGTCGATACAATGACCTTGTCAGCAAGTACAATTTATCATTGAGTCAAATGCTGACTGACGTTTTTCATACTTATTGTTAGTCCATTATTTACACCTAAATTAACGACGGATTTTTCCGTTCTTTCCCGATCATGACAAAGGTCACCTGGCGGGTGTGACCGATCAGCAGTCACTCCTCTATGGCACCTGATCCCACCTTCAATGTTTTGGAGGTCCTTGTTTGCTCTGCTCCTATTTTGTATTGTTTTATGGACTTTGATATTAAATACTGTTCGTTATCTCCATATCCTTCACCTTCAATATCAGAAGTTACTTTGAAGAGTAAAAATTCTCTGTCTTGCATTTAATATTTTATTATGTTACCATCAGCTACATGTACGAGGGATGTTCATTAAATAATGTCCTGAGCTCTATGACATACAACATAGAAATCATATGACACTACGCTTGACTTTATCTCATGATTGGATCTTAAATGAATTGATTACAGTTTATGAGATTACTTTTTATCACATAGTTTCATTGTTTGAAGCTGGAAAACAAGGACTATTCGAGACACTGCATTAAAAATGGATAGGAAAGAATAGAATAAGTAAACACGAGTGAAACTAAACGTTTCATTTAGGCTCCTGTAATACTTGTTTAGAATCCCAAAGAAATATTCACTGAAATATGTGAAATTTACAGCAACCAATGTCTGTTTTATAGATACATAAGCAGATGGATTGTAATGAACAAAAATGATATAATGGGCATCAAGAATGAGTACCGTCCTTGGCGACAAGGACTAACAACAACCAATGTGCTGTTTGCCAAAATTCAACAAATTATCACTGATGATGTTTGATTGACTTAAAGACACAAAGCAAAATTGATAGGCATCATTTTTGGGGTAGTTTACACTGTTTTAATGAAAGATTCGACAGTAAAAAAAAACTTAGTGGTCAATGGTCACCTTATGTTTTGAAAAATGAGTGAAAATGACAGCGTGTAAGAATAACTAAAAAATTATTTTAAAAATCAAAAATTGTAGTTATCCACGTTTGTCTGAAATTCAAACAGATAATGAAACTTGAATCCAATGCTTTAAATCCTCAAAATAAATTTACAATAAAATGCACTTGACAAATATAGCCAAGGTCTGAGAAGGGCGAAGAATTGCAAAGGAATAAAAACAGTTTTCCATGCAATTTACATTAGTGGTCTCGTTCAAATTCTTATTCGGCGAGGCGATTCAGTTTTTGGAGAAGTCTAGGAAGCAAATTTTTGCCCCCCCCCCAAAAAAAAAATCGTAAGGTTTATGAAAGGATGAAACCAAAATCAGGAATCCGATACACCAAATTTCTTTATGACAGCGTCCAAACCCAAACGCCATAACAAGTAATAGAGTATTGGGGATAAACAGATGTTTTGTCACATCAACAATTTTCGCCAGATCTTTCGCCCCTTGACTTGTTTCATTTTCCATGCCAAAAAAAAACTTTCAGAAAGAAGAAACAAGTCCATGAAATCATAGGGTCTGCCTTATTTCAGTATACGAAGGGCCATACTCAAAAATGTATTCTAAAATTAATCAGAAATTGGATAAAAATGTTATGGACATGTGTTTTAATAAAAAGAGAACATTCAAGTTGAAAAGCGTTTTTTGTTTCTTTCTGGGCATTGAAAACATTTTGTAATTTTTCACAGAGTATAAAAATAGTGCATGCTAAAAATACAATCATAGAGGAAACATCGTTGCATAACATAATAAGCACAATGCTTATATTTTTTTCACTCATATAAAGACGTCACCGTGTGCCAAATGTAAAAGAAAATGGACTTTTATAAAAAAAGAAAATATATTTAGCACAAATACAATCAGCACGAATTACAAAAGATTTCTTTATCACATGTTTTATCTTTGTCTAATTATATGGATTATCAATCTACACCGTGTTGTAAAGAAATGTAAGAATTATTGCTCGAGTACGCGAGTTTCGAGATTTGATGTTATTGTTCCAATTTCCTTTAATGTCTGTCTCTTTTCGTTATGAAAAGGTGAAAATAGCAAAAGACGTTCGATACAGAGAAATCTTGAAAAACCATAAAAAATTTATAAACACACGAACACACGGAAATTATGAATTCATATATTTTGGACACCATAGTTGGCCAGAACAAAAAAAAAATATTCCGATTGCGGTCAATGTTCAAACGAAAGATAAATGGAATACGTGTTTTTTTTGTTTCATATTTTTTATTTCATTATTTACACTTATTTAAGAGGAAAATATAGATCATATGATTGCTTTTCAGTTTTTACGTGTGATCTTTTCTTTAATTTCACATTTTTTAAAGTTAGAATTTAAAAAAATATTTCTTTATATTTTCTTCTACAAAACGTTTAGTTAACAAATAAATTTTATAGTGAAATATCTAGATTATTTCACGTACTTTGATCAAAAATTGGACACGAAACACGTAAGTAATGTTGACCTTGATTACCAGACAGACTTCCGGTGTATTGCTACGTGTATATAGATTTTTGACATCTTGAGTATTGGGGGTCTCCAGGTAAATAACACCACTGTTACCTAGACCACTCCCCTCCTCAGGTAACCGTGCGGTAAAAAATTGGGTCTTTAAGGGCTTTAAATTTAGTACCGTGTCGCGGTAGGCGTTGGCACGATAAAGAACCCTCAACTGCTCAATGATTCTGAGTGCCGAGTATAGTTCTAAATTTAAAGCCCTTCATCGGCATACGGTGAAAAATTCTCGAGTGGGACGTTAAACAACATACAATCAATTCTCCATATTTTTTTTCTGAATTTGTTGAAATACAAAACAGAAATTGGATACACCGGTATTAAACAGAGCAAGTTCATAACATCTTTGGTACATTAACGCAGTCATGCAATCATTCTAAACAATATTGTAATAAGTGTACACCTTACAAAATGATGGACAGTTGTTATATGTTGAATAGAATATTTATAATGTTTTGTATAACCACATATTTAATGGTTTTCTTTTTCTTTATGAAGAGTGGAAATAGATATCTCAAACGATAAACATTTACTAGCTGTTTTGATCAGTCATTCAAAACATAAACAATGATTTGTTTTAGTTCAACAAAATATTAAAATATTTTTTGTCGTTCTACATCAGATAAATGAGAACGATCGAGTGTTTTCATTTTCCTTCAAAACAACAGAGGTCATCTTGTAACTTCAGAATCACGAGAACAAAACTGTTTATGAAAAAGGAAGAAAGAAAGACAACACTGACAGGATTCTATATAATGAAAGAATTGTGAAGTATGTTTCCTCCAATAACCACAATGCGTATTTTGTTTATTATAAATATTTTCTTTCTTGACTTTTCTACTGATGTATAATTGAATTACGTCACCAAGAACGTAACAGATCATTATTCAACCACATTTTGACCACAGGACTTATCAACGATGGCTTGAACAGGCTTAAAGAAATTTCAAACAATTTGATACTCATAATGTGTAGATCTACATGAAACACTTCCATGTTTGCGATGGAATTCTAATTTTTGTATGTCCATTTGCTTGAAGTACATTTAAGCACATCTTTAATTTATGAGTATCAAAAGTGTGAAGCACGATTAAAACCGTTCAAACTATGATCGTGAAAAACCGCAGACAAAATTTGGTAAGACTATTATAATTATGTAACAGGATCTCCGGGTGAAATTACATCAGTAAACATTTTAAAGCATCGCTTTCTGTAAAGCGGAGGGATTTTGTTTAAAAATAAAATGAAAAATTGTTTATTTGTGATAAAATTCAAATTCACAAATTTTGAAACCTAAATCCTAAGCTTTTGAAAGATTGAAATCAAAAAATATCTACATAATTTGATTTCTGTAGTTGTTATTGACACATTGGTTTAAAAGGACATGTTACATTGCACATGATAAATCTATTAATTTAAATCGTTAAAGAAACCTTTTTTTTTTTTATTGAATTTGATTTATCATTTCGAAAATCAATTTGTTTCTTAAAGGTGAAAACAGAATTTGCAACCGATTGTGATTTTATTAATTTCTTAAATATTTTTTCTTATAATCCATTTAAAATCTATATTTGTTGAATATTTTGAGATGAAAATATATAGTGACAACAAGAAAATAAAATCTGTTTGATTGTGACCTTTTTATATTTCTATACCACCATTTCTCATGATACTTTTTCAAGATATTCTTAAATCAGGATTTGATATTTGTAGAAAAAAAAACAGCATGAAATACCAGAGATTTTTCAAAATACATCATTACAATGCAACAATATATTCATAAAGTGGTGTAAATCAATAATTGTGGATACTTCATAATTCCAAGGAGTTTTTGGACAATTTGCAATCACAAGGTTTTACTAAAATCAACAGCTTAAAAACTTACGACTTTTCAACGTTTGACACAACCATTCCAAACGTTAAATTAAAGTCAAGGATTTTTTATATCATTGACAGCTGCTTTTTCAATATAAATGCAACTTGTAAATTTTCTTACCTTGTCATTGGTCATTTGCAAAATTAATTTTGTTAAAAAAAACATTCTGATTATACACACATGTATTCTGAAGTTGACATCAAGAAGATGCTTGAGTTTCTGACTGATAATATCTATGTGGTTTTCGGAGACCAGGTCTTCCAACAATCAATTGGAATTCCCATGGCTACCAATTGCGGCCCGTTATTAGCGGACCTGATATTTTGTATTCCTATGAAGAAGAATTTCCCCAAAATCTAATATATGAAAAGAAGAAAACATTTGCTTGCTGTGGCCTTCAACTCGACATTTAAATATATCGACGACGTATTGTCAATTAACAATGGTAACTTGTAATATTTTTACACTGGATTGACGTCGGATTTTTTCGCTATTTCCCGATCATGACAAGGAGCACATGGCAGATGTGACCGGTCGACAGGTCAGCTGACTCGTCCATGGCACCTGATTCCACCGCTGATGTTTTGGAGGTCCGTGTTTGCTCTGCTCCTATTTTGTATTGTTTTATGGACTTTTGATCTTTTGATACTGTTTGTTATCTCCATATATTTCATTTAATATAGGATTGAATGAAATGGAATGGAAGTCGGAAATGTTCTATTTTGTGATTAGTCTCATTACTGTTAATCAGTCCATAAACGACACATGTGCAACCCACATGCATATATTTCTTGAACAATTGTTGTGCCATTTATTTTGCATACATTGAAATACACATATATAATATAATAATATATAATGTATGTTATATATTTAACATATTTAATTTTACTTTGAATGTTTTCTTATTCATATAGATGTAAATATAAACATTTAAATGTCTCCCTTTATTTTTTTGTACGGAAATCAATGTCGCACCTATTGCAGAAAAAAATTACTTAACCCGTGGTCGCGGATCGTTTATTTATTCTGCAACAGCTGCCACATTATTTCCAGTACTAACAACAATAGAAAGCATTTTAATGTTTAAATAAATGATCAAATACACACTGGAAAAAAAATTGAGGAATATTAAATTTACATATCGTTTTCTCGAATGATGTAATGAAATGTAATCGTAACACTTAATGTTTCAACTATATTGTTACCTTCAATAACTGTATGGAATGCCCATGAGGGTCGTAAGCTCATGAAGCAGTCACATAATGGCAAGAATAGATCTCCATAGCTTAAAGTGATCAAATTAAAGTCACGTGTTCTTGAACGAAGCGTGCTTAGTAAATTCGCTTCATGACATGATATATAGCGCCTTTTAAAGAATCATTAAAAATATTATTGCAATGGAGGATTACATGAATGATGACAATAATTCGAATGCGGGTAATTCAATTTCCCGCCAAAATCCCTATAAAGTAAGTTTTTTTTTACATTTTTTTTTTGTATCTGAGAATATGTTATTGTTATTGATATTGAATATTTCCCAGTATAAGCAGCTGACAATCAATTGATTTGATATACCGTGGTTTTTAAATTTAACAACTGTAATTTGAAACATGTACACCAAGTTTATTGCTGATTATTGCGCGCGTTATTTGTATTGCCAGAGGTTAATGAGTTCAATTCAAGTAGCAATATATTGAATTAACAAATCTTGAAATGAAATAAGATTTATTGAAATCAACAAAAATGAAATGATTCCGAAATATATGGTATTTCTGATGCACAACAAAGTGAAATGAACGAAAATAGTCATGATTCTGTGTTTACTTTAAATAATTTTGCGTTGTAATTTTCATTTTTTTTTCAGTAACATTTTGACATTGTTCTAGTAATTTGACACTTATAGATGCATCCAATTTTGTAGAGGATATCGCATCCTACCGGTAACCGCGGGTTTTCAAAAACATGTCTCACTTTTTCCTTCCGACAATAGATCACCCAGAATAAAAGCATTGTTTATTGTATATCACTAATATTTTCATTTTCCGCGAATTTAAAAAGCATTGATGAATTGTCTGGTGTGATATATCTGTTTCTCTCTCTCTCTCAAATTTTAAAACAAGAGGCCCAGGGGCCACATCGCTCACCTGATTTTTCAAAAAAATTGTTTTTGTGACATTTTTGTTAAGCATGGATTTGACTTGAAAAGAAATTTTAAAAGGTTTCCCTATATATTCCTATGTAAAACTTTGATCCATTATGGTAACAGTTTGTGTAGCATTGATATCAAATTGTCTTTCAGTTAATATTAGACATTCATGTATATCAAGGATATATCAAAAGCCTAAAATATTTTTAAAGTCACACACATACGCTCTCTCTGTCGAAGTTTAAAATAAAAAGCCAAATCAACATACTCTCTCTTTCTTTCTCTGATATATTATATATTTTTGTGTAATGTCACTACACCCTTTTATTTAGATGGAACAGATAACCTTCGAGGTGTTTCTATTGGTTATAATCCTGGTCGGCAATATCACTGTTCTCACGGTTATCATCGTTGAGGGTCAGAAGTCAAGGATGCATTTCTTCATCAAAAACTTGGCTGTGGCAGGTATATTTGATAATAGTGTGAAAAGATATAAAGCAGTTATGCAGTCTGAAAAGCATCCTACGAGTGTTTTTAACGCTTAATTGATTAGAGTGTTAAACTTATGTCTATTCAACTTAGGCAACACACATTGATAAACTTACCCTTATACTAATTATTAAAACACTCAATCGTCATGCAAAAAAAAAATTAGAAAGCAACTAAAGCATTCGAGCTGTACCTAAAAAATTTTAGTATAATAAGAAACTGTAGTTTTTTTCATCTGGATATTTTGCACTGTCATAAAAAGTTTTATTGGACAAAAATTTTATGTCCTCTTAAAATTAGGACAAAAACAGACAAACCAAAAAAAAAAAAATAATAACAAAACTGTTCTCCTGGTTTCAGATTTGCTCTGTGGAGTATTTTATGTGATTCCACGAATTGTTATACATGTTAATGATGGAGCATTTTATGGTGGGAACACACTGTGTAAATTACAAGAGTTTCTATCGGTAAGATCAAAGTTCACTGAATTTGAGCATTACGAACAGTAAAATCATAAATGGATACAAATTATTTGAAAATTTCCGAAATAGATCGTATGTAAACTTCCATCTAATTAATGAAAACTTCCTTATGATGAGATATATTTCAAACAGACGACCTTTGGGCTACAGTGCTCACCTGAGTCACTTTGACTCTGCAGTTCTTCATAAGTCCTCCACATCCCATGTAATTCTTTGATTCCCTACAGAGAATTAAAACAATTTAGAATCTACACTACTCAGGAAGACTCCTTATAAGTTTCACTATTCCTGATCTAGGTGTTCTTGAGATTTTAAAAAATAATTCTTATCATATTTCGTTGTAAAAAATGATTTCCAGTTATGCCCAAATCATACCCCACCCCTTCCGGGGGCCATGATTTGATCAATTAAGAATCCACACTGCCCCAAACGTTTCATTATAACTATTTCTGGCTCATTGCATCGTCGCAAACCACGGGTTTTGAGTCCGCAAGCTTCCTCAAGTGATGATAGAGAGAATCGACGTGAATCACCGGTGGGTTACCGACGATGGGCTCACTGTTTCTTGAAAGATTATTTTTAATTCCCCAATCTAATTTGATCTCAACTTGATTATCTTGCCTTGGAAGGGTTGGTTTTTATTTTAACAATTATTTAAACTAACCTTTGCCGAAGGATACTTTGTAACTACTTTTGTATAAATATGGCCAAGTGGTTCTTGAGAACAAAGTGTAAAATGTGAATTGTTTAAAGACCGACGGACAGCTACCGTAGATGGAGGGACGGTGGACATCGGTGATCTGAAAAGCTCATTTGACAGTTCAGCTTTGGAGAGCTAAAACTTAGCCTTAAAATAATTTTTGCATAGGCATCGGAACCGGGGTTGGAGTGGTGTAGAAAGGTTCCACTCTATTTGCCAAGAAACAGACATAATATAGGCATTGAAAATCGGGTTTTATGCTTTTTTTTTGTTGGTTTAGCCCCCGCCCTTTCAATCAGCCCATCCACATTCTATATGCCTCCGACGCCTATGATTTTGATGACCATGAACACCATAATTTTTCTACATTGTAGAACATTGGAATTTATGGATCCAACATGATTATGATAGCCCTGAGTATTGATCGCCTACACATCCTGGTCAGACCTTTGGGCACCCTTGCAAGTAGAGGTAGATACTTTGTTCTTTTCACCTGTAGCTACTAGAGGTAAGTACTGAGAACACTGACTGAATCTTTATCTTTTGGTACTTTGAAAGTCTAGTAACTGGATGAAAGTACTATCATTGAAATTTAAAACTTGATCATGCATCGGGAAATTTCGGTAAGTAGAAGCAATTCGTTCTGTAGAGTATCAACCAACTAGATAAGCTTAGTATTCAATATTCTACTACTTACTTGTTAATACAGTTTGTTTTGCACAGGCAACCATCTGATTTATTTCAGATTTTTGTTTAAAAAATAAATAAATATGTAAGGACTGTGTTACAATCTCATAGACAATTTTGTTTCAATCAAATTTCAGCATTGAAATGGTTTGAATACATTGGATTTTCCATCAATTTTCAATTAAAAGTATCCATTTAAGCACATTTTCTTTGATAATAAAATTCACTCAATTTAATACTTATAAAATTATTAAACTTCAGAAATTTACTTTTGCAGTCTATACGGTATAAAGAGCAGTTAAAATATAAAAATAACCCTGCATTCTCAATGCAATTGTTATTCTATTTTTAAATAAAATTAATTATGATATTACTCTGTTCTAGGGAGATTTTAATTGATTTCAGGAAGAAATCCTACAATAATATGCCTCTTTTGTTGGGTGGCAGCCGTCATCGTCTCTGTGACAGGACCCATTGTTTTTGAATTCGTAGAGGAATATAAGGCCTGTGATCTAATTCTGGATCTTTCTGAATTGAAGGTTCCCTTTATTTTCATTTGTTTCTATTCGTTTTTTTTAATATACAGCTTTAGGTTAGGCATTTCAAGTCTTTCTTATAAACACCAATAACTCACACAAAACTTTAAAATGAAATAAATTTGTGCGGAATATGTAAAATAAAGACAATGATATATCTCTTAATATACTCAGCAGCGTAAAGTATATTATCCGACAAACACCTGCGTAGTCTGTTTACTTTTTAGTTTTGAGATACATTTTCATTAAGAAAAGACTCGTTTTTGCTGCATTCATATTTCACAGTGTAGTTTTCAGTTCTCTAGTTACCCAATTCCAAAGTGAACTGCATCAAAGAATGTTGCTTGCTCCGTTGGCGTTTATTTTAAAAATATTTTTTCTCTTTGTTTCTCTTAGATTTTAAAACTAGTAAGAGGAGGAATATGTACAACCATATTAAATGTAATAAAAGAAAAATATAAAATAAAACATTTATGAGAGGATAAATAAACATGTTTATCTTTATAGATCTATTTCACCGTCATCTTCGTCTTCTTGTTTGTTATCCCCACAATCATCATCGTCGGGTGTTACTCTACGATAGCCGTCATAATATGGAGGGTCTCAGCTAGAAATGAAGGTACTTTTAAACTACCTAAGGATTTTTTTTTATTTTTCATCTTCTGCTTTCTGAATTCTGTTTGCATTTCTACTTTTGTAATAATTTTGCAGATTGAAAGCAATCATTTCATCTAGTTGAAATTGAAAACGAATACGAATTCTACTAATTTCTATGATGTGTTACTAGTAATAAACCGATAGTTAACATTTGAAATCAAGGTATTCAGATGAAAGATAATCCCTCTGGAAGCAGAAAAAATTCAAGACTGCTGTCCTCAAGACAAAGTAGCACATCCTCTGGATCAGAGCATGATGATTCAAACTCGTCAATATCCAGAGCCAAAATGAAGACCATTCGAATGACATTTATCATTGCAATGGGTAATGATTCTATTTTTATTTCCTTCCAAGTATGTCTTTATGTGTTCTGTAACTAAATACCTAAGATTTGATTGACTTTTTTTTATTTTACGTCTCTTCTTAACATTTCTAGGATTTGAAGAAACAGATATTCAACCTTTTACCAAGCTCTCATAAAAACACTCTTAAAATAAATTACTAGTTAATGATTCTTTAAATTCCAATCAATTTACATTTGCAGTAAGGTCAGTATGAAAGGCTTTTTGAATAATAATTCAGTTGACCTGAATGCTCTCTTTTATTCATTTGATTTAAATTGATTAACCTTATTTTTTTTCTTAACTCTGGTCTCTTTCCAGCATTTGTGTGTTGTTGGGCACCCTATATGCTTTACAACTTACTTGCTGTATATGGTCAACTTCCAAACACACCAGGATGGCAACCAGTTGGAATATTCATCGAGGGTCTTTTGCCTTTGAATTCTGTCGTCAATCCTGTGATCTATGGCGTATTCAGCATACGTGTCTGCAAACAGTGCAGGTAAAATTGACTAAGAGATGGAGTTTTTCAGAATTTTCAGGAGATTTGCCTTTATCATTTAAATATTGCAATATTCTCGTAAATCACTTCAAGTAAAACATCTTTTAATAGCCATTTCTGTAAAAATAAAAAACACCGCACTTTTCAAAATATTAAGATTTGTCTTTATGATGTACAATACTTCTATCTGTTATTTACATGAAAGCATTTGATTTTTAACAATAATATGAATTTGAAAGATATTTACACTGTACTTATTTTAATTTGTCAGTTACAAGAGATATTTTAGCAGACTGACGCATTCATAAATGCATTATTACGTACTTAAAAACAAAGCCAAATGATGTCATCATAAACTGAAGCTAAATGACGTCATTATTAACTGTAACTGTATGTTGTTATTATTAACTGATGTTAAATAATGTCATTATTAACTGTTACTGTATGTTGTTATTATTACCTGAAGCTAAATAATGTCATTATTAACTGTAACTGTATGTTGTTATTATTAACTGATGTTAAATAATGTCATTATTAACTGCAGGAACCGTGTAAACAGAAAGTTATCAACAACAAGGTCGACGCGGAAAACGGACCAGTTGTTCCTGTAGGCAGAGAGTTCTTATAAAGAAGCCAAAAGCTTATCATACATGTATTGCAACAATGAGGATAGGATTCCCTGCTTGAGAAAAGGCTTTACAACAAATTTCTGTTTAAATAAATTATTTTATTGTACATTTTTAATTTTCCTTTAATGAATGATGACTGACTACAAACCTGCGGACAATCTGTTGCGGTTGTGATTTGAAAGAATGTAAAAATTATACAGTTTTGTTCAAGAATATGACAAGCATTTGTATCATTGGTGTATTTCATTAGTTTCACTTTATATATCATAATTTTGTTTGTTGTCTAAGGCCCCTTTCGAGAATTTTTTTACTCGTATATGGAGACGCCACATTATGAAGGTGAATGGTTGTTAACATAATTATACTCGACCCTCATGACCATTAAACCGACAGGGATTTTTTTCGTGCTAGTACCTACTACAACAGACCTCAATTTACAGGTCGATTATATGAAGGACCTGTCTCCACATGTTTGGACCCTCAACTCCTTACTCTGTAACTGTATGGCAGAGGGTCTTACCAATCCAACCAGCCCTACCGATCTGTAACTCTTCATTTCTGAAAGGCCGTTGTTACCAAGTACAGATCTAAATTTGCAGCCTTCCAACGGCAAGTCTTGGCATCTCAATTTGAGTGAAAGATTTTCAAAGGCACGTTAAAGAAACAAACAAATAACCATTATTTAATTCAATAGATATGGTCTATATATCTCTGCAAAACTCCTTTTCATGAATAGTTTAACCTTACAATTGAAACAATTATTCGGGATACATAAACCTTCGAGAGGCAACCTATTATCGGTGGAATGCTGTAGATTACGGCCAATGCTTGCATGGCTCTCGGGTCATTAAGCAATCTTTTTTCTTGTCAGCACCTACTGTGACACGGGGTCTCGATTTATACGTTCTCTTTTGAAGGACTCTAGAACAAACCTCTGACCACTGCGCAACAGAAGCGACTCTAAGCATGTAGTGTGAAATTAATTTTAACCATCTCCCCTTGATGTTTCATTTCCTCATATAATTGATTGCATGGAATTGATTAAATTAGCTGTATGTTGATTTACACTTAAATATGATGAGAAAGTCAAACATCTCTAGCTGGCGATATGCACAGTATGCTGGTAACATCTGGGATCGAATACTATAAAAGACTTCCATAACATCATAACATTGATTAACTTTCAAATTGTGCATGGCTGTTATTTATGCAAAGATGAACAAACAAATTTGACTTTAAATCCAAAGGCTGTTCAATAAATAATGTCCTCGGTGCTCGGAAAGAAACAAAAAAAAAAACGCTTTTCAATGATTTAGTCGTAATGATTTCACTTAAATATTCTCTTTAAATAAACACATGTCCGTAACATTTTTATTCATTTTCTGAATGATTTTAGAACACATTTTTGAGTATGATCCTTCATTTACACTGGAATATGGCAGGTCCTATGATTTCCTGGAGTTGTTTCTTCTTCCAGAAATGTGTCTTTTTCAAGTTTAGAAAATGAAACAAGTCCAAGGGTAAAAAAAATCTTGCGAATATTGTTAGTGTGACAAAACATTATCTATTTGTTTATCCACAAAACTCCTTTAACTCTTCATGGTGTGTGGGTTTTGACGCTGTCATTGAAGAAATTTAATGACGTGTATTCCTGATTCTGGTTCCATTATCTCATAAATCTTTCAATTTTTTTGCAAAAAATTGCTGCCTAGACTTTTTCAAGAATTAAACTGCCTCCCAAATTAAGAATTTTAACAAAAAAAACTACTAATATTTAAGAAAATGACATATAAAACTATTTTTGTGCTTTTGTAATTCTTTACTTTTCTCAGACCTTGGCTGTTTTTGTAATGTGTATATTGTGAATTTGTTTTGAGGGTTTAAAGCATGGATTCAAGTTTTATTATATGTTTGAATTTCAGACAAACGTTGATAAATAAAATTTTGGATTTTTCAAAATAATCGTTTAGATATTCTTACACGCTGTCGTTTTGACTCAATTTTCAAAACATAGGGTGACTATTGCGTACTAAGCTTTCCAATGTCAAATGTTTCTTTTTCTTTTAAAAAGTGTAAACTACCCCCAAAATGTTGCCTATCAATTTTGCTATTTGTTTTAAAGTCAATCAATCATCATCAGTGATAATTTGTTGAACTTTGGAAAAAAGTACATTGGTTGTTGAAAGTCCTTGTCAGCAAGGACGATTCCTCTTTTTTAAGTCCATTATATAATTTTTGTTCATTGAAATCTCCACCTGCTCATGTGTCTATAAAACAGACATTGGTTCCTGTGAATTTCACAAATTTCAGGAAATATTTCTTTGGGATTCGTAACGAGTATTACAGCAGCTTTAATGAAGCGTTTAATTTCATTCTAGTTTACTGATTCTTTACCATTCATTTTTTAATTCAGTGTATCGAATAGTCCTTGTTTCCCAACTTCTCACAGTGAAACTTTGTGACAAAAAGTGATCACATAAACTGTAATCAATTCATTAAAGATTCAATCATTAGAAGAAGTCAAGCTTTATGTCTTATGATTTTTATATTGTATGTCATAGAGCTCAGGACATTATTCATTGAACAGCCCTCGTATACACAGAATCAGTACATGTAGCACTAGCGTAAAATTCTATAAACGTTATCATTTTGTGTACACAATGACTCAACGTCTTGCACAGTGATGTTGTTGTAAACAGGATATAAATCATAAAATCAAGTGCAAACATATTGCTTATAATTACTTGCGATAATATATAATTAAATCTTTATCAATATTTGTATCCCATATTTTCATCTAATGTATTACGCTCTAGGAATTTCATAAAAAGAGAACAGTCTGGAAATTACTTTTTGATCACTTGATTTGAATAAATTATCAAGCTATTTTTTGAAGTACAAAAATTAGTAATATATCTTTGTACTAAAAACTTTCCCCCAGATGGCCAAGAGAAAAAAAGCCAAAAGTAAAAATAATATTTTAAAAAGTAATGACTTCATATTAAAAAAAACTTATCTCTTCCACTATTGACCCTTGAACTTATGGGGAAAAAACTTTTAAAATTCGAAAAAAAAAGGTTGATAGCATATTTTCATTGTGCATAATTAAGTAAAAGTTTTATAACCATGAATATATAGCACAGATTCATGAAAGTACAGTGACAATAAATCTTCAATTTAAGAATTCAGTGGTTTTACCCTAAAGCTTTTAAAACAATGCAATTTTCACAATGTTAAAGCGATTTGTCATTGGAATGTTAATGAGATAAGATAAATTTCAAAGACGAAATGCATTTGAATATATAACCAAATTAGTCTAATACTGAAAGAAAAACGTCACGGGAAATATTGTTTTAGAAAAACTAATCATAAATTTCGTGCAAACAGAGCATTTCTGCTTGATTTTTGATATAAAAGAATATCTCAAAAGTACAGATAAATTTTGAGTTACGTACAATGTATTCTCCATCAAAAAATCCCGAGTCCTTCAAGCAGTGGTCATCTTGGCGAAAGGCTAACTGCTCAATATGTTTAATTCAGCTTAAGCAAAAAATGAACAGATAATATACAAAAAATGTACATCTGCAAAAAACAGCTCAGCAAAAAAACGGATAATTTTATATATATATATTTTTAAATTTGAAGGTTCTTCAGACTGGAAGAAAAACAGAGAAATTAACAATTTTTTTAAAAAGAAAAAACATGCCTTGTACATTCAAAAGGTTTCGTTGGTTTTAACAAGCACCTTATCATATAAAATATATTGAGATATATAGGAATTCTTTTCAGGAGAAGAACAGTGTAGTAGTTATGCAAACAAAAATAAAACATGAGGAAGTTAAAACTTATCAAAAGTGGGTCAATACCAGTTACTGTATATATATTGTTTTTGTATGCAATGTGTTTCAAAGATTAAAATTTTATAATCCAGGACACCAGTACTGCTGTGGTTTTATTTATTTCCTATTCTGAATTTTAATATGAATCATGCAGAAAAAGTCATGCATATTCTCTATTATTCCTTTTCCTTTTTTGTACCCCCGCTTGAAAATGGGAGGTATATAGTGATCAGGATGTCGACCCGGCCGTCTGTTACGCTTTAGGGTGCCCTGATCCCCAACTCTTCTTTTACCACTGAATGAAATTTAATGAGACTTTCACAGAAAACTTGTCGCAAAAAAATGTCATAAAGTTTTGTTTTTTTTTCATCTCCTACTTTAAGTTTTGATTCGACTCATATTTTGGGTTTTCCAGAGCAAAAAAAATGAACACTGCCATTTTCTCTATAATATTGAAGTGTACCCATCTATTTTCCGAAACTTCTCTTATATCACTGCATAAAGAAGATGGGGGGTAAGGCGGACGAAGTGCCTATAGAGCGACAAACATGAAGTGAACATTAAATCTCAATTATATCCAAATTTTATTTGATTTTTCATCTAACATTGAAATATACTTTATTTGAAATATCTACAATTTACAAAAATCATACGAATGAAATTATTTGCCTACTAAAACATACACACTCTAAAAAGGACAAAAAAGAGATCATTTTAACAAAATTTTCAACATGAGTGGGTCTCCTTTCCAATTTTTTTGAAAGATAATCTTAAAAGTTTGCAATAAAATTTACATTTTTAGTTTCACAAAAATATGGAGCAAAGACACACTATGCCTGAAGAGTACAAAACGTTTGTATCTGTCCGAGAAATAATCCAAGTCCATGAAGTCAATGGTCATATCACAAACATAATTCAAATGCTCCAATTCCTCATGAGCTGTGAAGCGTATGGGTTAGCGCGTTAGTCTCAAAGAAATTTGATACTTCGGATTTTAATTGCTAGAGTTGGAATCCCACGATTACATTTAAATAAAAGAATAATTTTTTCCGAGATTTTTTTTCTCAGAAAAGTTTTGTTTCTTATAAATTTCAAAAATTTTAATAATGCGAACTTCATTAAAATACTAAATTCACAAAATGAATATGATTTCTTAATATCTGAAGGTATAGACATTCTGCACACCTTGTTCCCCCATCTTCTTTAATGATACTTTCAGAGATTCTTTATTACATAATGCCATTGTGCACCTTCTATTTTACGTTCTGATTTGATATTTTTCATTGAGTCAAATGCTGACTGACGTTTTTCATACCAATTGTTAGTCCATTATTTATACACTGAATTGACGACGGATTCTCCCGTTAATTCCTGATCATGACAAAGAGCACACGGCGGGTGTGACCGGTCAGCAGGGGATGCTTACTCTTCCATGGCACCTGATCCCACCTCTGATGTTGCGGAGTTCCGTGTTTGCTCTGCTATTATTTTGTATTGTTTTATGGACTTTGAGATTGAATACTGTTCGTTATCCCCATATCCTTCCTTATTTTGGATCTAACAGAGCAAAACAGGGACTTTGCCATTATAACTATATGGGAGGTGAAGGGTATCATTTAGTGAGTTCATTGCTCACAATACCTAAATTATTTGAACCCATCACGTGATTCATCTGCAATCTATTCAAGTTTCCGCTCAATGATGGCAATGGCAATACATTAAGATAGAGCTCTAGATTGATCGGAGATCAAACATACATTGCAATGGAATATTATGCTGACTACTACAGCGACTTCTATAATGCTAATCAAACGGGGAATGCAACATCCACGCCGCATCCTTATATTGTGAGTACAATTCAGTTCATTTTAAAAGTATTCTTTCTTATATATGAGCATTTTAAATTAAATTTTAGATACTAGACATATTTAGCTATAATTAGCAGTTAAAAGGTAGAATCGATAAATGGATAATAATAACATGGTGTTCTATTGTACTCCAACTACGATACAATAATGTTTTGTCACATAACGATGATGAAAATAAATTACAAATAGTTTTATATGAGGTTTTCACTTAGAGAACATATTAATACAGTTATTTAGAATTTTAGAAGGATTTCTTCAGTTATCATTGAAGTGCAATATTTCTATACAGCAAGATATCCAAAATGAATATGCATCAATAAAACGGTCTTTAAACGGTAGAAGTTGTTACTAGTAATATGTTGTCTTGTGTAAAGCGTTCAAATAATTGTGTACCCTTTTTTGCTATAATAAAAAAACAGAGCTACTTTTCGCTACATTTAAACTAACTGTGTTATAAATCACTACAATGATACTGCTAGAGAATAGCTAAAAGCCAATCATATAACTCTTGATGTTCGAAAAATGATTATAGTGATCACTTAGCTTTTTGATAGCATATTTTCTTCCTCCAGTTCAATAGATTTCTGCAGTTATCGATCACAATAAGTGAACATCACTTTAATACAAAAGACCATTCGCCTAACATTTTGTCTCGATAGGAACTTTTCAAACAAAATTTAAAAAAAAAAAAACCTTGGTAATATAAGGCCTAATGGTAAAGTATTTTAAAGTCCCTCGAGTTTTGTTTGAATGGTCATATTGATTCTAAATTTTAAAAAATATAATACATTTGTTGTTTTCGCAGAAAAATGTATTAAAGTCTAATAAGATTAGATTAGATTGAAAATAATCAGTTCTCAATTAATTTGTCTAAAATTCACAGTACGTGTGTATTAATATTTAATAAATGGGAAGTGACTTTGACCTATATATTATTTGTTGCATGTTTTGATTGTTATTTATTTGTCTGTGCCATCGTTATGTTATGTAGAACAGGTTTCATCGCATCCTTCCGATATGAGTGTCTGTTTTTAAACTCTCGGAAATTAAAACCACTTTATAAAAACCTTCACACTATAAGCGCATTACATATTAGCACTTACCTTCTATTTAATTTTATCAATCATTTATTTTAAAAAAATTAAAACAAAAAACTGAGTTAAGTGAAAAACATCAAACAAATCAGTTGCATTTGACACCAAATTGAAGACATATGGATTTATATACTGTATTACAGTATGTGCCATTTAAAGGAACTTGTGTTTTTTCTTAATTCGACATAAAAATGTTTGTGCAGCGTACATTTACCTTTTTCTCTACCTCAGATCTGCTCCCAAAGTGAATTTAACACCAGCTGTAACCATACAGCATATATAAACTCTCTCTCTCTCTCCACGTTTCAGCAATCTTAGTTTTAAATAAATTCTTCTTCACACTCACTTAGATTGGGCATGTGGTATTTGATGTGTTCCTGTTATTTCTTATCCTTGCCGGTAACATCACCGTTTTCGTTGTCATCGTTGTTGAAGGTCGAAGAACAAGGATGAATTTCTTCATTAAGAATTTAGCTATTGCAGGTAAACTTGATTTGCTTCTTGCTGTTACAAGTTAAACATTGTCCTAATTTATATTTAGCGACCATCTTCTCTTCAATGAAGGTACTATGAATGGTTTTAACGGAGTGATCAAACGTTATCATCAATCGAATTGCCTTTTAAAAGAGGCAAATAAATACTAACTTCTGTTCTGTTTTCATTTCATCCTCTGCACAGGATACTTCATTTGGTTAATGTAATCAGGACTACAATAGCCTACAAAAGACACAGGAATTATATAATACTCAAATAATGAAATATTCTGTTTTATTAAGAAATGAAAGATATAACAGTTCATTGTACTGATTCAATTCGTTAACTGAATTTTAGAGTATAGAATTTATTGGACGTTGAAAGGAAATAGAAAACTTGATTAAAAGATCTAGAAATACAAATCAAATTTAGTCATAAAATTAGAATTAGTCCTTTTCAAAGATGAGGTTTATATATAAAAAAATAAGGTCTCAAATCAAGTTAGCTGCAGATCTGAAGCGTTATGGTTTTATATATATTTGTCTTTGACCATAACGCTACAGATCCCGTAATGCAAAAAAGGTGCCATTTACGGCGCGATATTTTTTGCGCACTTTTGGGGAGAATTTCTCCACTTTCTAGCATTAGTCAATCAACTTCCTTTCACTGCTCAATTCTACACATATTCTGTAGCCAATATGTATATTTTATTCACCTCCCAACCATTTATAGTTGTCTCCACAGGCAATAAACTCGCTTGAAGTGAATTTTCAGCAATTTAACAAATAATTTTAATCAAGCGAGTTTATAACTTGTAGTGACGACTATAAAGGGTTGAGAAATGGATAAAATACATGTATACAGATTAGTTAAATAATGTGCCTAGTATTAGGGAGTGAAAGGAAGTTGATTGACCAATGCTAGAAAGTGGAGAAATTCTCACAAAAAAATATTGCACCGTAAATTGCACCTTTTTTGCATTACGGGATCTGTAGCGTGATGGTCAAAGACAAATATATAAAACCATAACGCTACAGATCTGCAGCTAATATCAAGTATGAAGTATAACTTTTATTAATAAATAAGAGCAGCACATAATGTAGTTTCCTTATTTTTCGCGAGTACTTATTATTGCGAATGGGCTCTTCAATGTCAAACCGCAATAATAATTATTCGCGAATGGACGGTTGGTCAAGAGATTTTACATAGATTTCAGCACCATAGAAATAAAGGCGAGTAATTTTATTTCGCGTGTGGTGCTTCTCGCGAAATTACGCGATAATTAATTCTACGCGTATAAAATCCACTTATTTTTTGCATGAATGAGCTTTAATTCAACTTATATATACTTATCAGTATGTGTATCGTTTCAGACATGTTATGTGGTATGTTTTATTTGATTCCCCGAATCGTCATCCATCTCAATAATGGGCTATTCTATGGAGGAAACGCACTGTGTAAATTTCAAGTGTTTCTGTCGGTAAACTTATTGTATTTATAAATTTAATTACCCCAGTCAGTTTACGAGTAATTTTCAGAATGCAATTAATAAAAAAGAGGAAGATATATAATAAACATTTTTATATCAATAATGAGAAAGATTTGTTTGTGCCGAGGATAATGGATTTAACTCAGACAAGACATGTACATGTTTCTATTCACAAAAGACTGATTAATACATTGTACCCAGTTTCCTTTGTTTTGACTAATTAAATATTCATCTTGGATTATTTTGATGTTTTGTATAAACAGCTGTATTGAATTGTTTAGATATGTTTTTTTTCTAAACTGATCTATAATAAACGTTCAATTTATTTCCTAAAGAATATAGGAATTTATGGTTCCAATTCGATCATGATAGCTCTGAGTATCGACCGTCTTTTCATCCTCCTAAGACCTTTAGGGAGTCTGGAAAATAGAGGTGAGAACCAAAACATTTATTTAGTACATGTAATCACGTTTTATTGTACAAGATGAAATTAACTGATATATTTGATTACAACATTTAATCTTATAGTCTAGTGAAATTCGAGATAAAAACAAACACATTTAATTCAATTGTCGTGAAAGAAAGTATCATCAAAGCATTTCCAATCCAGTTTTATTCGAATTAAAAATATACCGACTAGATAAACCTCAAGATTTTTTGTCTTTTTGGTCCTGTTTTATATTTATAAATGAGATGTAAATGAATTCATAAGACTGTTTGACATAATAATTATTATCATGGTCATTTGATAGATACTTTTGTCTAAATTATAAGAACCGATTACAAGAATCGTAAACAACTAATATCTCTTTTTATTTATAAGTTTATAAAAGAACGAGTGCACTTATAGGCCCCGATAATTTGTGAAAAATAAATCAAATTAAGCAAAATTTTTCATGCCAAATCATTAACTGATATCTAAACCGTACGATTCAACAAATTTTACCGCTGAAATTCTCGAATATACAAAGAACAAAACCCTAGAATGTCAGCCGACATTTGTGATTTCTATAGTAAATCGAGATCATTCATTTATTTCAAAGCTTTTGTTTACTATGAACCTAACTTTTAAAAACTTGTGCGAATGACAAAAGACGCATCATACATTTATGAAACTTGTGTGGAAGTAGGAAATTTGTACACGATTAGGCTGGTACTTAAAATATAAAAAATGTACAAAAAGTACAATGTTTTTCCAATAGCAAGTGAGAGCTATTACCTGTATGACCAATGTTGAACCCACGTGTGGAATAAATTATTTAAAATACTTAAAGTCACGTGAGTTCTACCAAGGTAAGCATTCCTCAAAGGTGCTCACTGTAAAACATCGGCAGGTTTTGTAGCATTTAGTGAAAGTCGTGCCGCTTAGAAATATTTATATGCATTTGTTTTTAAGAACACGGGAGGGTAAAGAGAGTTTAGTGCCATTCATAAAAGTGTCAAACATTTTTAACATTCATGGAAGACAGTGAAACAGGTATTGAAAGTCTCCTTTTAAATTTCAAATTCAATGAAACTATTATTGTATTTTTTTTTCAAATGCAAGAGTACCAATTTCTTAGTTTGATCATTATGGCTACAAGAAACTACACAACTTCATTCAATTTTTAAAAACAGATTTGGCGCTAAAAGTAACATTCCGCAAACGCGCCCGACTATGATCCACCGTCAGACTGTTCAAGTGTTCGATTTAAATATCTCTTCCCCTTGATTTACATAAATGAAACTCAAAGAACGTTCGGTACTACTTTTCCGGATTTAGGGTATCCATTGGCATTTTAAAAAAATCGTTTCAAATCCATGCTGATTTAAGTTATTATTAACGTGCTTTTTAATTTGAAATATCCATTAGTATCTAATTATTACCAAAAGAGAACGATTTTGTAACATATTTTCTTAAGTAAAATGACACATAAAAAGGGCCCACTAAGTATTGCTCAAGTCTACTTGTCCTTCATCCTTTTTATCGAATGTTAGAATTGTTTGATATTCTTGCCAGAATTTTAACATGAAATATATGGAGATATTTAAACTCAAATGTCCAATCAATATACAAATCAAGAGCAGAGTAAATACGAACTTCTATAACATCAGAGATGGGACTATGTGCATTTAATGAGTGAAAATCCCCTGTCGACCAGCCTTGTGTGCTCCAAGTCATGATCGAAAAATAACGGGAAAATCTGTCGACAATTCGGAGTGTAAATAATGGTCTAACAATTAGTATGAGAAACGTTAGTCAGTATTTGACCGAATGAATAAAATAAAATAATGCATTGTTTTTGCTGGCAAGGTCATTGTATCGACCATAAAACTTACGAAATGATGACTTTAAAAGAGTCTATTGATTTTTTTGTTTCAGCATCTTGTTTGTCTATAAGTTACCTCGTTTAAAAATTTGTTCATAAGTATAGAGCATGCTCATGCGTATCGAATCAACTGAGAAATTTAAGAAAAACTAACATTTATCATACATCTTCTTTCTTGAATTACCATCGTCTTTTTCTAGTAAAATGTCCAAATAAGAAACATATGTGTCAGCTTCTTTGGTATCTTTTTGGAGTTCACTGGAAGACATCGTGTCGACAAATGAAAGGGAAATGTCGACTGCTAATTGATAATTCATCGATGATATACTTGTACCTAAATGTCAAGTTGAAGGCCACTGTGTTTTCTTAGTTTCTTCTTATTTACATATGAACTTTTGAATAAAGTCTGCTTCATATGAGTTTGAAATAATAAAAAAGGTTTGCTAAAAACGGCGCCCGAGTGGTACCCATGGGAATTCCTACAGATTGTTGGAAGACCTAGTCTCCAAAATAGCACATAAATATTGTCAATCTGAAACCCAAGCATCTTTTTGATGTCAACTTCAGAGTACTTTTATGTACAATCAGAATTTTTGTTAAACAAAATAATTTTGTAATTGACCAACGACAAGATAAGGAAATTTACGAGTACAATTTTTATTTAAAAATCAGCTCTCTAATGATGTCAAACAACCTGGACTTTAATTTATCGTAGGGAATGGTTGTTTAAAGTGTTGAAAAGGCATGCGTATTAATGTTATTGATTTTGGTAAAATTGTATGATCCAAAGATCCATGGAGTTTTTAAGCATCTACATCTCATTTCCACCACAATTTGAAGATTTCTTCTTCAGAAAGGTAACTATGGGTATAAAGTTGAGTTACGACCAGAAGAATTAAATCCCACTTCCTGTAAAATACAATTAAAAAATGAGCCTTTAAAACAAAAGTTCTGATTTCCAGAAATCACCTGATGTAACCTTCAAAATGTTGCAGAACATATATTACTGCATTATGACTTGATAACTATAACATATGTAGAGTGCTACTAAAATTGAGACCATTTCCTTGATCATTAATTTTGTGAACTTTTTGGTCGATCTGTGTTCATAAAATACATGAAGATGAACTCATGGGATTGTTAAAAACCATAATTATTAAAGCTATTTGATAGAAACGATCGTATAACATTGTAAGAGTAAGGCTAATGGGATCCAAATATAAAAACCGTGAACCACTTATTGATCCTTTTATTTATTATTCATGGAATCTGTGGTTTTCATTTGTTTTCTCAAATGCAAGGATTGTCTGATATTCTTGCAATTTGTGTCATCTGTTTGTCATCTGAAACTAAACATATAGTCAATTTTTTTTTACTTATGACATTCAAAGGAACAGGAGACTTAAAAGTGACTAATAAATATTCTTTTAAATAGCAAATTAAATTTAATTTAACTTCTTACAGAATTAAATTTTCCAGCAATAAAAAAATGTTTTCCACATTTCATTTTTATGTAAATGTTTAAAAAAAGAAGAAAAAAAAACCAAACAATTCTACATGCAGTCGGTTTCGAAACTAGGGTATGCGGAAAAGTAGATCCGTAAAACCGATTAACACCTTTCAAATTTAAATAAAGGCAGAAATAGTTACCTTTATAAAATAAGATGCGAGTATTTTGTCATTGTGTCAAATAGACGCGTTTAAGGAAATACTAGTAGTCCACAAGAAGTGTTTTCCCTAATTGGTCGACAATTTGAAACTTGTGTCATCTCTTGTGTCATCACCAAGGTCGACAGGTCGACAGTTGACATTTAATTGTAAAATCTTATCCTTCAAAATAAATGTCGACAGGTCGACATCAAATTGCTAAATCTTGACAACCAATTTGAATACTATACATGTACCGGTATTCCCTTAAAACAAAAGTCGACCTCTCGACTCGTCTACTTGTCAACATGTCGACCTGTCTTCCTGAATACATGTTGACCTATCAAGCAATCAGTCTGTCAACCTGTCGACTCGTTTACCTGTCTACCTGTCCACAAAACATTCTGTCAACACGTCGACCTGTCAACTTGTCGACCTTTTTCCATGTACACAGTTTTACCAAAAAGTTTCCTACGCTGCATAGAATTACTCTAATTTTCCTCACATTTATTGCAATGCTTTTTATTTGTTCAGACCTTTAGCGTATGAAAATATTTACTGGCACTACTTATCCATATATCCTTGTTGAGCCAAATTTGTTAAGTTGAACTGTGTTCATATATAAAAAGGACATTTTTTTCCAACTCCTGCTCCACAAATAAAAGTTGCAACTATTCTGCTGAAAAAATAAACTTATTGTGATAACGATCATCCTTTCAGAAAACAAAATTCTGAAAAGAAAAAAGAGTTCAAGAGTCTTGTTTATTTTAACATGCACCAAAGTTTTTGAACTATTTTCTAAGATTGAAAATTAAGTTTAAATTTACATTTGATCATGATTAGTTTTGAAATACGCTACGAAATTATCTTGCATATAGTTTTTTGTTATATGAAGGGACTTGGTTTGTTTTGTCTTTTAGAATTTTCATTATTCTCACTGACATTTTTTTTATTAACGCAATATCAATTGTCATCCAAATGGTGCAGGATTGGAGGTTATGAAAGTATGGAAAGTATGAAACATCTACTTCAAAATTTTAAGATATTCTGCTTCTAAGGCGCTGACGTCCGTATTTGGGAAACAAAAGAAACTTACATCTTTATTTAATCAGATTGACAAATGTAAAATATTATTTTTTTTATTTCCAAGGATATATTTTTAAAAGTCAGTTTACGATAGTGTTGCGTTTTTGGTTGTAGCTGTTGTTGCAAATATGATTCACTCACGATTTTTCCAAAATTTCCATGGAAATAAAATGGAATATTCTCTTCAAATTTGCTTTTTATGCTTTTCAAATTGATAACATAGAGGTATAAATATTAAGTATTTACTTATTACCAGTAATTTCTTTGATTTCTTCCAACAGTGACAATTTTGAAAATTTGAATGTCATATTCACAAAAACCCGGTGATTATTGATTCTTCATATCTTTATTGCCATATGCGTAGATTCATAATGCAAAAAATTATACTTGAAACAATATGTATGAAGGTAGTACATTTGTATACTGTATATTGATTCAAAATTACTTTGATTATGGTGCAAAGATTGCTAAAAGGCAAAATAGCTACATCAACACTATTTCTTGCATGACATATTTATTTCATTTTATTTATTCTGAGATTGAACCTGTGTATTAATTGTTTCCAGAGAGAAATCCAACAGTGATTTGCTGTCTTTGCTGGTTGGTTTCAGTCCTTGTCTCTGTATCGGGACCTATTATTTACGAATATGATAGCGTTTACCATCAGTGCTATCTTTATCTCACCGTGGAGGAAATGCAGGTTTTAAATATCATATCTCATCGCTTCGAAAAGCAATGTTATTCCTAAATATTTCAAATCCATAGTTTTCTGAATTCAAATGTTGGCATAATACAATTTCTTATGAATGTGAATTTTTTTAAAAAACATGTTTAGCAAAATTAATAAAGGGTATACATGCCTATATTGTTTCTCCTTTCAGATCTATTTTATCATCATTTTTGTTTTTGTCTTCGTCATCCCCACTATCATTATCGTCGGATGTTACTCTTCAATAGCAATAATTATTTGGAGGATGTCATCAAAAACACAAGGTACCTCTATTACTGTATTTGAAAACTTTAAGTTAACTATTTTCAAATTTTGCATTCTATTACTCCACAATGAAACACAACAGATACAACACTTTGTAAGAAATGTCAAATTTTAAGACATATTACTGTTTATAATACTTTCATGTTAAATACTACAATCTAATTGGTTTAGACGCAGTTGACAATCCGTTCTATTACCCTCAGCCGCAGCAACACACGTGGCAACGGGTAACACAACGGTAATGTCACATGCGTGGAAATTATGCGCGTACGGTTCACCGTAGAATTCTCAAAACGTCAGTTGCGCGTTTGAAAGTACCGGAATAAACTTGACGTCAATAAAAGCTTGTCTCCGATGTAGCTTACTTGAAAACAACAAACGACAGACGAAACATGCTTGCGAGTGCAAGAAATAACGAACCTTCAACCTTTAGATGAAAAAGGACTCTTACATTATCAAATTAACAATAAAGAGGTCAGTAAATCTTTTTCGAAGTAGCGGGGAGTTTGAAAGCTTTCTAAACGTGAACGTAAAGACGATCGACGATATTTTTGCTGACATCCTAAATCAAGAAGACATTCAGTATAATAAAATAAATGGTGCCTGTTTTGGAGGGTAACAGTTGAAATTGGCACCCCAAGGAAAACCATTGTCAACCGACGCGTTAGCGGAGGTTGACAATGGTTTTCCGAGGGGTGCCAATTTCAACTGTTACCCTCCAAAACAGGCACCATTTATATAATGTGTACTTAAAAGGGTGGGCATCGTATTTTGGCGGCTTTGGTGCAGACATTGATGTCCTAATTGATGAAGTAATCATATATAAAAACAATATACAGCCTGGACGTGTGAAGCGCTAATTCAAAAATACATAAACAACTCAATACCCAAAAATTTATCTAAATACCAGTATTGAAAACGCCAATTTATGTACATGTACAGTATTTCTCATTTAAGAAAACATTTTTTAGCCTCGCATTTGTAAAAGTTTATCTAAAGTTCGGGCCATGAGATCTATTTAACCGTTTATGTTCAGATGTTCAGTTACAAGACATCTCATCAGAAGGGAAACACGAATCGAAATCATTGACGTCAAAGCAACGCAGTGATTCCTCTGGGATATCAAATGCCAAACTAAAGACCATAAAGATGACGTTTGTCATTGCAGTTGGTGAGATCTTCTTTCCTATTGTTCAGTAGTTTTTATTTTATCAAATCGCTGGAGCCATATCTGTCAATGCCTATTCATTTTCATCCAAATTCTTTCTACATGTACATCTCTTCAAATCTGAGAGTTCAAAATCTTAAGTACTTCATATTTTTCAAAAAAATAAGTTATTGATATTGTTCTCATCAGCTAAACATTTATTTATTTATTTATACTCATTAATCATATCAATTATCTATGCATAAAAAATTAGTATTCGACTCTTATCCTGTTCTTACAGCCTTTGTGTGTTGTTGGGCGCCCTTCATGATTTTCAATTTGCTGTCTGTGTATGATAAGGTGCCAGAAATGGAATCCGAAAATTTATTCATCCAGGGTCTACTGCCCCTGAACTCGGTCGTCAACCCTCTCATCTATGGCGTCTTCAGCGTCCGAGTATTTCAAGACTGTTGGTAAAAAGTTTAAATTCCTTTTGACGTACAGAGTAGATCAAATGTCTCACTTATGAAATAATTGTAAGGGCATAGTCACCAATTTCAGAATAAAATCGCAAAAATATGCTTTATCTCGAGTATCCTTCTTGAAAGACGAGTTAAAAATGTAGGGACGTGAAAAACTGAAACAGCATATGATATGGCCATAAGTCGTATTTCTCTCTTGGTGAAAATGTGCATGTATGGGTTGTAGAAAATGAAATTTGGCTGACAAATTGGAACAGAAAACCATAAGTATACATGTAATAATTTTATCATTATCGTTATTATTGTAAATGTTTTAATAAATTCTAGTGAAATTTATTCTCTTATCGAAATGTATATTCTCATCGGAACAGTTAAATTCTTTGAAGTAAGTTTATGAATTTAGGTCTTTTTTGGCGGGGTCTTCAATTTAGATAAAGGCTTGTGATACGTTTTTTTTTTCTCTCGACATGATATAACATCATCGAAGTATCCTGTTAGTTAATATCTGCTTAATAGATAGGGATATGCATGAGTTTGATTGGCAGACTCGAGTACAGATTCCCCCGGTACCTGTTCTTGTGGAAAGAACAATATTTATTAACTAATAATTATCTATTTATTAACTGATAATGGTAATATGCTCTTATCAATCCCTTATATACGGAAGCCCAATAGTGCAAACCAAAAATAAATAAAGAAAACGAAATTAATATATAAAGATAAACGAAATTAATATATAAAGAAAAACGAAATTATTAAATAAACGGAAACGAAATTATTTAAAAAAAGGAAAACGAAATTAATATATAACGAAGAACGAAATTATTAAATAAAGAAAAACGAAATTATTAAATAAATCATTTCGTTTTTCTTTATTTAATAATTTCGTTTATCTTTATATATTAATTTCGTTTCTCTCTATTTAATAATTTCGTTTTTCTTTATTTAATAATTTCATTTTCTACTTTTAATAATTTCGTTTTTCTTTATATATTAATTCCGTTTCTCTTTTTATATTAATTTCGTTTTTCAAGTAAAAAACTGAAACTAAAATACGGAATTTAAATATGTGCATGGTAAGGGCCTGCAGGTGTCGTAACAGTAAATCATGGCTGACGCAAAATAATCCCGGTATCTTCCCTTCCGATTCTTGCATTTTTATACGAGACAGGAGCTGAATTTTTTTATGAGATGAAAAACAACATGTAAACTTCCTGTATTGACTAAATTTATTAAAATTTAGGGCGTGCTGATTTTTCTATATACTGTCAAGTGTGGGGAGTGATTAGGCCCTGGACTGCATTTTCAAACACCTGCTCGACTTCGATCGAAACAAACTTGTGTGCTTTGCTGGATGGTTATGTATTTTTTGGTACTAAAATCTTGACAAGTATTAGCTTTCCTAAAAAGCTTGTCTGACGTAGTTTGCTTTAATTAATAAAGCAGAGAGAAATAATATATTATGTTATAAAACTTCTTTCGTTCGATAATATATCTTCAAGATACCATGCGCAATCAATATTGTATACAATAATGTACAAAGAACTCTAAATTGAAGCTCCTGGCTCCAGGATCACGAAACAAACTAAAACTTAAGTGAAATTTTTAATCGCCGATAAAATATTTATTAATTATGGAATTCATTTCTTCATTTGCACATAACAACATCTATGTGAAACAATATTAAAAATATTCCTAATCCTTCTGGTCTGCTTGACTTTTACAACATTTTATTGTAAAAAAAAAAAGAATTTGATGGACGTAGGCTTAAGATGTTTCAAGATCCCGGGTCAGCATTTTTCAAGTAATGTTTTATATGTTAAATGACCTAACTAATTTTTTATTTAACAAACAGAATAAAATGAAGATTGTAAATGATAAAATCAAAGGGAACATCTTTGATCACTTAACGGGCGCGTATAACCTTAACCCTGGCGATAACAATCTTGGCAGAGCGTTACACATGCTGACCATTCCCCTGCTGTTCTTGAAAGCTTTCATTGCTTCTCAAACCATTTGATGTACAATGATTCTCTACTAAACACTGTTACGTAATTGATTGATGAAATTCTTAACTGAAGCATCTGGGAAAAGAAACAAGATTATGCAAACTAATTAACAAATTGATGCAATATCGTCCAAAATATAATCGTTGCATAGGAGTGAAGTATAACAATTCAGCAACATACAAATCTATTTACACAATAAATAATTAAAAGCGAACTTGAATAAGAATTTTTTTTCTGTTTTCACTGCATTTTTCTCAGACACTGCACTATCAGTTTTTATAATATTTGGAGCAGGACAACTAAGAGAAAATATTTTATCACGTGCCTGTTGTTTAGGTACTAGTAAAGCAATACCAAGGTTTAATTTTACTGAAAATAAGCAATCAATTATTTAACCATAACTTAACAACACAAAACAATGAGACTTATATAATAAGGCATTTTTTATAGAGAACTGAAGCGGACATGTTCAAAGATGAAAGCACGGATTATACGAAAGACACGATCATTAATTAATGTAAATAAAAGCTCAATTCCTCCTGGGACGAACTACATGCGTCTTTGGAGATTATGCATGTATCGAAATTTCCACCATCGAACTATCTAAACAATTTCATGGAACGACTGCATAAATGAGCCCTGGTTAAATCTAGTACTGTCTGACGCCGTGACGTCAGACAATAAAGAATTGTTTTATAAGATCTGAAAAGGAACTTCTGACACCTACTCCAACTTGCGCATTTTTGGTAAAAATATATAGCAACCTGAACCAATGAATCATTGCATAAAGCGCACATGCTATAAAGCATCACCTCGTAACTCTTTACGCTTTATTTCGACATTACAAATGTGTAGTGGTAATGAAAAATTAAAGATTATATAAATGTCAAATTTACAAACGTAGAAAAAATTTGTACACACGGCCGAAAATTCCCATTTCCATAAACAATTCATAAACTATTCAATTTTGTTTATATGTTGTGTCATATCCCCACATCATTGTTGGAGTCTCTAAGCCTGGACTTAGCGAGGGTGGCTGTTTCTGTTTGCACAGAATTAATGACATTCTAATTAAGCTCATGAATCGCGAGAAGGTCATGATCAAGACCTTGCGTATCGTATTACTGAATTCCCTCGAACTTAACCTAGCGTCCTATCTGTGTACTATAAATCATAGGTTGTTGAAATTATAAAGAGAAAATTGATTTGATTATTTTGTGGGATTTGTTTTGTGCAAGTGTGGGCATTGTTTGGTCACAAATATAACTGATTTATAAATACAGATTGAGAGTTTGTCATTTAGAATATGTGAATCAAGTACTATAGTAGTCATGTAGTACCACTGACACGAATAATACAGATTGAGAGTTTATCAGAAGTGTTTTGCTTTATTTCTAATATAGTAAGCAATCATTAAAATCTACTTATTGTAACCACTTTGACTTGTTTTAAGTTTTGCACTTGTTATCTTTATACATTTTTTTTACAATGTCAAGCAAATCCACGAAGTCCGATATCATTACGTATTATTTTACGGTATTTTCTAATGCATGTACTGTAAAGCCATGGGGATTTCATAAATGTTAAAAATTCAACAGTACATGTTGTAAATAACGGAATCTTAACCTTCATGTTTATCTTGAATATTTGTGAAATTTATTAGGATGATCTCTTTAATGTTTCATGTCCAAAGTGATTATTTATGTGTCAAGATTCATTATTTTCTGATCATTAGACCTTTCGAGCAGAGGGTTTAAGAAAGCTAATGTTAACCAATTGTTAACGTCAACGTCTCACCGAATTAATCACTGGCCAAATTATGAGACTGGCCTAAGTTCACATTCATCGTGTTATTGTAAAATAAAAACATAAATCTAAGCATATTACTATTAGATACCAAAGGTTAAATTCTCCCCCATTCAATTATTGTAATGGTTATGCATTCGATTCAGGAGTCGGTGAGTGCAAAGGCAAACATCACACTTGTAAATTGTCGAAACAAAATCAAGTCTAACAGACGCGTGCGCTAATGATGTATGGGTTCAGGCCCTTACCTTGCACATCTCTAAATTCCTTATTTTAGTTTCAGTTTTCTACTTCAAAAACGAAATTAATATATAAAGAAAAACGAAATTATTAAAAGTAGAAAACGAAATTATTAAATAAAGAAAAACAAAATGATGTATTTAATAATTTCGTTTTTCTTTATATATTAATTTCGTGTTTGTTTATATATTAATTTCGTTTTTCTTTATATATTAATTTCGTTTTTCTTTATTTAATAGTTTCGTTTCTCTTTATTTAATAATTACGTTTTTCTGTATATATTAATTTCGTTTCTCTTTATATATTAATTTCGTTTTTCTTTATTTAATTATTTCGTTTTCCTTTATTTAATAATTTCGTTTTTCTTTATATATCAATTTCGTTTCCCTTTATATATTAATTTCGTTTTTCTTTATTTAATTATTTCGTTTTCATTTATTTAATAATTTCGTTTTTCTTTATATATTAATTTCGTTTTTCTTTATTTAATAATTTCGTTTTTCTTTATTTAATATTTTCGTTTCTCTTTATTTAATATTTTCGTTTTTTCTTTATTTATTTTTGGTTTGCACTATTGGGCTTCCGTACTACTTATACCAATACAAGGCTCTTTTATCGTTATTTTAGAAGTTTTTATAGACAAGAATATTTTACGTATCGTGTAAGATATGAGTTCCATTACATGTAATTGAAGTTAACACTTGATATAATGTTTATTGCCTAAATACATGTATAATAGGTACAAATATAGTCTGATCCTTAATAACAATATTTTTATAATAGAATCTCGTTTATAACGAAATGTAATATTATTTATTTTGAATGAAACTAATAATCTTAAAATGAATTAATGGGTTTGATTTCGAAATGTATTGATAATTTTAATGTATCATTTGTATCAATTTTTAGTTTTAAAAATGGACAAAATTTGTTCGGTGCAATAAAATATTTTTTAATGCTCACACGTGTTGTCGACGTCATCTGGACAAAATTGGTTTTACAATAGAAATACCATTCCATATTATTCCTATTCAAATACTCCTATTTAAAGTATTTGTAATCATTTAACAACTTTTGAATTTTTCTTTTAATACAGGAGAAAATTCACCAGAGGATGACAGTATGCATGAAGAACGACACAAAATTCGATTTTATGTATACGGTGTTTAAACTTCTGTATAAGAAATGTTTTTTTTTTTGGTTTCCATGGTGCAGAGCATTTATATTGCCATATAAGACGATGTTATCTAGATAGAAATGAAAGGTCATTTATAACTTTGAACTTGTCTACAAACCTACATATACGAACAGTTATAAAACTATCAGGAATTACGGTGGTAATGATAAAAGAACATGATTTTTTTTTTGGTACCACATCAGTTTCTCTAAATAGAATATTTATATATTGCATAACAGGAAGATAATATTATGATTTTTTTTTTTTATTTTGTGAGGTCTGAATCATGAGGCAGACAATCAAAGAGATTCTTCAGACTATAAACAAACATTTTTAGGGATTTTTTCCTTAGGGTCAAGAGTAATCTATGGATTTGCTTCAAGCAAAACCGTATATCGCCACTTGAATAATCACAATCATCGCACAAAATATGTTACCATCTCCTGTTCTCCTGACATTGTTTTCTGGTGCTGTACTTTTTTGTGTGGCGTTTGTGGTGTTTGTGGTGTTTGTGGTGTCGTTGCTTGGAACCGTTGTTGAAGTGGAAATTGCAGTTTCATTGGCTTTAACATTTTGTTGACTGGAGTTTATGGCTCCATTGGTCGATTTTACTGTGTTTAGGGATATAGTTGTAGTAGTTGTAGTAGGTTGTATGCTATTTATTGGGTCTGAAGTGGTCGTATTCGTATCGGCTGGTGTAAAGCCTGCTGAAATATTAAAATTAAGATGACGCAACCCTTATGGGTTTTTTTAAAAATATCTACTAAGGTACATGTATAACTTTGAATTAAAAAATAAAACTTACTAAATACCATCCACCCAAACGACATAATTGCCACAGTTATGAATGATTTAGCCATGATTTGGTTTATCTGCAATGAATGAGCATTAGCAACGTTGAAGCATTTTACAAAATAATTGTTACGATGAGTTTAAAAATTGTCTTTTTTCTTTATTAAATAAGACTTTTGCTAAAATCTTCTTTTCTTCACTTAAAATTTGCAATTTTAAATGAAATATTTAGTAAAGGCTGTCAAATTCAATTATGCACGTTAAATTAAAACATTTTATTTAAAAAAAAAACTTTAGTTTACGAACATATACACTTTAACAGGTGTCTTTACTATGTAGTTGTTACAGCTTATTAAAAATTTACGTTCATTAGAAGAAACACTTTGTACTCGTATACACATTGATTTTGCTAAAAACTTTGATATTGATACATACTGTTCTCGATGCGCCTAAATATTTACTCAAAGTAAAACATGCACACTCGCTTACGTATTCTCTGTGTTGCTATGTTGCAGAGTTTACCTCCTTTTTATGCCTTTTGTCTCAATTATTCAAAATGAACCTCTTGTATATGACTTCTTGTCTGGTATCTACACTCAAAAGGTCCTTACTACCATGAAAAATGGCTTTTGATTTTTTTTAGCTTTATCTTAGCAACGGCACAAATTTAACAAAGAAAAACGTTACTTTGACTCCTTCTTAATTGTTATTAATAATTATTTTGTATTATGCAATATTTTTCATGATTAGTATGTTTCCATGTCACAGCTAAATGTCGAATCTGCAGTAAATTTTGATTTTTTTTTTTTTTGGCGATCATTACTCGATAAAATTTGTATATATATGATTAATATGTTATCATTTGAAATTTGGCTCCATTCTGGCAAGGTATGAAAAATGGTGAATATGTTGGTTTTTTTTTTTCTCAAATTAGTTTTTGTATGTTCTTTTGACGAGTATCTTAATTCTATATGTAGTGTATATGTTAATAAAAGCTACAAAATTATACATAGCATAATGGTTTCTATATATTAGTCTTTAACAGGTTGGGACCAATCGCCCAAATGGGATATAATAGTCCGTTTTGGATATTATATCCCAAATGGGCTATAAATTTAAAGTGCAAAAATTAAAAATTTTTATTTTGGCTATAAATATCATAAATCCGCATCAGGACACTTAAAAAGGAATAACTTTTGGTTGACAAGTTTTCCTCTATGTCATTTGTTTAGGAGATCGATCCCTCGGAAGTTCCTTAACTTCTTGGGGATCAATCTAACAAACGGTAGGGTTGCAGAAAAACTTGCTTACCAAAAGTTATTCCTTTTTAAGTGTTTTGAAACTTGAGCCTCACATACTTTTACTCGAAGAATATTTTCCGTTGTGATATTGTTAGGAATATTTACATATGGCTTAATTTATATTTTTAGAACAAGTTTCACACCTTCCTTCAACAAACTTTGCCAAAAAATGAAGATATTTTAAATAAATCAAGATAAATTTATACCATTTTTCGCCTGAAAATCACATATTTTGACCAATATTTCAAAATTAACATCACTGACACCAACTTTTTCTTTCATCATTTTAAAGTACTCGATACTTGTGACTGATCAGCACTTAATTAAGTCATAAAAAAGATTGATTTAAAAAAATGTTTCATTGCCTATTTAGTTTTTTAATACCCCAAATATGTAATTTTTTAGTGCAAAAAGGTCACACAATAATTTACACGCATTTAAAATTTGCAAGATTTGTTCAATGACAAATATAACTCAAATTATTTTAAGTAAAATAAAATTGTATTTATTGTGATGGTTACATCTGATAAAATATTATAAAGGCTAAAGTAATTCACCAAAGAGTTAAAGTTTAAGTGCAAAAAGGTCAAATTAATTGTACCATAGATTAGTAAATTGCAAACTGACCCCCTATTTTCTCTGCAATTTTGAGTCACACTATATGAGAACTTATCCAAAATATGCTTATCAAAAAATTCTGATTTAAAAAATTTCACGAGTGACATACCTTAACGTCATTTAGTCGGTTTCATATTAAACGGATGACTCAAGTAACTTAAAACTTGTTTTGCTTCGGGAAAAATTTATTATGTAGATTTATTCTTCAAAGACCTGGTCATGTATTGCTTATCACAACTTTAAGTATTCTTAAAATCTTTTTTGTAATAAAAAGTAGTTTAAATGCAATTATTATACATAAGTTGCTAATATCTTTAGCTCACTCGAGCTGAAGGCTCAAGTGAATTTTCCTAATCGAAGTTTATCCGGCGTCTTTCTCTCATCTGTAAACTTTCCTTATTTTTGACGTCCTCTGCACAACCATATGGCCATTTTCAATCTCTCTAAATTTAAACACTTCATTACAACCAGTAGATTCACCGGCGGTGCAAGGGTGCAAAGTTTCACATAGGGATATTTAAAAACTAAACAAAGCAAAAAACAACAAAGCCATTTTTAGTCTTATTTATAAAAAATACTATACATTTATTGACTAAGTTCGAGGGCAACATGCGTTTTGTTGGACCCAAGAACCAAACTGTTTGCCTGAGGCCGTTATGCCGAAGGCAGACAGTTTGGTTCGAGGGTCGACAAAACGCATTTTGCCCCAGCATTCAGTCAATAAATTCATTTTATTTCATTTTTTGACATATACATGTTTGTTTTTGTACTATCTTCCATGATGTAACATCAGGTCCGTCACTGTTGGACACCAACGAATGAAAATGAGATGAAGCTCCACCCATTCTGTGACGAAAGCAGTCCAACATCTCACCGACCGGTCCAAAATCTCACTCAGCGGTCAAACATCGATTTTTTTATGCCCGCTCAGCAAAACATTTGAAATGTTAGATTTTTTCATATAGATTTGCAAAGGAACAAATTTTTAGAGGTATAACAATATATATAGCATATCAAATATTGTTGTTATCGTGTCCCTAATCTAAATAAATCAGACTTCTTAAATCTGCGCTGTATGCACTCTGCACGGATTGATTAGATTGATCATAACCCCCTATGGTAAGGTGGGGCCATAAGAAGTTATCAAGTTTTACAAAAGAAAATGCAGGGGAAAATTGCTGATGAAGAACAGAAGAACCATAATTACTCAGGTGAGCGTTGTGGTTTAGGGGTCTAGAGAAATTCTCTAGATCTCAGATATGCGTGCCATTACTTCCATCTTTTTTGACATGATAAATTTACTCTTTGTGAGGTCTTCAGTCGAAAGAAGAGAGACGTTTGTACTTCAAATCATGTCGACAGATCCTAAATTCGTGCCAGTTTGCACATCTAGTATTTACTTTATTGAGGATAAATCATGTGCAATCGATTTCTTACTGGCATTATCATTACGTAAGTGCTCATTAATTCTAACCAAAATTCCTTAAGAGCCTTACATTGAAATGATTTACAATATGCTTTTGCAAAATCCCTTTAAAAGAAGAAACGATATCTATCCGTATTTATATTCAACTACGGTTACCTTTTCCTTCACGTTTTTACAATAAAATAAAACATGCAATGCATACTTTAGATATTGAACGTCTAAAAGAAAATCCTTTTAAATTTTCTTCCTCTGTAGTCTAGCTGGATACAACAGTACTGGAGGTGTCAATATAATTGAAAACTAGAGGTACTGTGAGCAGTGAAGTAACTAAATGACATCCCTCACCTCCCATATGGTTATAACTGATGACAAAGTCCATGTTTTGCTGTGGCCGGGAAACCCAAAATATGTGTCGGATCAAAAAAAGTAGAATAGGAGATGCACAATGACAATATGTAATAAAGATTCTGTTAAAGTTTCATTAAATTTCACTCAGTGGAATAAGAGGACTTGCGGATAAGAGATGGGTACTCTAAAGCGTAACAGAAGGACGGACGGACGGACGGACGGACGTCTTTTACGCTGTTAAATTTAAATTTCACCAGAATTGAAGAAATCTGAAAAAAATTCCAATAAAAGCACCCCTTTAGGGCTTTGGGACCAGCAAATAAGGGACCAGATTCGGCTAATTCTATACCTAACTTTACTATAACCCCCCCCCCCCCCTTGAAAAGCGGAAGGTATATAGTGATAGGTATGTCCGTCTGTCTGTCTGTACGTCCGTCCGTCCGTCTGTCCTTTACGCTGTTAAATTTAAATTTCACCAGAATTGAAGAAATTTGAAGAAAAAAATTCCAATATAGGCACCCCTTAAGGGCTTTGGTTTTTATAGCAAATAAGGGACCAGATTCGGCTAATTCTATACCTAGCCTTGTCCCTTAAAAGGAAAGATCAGACACTTAATTTGCCATTTCGAATAAAACATTTTACAAAAATACTGAAAATCCTATGAGAAAGTTCAAGGCAATGTGAAAATATATCTCCTTAAGTGTAACTAAACCTTAGGTAATAAAGGAACCGGACAGACGACATATCTCAACGATTTGTTATGGTTCTAGCAGAGAAATCTTGTACCAGATTTTCTTTTTTTAAAGGATCATTACTATAAAGTATTTTAGAAGATTTTGGTTTTAAAGTTACGTATGAAAATCCGACTTTACGTATACTCCAAACTCACTTTCTTTGGATGATTTTTTTTTCAAATCCACAATTTAGTTCTTAGTTTCAATATTAAGTCAGCTAAGATGCTTTGATAACCCTACATAAAAAGGGGTCCTACACTTTATTTTAAGAAATCTGTAAAAGATTTATTGCATAGTCCAGTACGTTTTCAATAAAGCCCATATCTTTTACCCTTTCAAAAATATTACATCTGTAAAGGGGAAACTTTAAGCTCTTGTCAAAGGTCAAGATATCCAAAATTTCATTTTTAAAATAGCCCGAAAACAATGTGAGATACATGTTTAAAATTAAAACTTTTTACAGTTTATAAATACATCGTGGATTAACAGATAGAAAGTATCGCTTGAAAAACAAGTATTAAAAAATATTTTTGGGGAAAAATATATCAAAATATTTGCATATTTGAATGCACCTGCACAATTCTGTACTGTTAGTGAAAACCATCATTGCAGAAATATTGATATTATATGTTATCAATGAAGGGCAAGTTGGACGTGAATAGTCTCTGAAAGTCTGTCATTGAAAGCATGACATACATGTATGTAAAGACAAGACCCCTATAAAATCCGCCATTTGCAATGTACTTTCGGTTTCAAATCTTAACAATTGGACAAAATAAACAGGGGAAACAACTTTCAAGAGGCTATCGAAGTCCAACTTGCCCTTCATTGATAAACATATATTGTTTCTGCAATGATGGCTTTCACAAAAAGTATTGAATGAATTAGGTGTATTTTTAAAAAATATATATACATGTATGTATTTTTGTTAAAGAATTTTTCTCGATATTTTTAAAGTACTTTTATCAAGTGATACTTTTATCTCTTACTCAATGATATATTTATAAACTTTATAAACCACATTGATTTGGAGCTTTTGTAAAAAAAAAAAATTGGACATGTTGACCTTTAGCAAAACCATAAACGCACACAAACCATGCTTCAGCTTATTCTTGAGGTGGTATTAATATGGATATTTAAAAAATCCAAAAGAAATTTAATCAAAAATCAATAGATTTTTCAAAAGTCAGCAGGGAATTTTTTACACTTACGAGGGTTGATCCAAAAGTTCATGGAATTTCTTCATATTTTATTTATTTTTAAGTGAAATTGGTTGAAAGTTACACATGAGAATATAGACACTTGTTGAATATTTTAAATAAAAAAACATTTCAAATATTAATGATGGTAACTCTATGGCAGTTGCCATAAAACGGTTGTTTGGAAATGCGGTGGAGACGGTAACGCGTTTATTATCATTTTAATTAATACATGAAATGAAAATAAATCGCCCTATGTGGTATATAAAACGAAAAAAATTATGTCATTATTACGATTGCTTGATCTTTTATAAAACTTTTTGTGAGAGTTAAAATACTGATTTTACTGGATATTTTGTTTATAAGTTGGTGATTTATTGTTCATCTTTAGGTTGTTAGACTCAAATTTCGGTCAAGTCATACATTTGGTGAAAATCCTGAGATCACTTTATCTTAAACGCGTATATTATTTACATAGGCTGGGGGAAAATGCTTTTAGTTACTAGATTTCCAGTGGCATGACATTTAAGAAAAATAGAACTTCTATGGACTTGATTAAAGGTGTGGCCGCTTTTTGGAGGCTCTGTTTTAAGTGTTTATCTCCGTAGGTAAATTAAAAGCCTTAATGGGCGTTGTCGGCTGACGTACTGTTCTTGACATTGCTACTGAAATTGGAACATCGTTTAGAAAGATGGGAAGTATTTTGAAATATGAGTGAAAATGAAGATGAGTTGGTACGCGAGAGTATTCCAAGGCTTTTCTTAATAAAAAAGGGAGAAAAGGGTAGTATTTCGTAGAATTAGTATACGTATTCGAATTGTGCATTAGGGTGAGATGCTTCTATAACGTGACGTGAGATATCAAACGACGTTACGTCGAAGTCTCCCCCGAGTTTCACCACAGTCCATTTTCAGAAAGCTCGTGTGACCTTTTTGGTAATTAGAAAGTTGTGAAATTTTCCAGAATTGTTGCTTTATGACTCTGTATTTTAAATATGCTTCTTGTTTGCTTTCATCAAATCACGATGAATTACTACTTTGTATTCGTATGAAGCAAAAATAAGTCATAACTTTTATCGTGATAAAAAGAAAACTCGAAATGTAATCTTTACCTTAATCTCAACATTCAAATAGAAAATCAAATCAACGAGTTTTTTCAACAATTAAAGACATGGTTTGTGACATCACAGGTAGTTGCTTTTCCCCCATAAAAATAGAATCTGTAAATTTATTTACCTTTTAATTCGCGTTTTGCACAATTTTTTTTTGTTAAAAAAATTGCGATTATAAATGCAAGTAATCCGAAGTTGATATTAAAAGATTAGATTCCTGAGCTTCTGATTGAGAATGTGGTTTTTAGAGATTCAGTTTTCAGTCAATTGTAAGAATTCCAATTAGTTCTAATTATTAATCAATAAATTTATATTTGAAGTCATATAATCAAGATTTTAAAATGTACGGATTCGGAATTCGTGTTTGACTTTATTATAAAAATATGATTTAAATGGTCTGTAATATGTAAGCAAATAATTTGTAATTCATGTAAGTTTCAGTACAGCAAGAAATTTGTTTATAATTTTGCGGAAGACTTTTACAACATCAATCACGGAGGAGCATAATAGTAAGCATCCGATTCAGATGAAAATGTCACTGCCTATTAGTAAATGCTACAATGAAATTAATTTTATTAACTTTTTCAACATTCAAACTTAACCAAACATCAAAACAGATGTGAACTAATTGTGGGAGATTTTAACTTATTATTTAAAAAAATCCGTGTGAATTTATTATAGCTCCTCCCGAAATAATAAAGTAAATCAATAAAAAGCGCTTCAAATGTTGATTTAAAAAACAATATATTTTAAATGTTCTTCCATATTTAATTTATTTCGATTTATTTATGTACAATTATTATTAGATAAATTATATATTCATATCACAGAGTTTGAAAGAATCAATATAACAAAGCAATGGTATAATTACATTTTTTAAATTCTTTTATTTTAATGTCATAGGTTGCCTTTCAATGAAAGAAAAATAACTTTGCGCTAAATTTTAAAAAATGGCATTAGGAATTGTAATTAAAATTCGAACACTTTTTAAGAATATAACAATCAACCATTGCTTTTAAAAGTTTGTATAGCCATGTGCAAAGGGGAAATCAAACTTGTACTAGTAATCAAACTGACAATTCAACACATGTATGTGACATTATAGAAAAATGCTTAAGTTTCCCGAATATTTGTTGTAAACTGATGAATTAAGCAATGTCTTTGTAAAGTATTGTTAAAATAATGCTCAATCATTTATTTTTTCTTTAACTGTAACAATTGTTACATTGGAATATAAATGAAAATCATCATCATTTTGATAAGAGTCACAAACACTATACAACTTATTGCGTCTCCTGTTGCCTTAGTATCTTCCTCCTTCTAAACTCAAATTATGAAGTAATACTCATGTATCAGAATGTATCTTTCCCTAGAAGACTCCGAATAGATATTTTGTTAATTTTGACATTTTACTAAAAGTTACAAATTATAATTATTCCACACATGGATACTCAAAAATATATTCATCTCTAATAAGATAATTTCTAAGCAATTTTTGCAATGTTTTAAAGCATAACATAGCATTCCCCATTATGGGATTACTGTCGAAGTAGCAAGCCAAAAAGGGACATCAAGGACACGGTACAAGGAACAACCAGGTAGGGCACAATAGGTCTCGCTCCATTTCCTTGTGCAGTGGAATTGCCCGTAGTAGTAGCTGGAGTAGAGGCTAAAATACCATAATATAAAGCTTAACTAAAATACCAACTGTATGGGGGGAAAAATCGTAATTCAAAATATTGCTTATCATTAAAAATGAATTTTACACACCTGCATTGACAACCAAGGAAGCTATAAGGCCCAGAAAAATGACACCTAGTACTACTTTTGTTAACATCTGTAATTAATAAAAAAAATCTACATTTTATTTGATCAATTTGAATGAGTTTAACAACTGTATAAATTACTTTTAAGAATCTTTGATGTATTTTTCAGGATCTTACAAATACGAACTTAGATTATTTTCAAAATATGACCCTTTTTAATTATCAGGGGTAAAATATCTTTAAAACTATGTATGCAAGATGCTAGTTTGACATTCTAAATCTCGCAACATTACGGCATGCCTCTCTCATTTATGAATTTAAATATGACTTCAATATTACTTTTTGTTTTAAAAAATAAGTTATATTGCAAATTTTGGATGTCCATGTATACGTACCTTTGGAATTTATGCTGCCACTTCGTCTGCTTTGCATGAATAACTAGAAGACAGCTGAATTATATACTGAAAAGACATATCCTAACAACCAATCAAATGCCTTTAAACACCTCCCGTGGTTATCTTAAGGCTTCCTGTCATCATTGATGACCTATTTTTTTTCCTCAGAGTGACAGGTGATATTCTTTTAATTCTTCGAGATAAGAAAATTTGAAATTATATGTATGTATTTTTTAAATCTACTTTATTTGCTTGGAAAGACCTAGTAGTATTTTTCATTCAGAAGTAAATTCTGCAGCAGATTCACTTTTTCAAAAGTTTTGGATGATAACTATCGTTTGTCACCAATATTACAACCGGAAACATTACCCAGTCGAATGATTGAATGATTTGAAAAAAAAACTTCTGCAATTGCTGAAATTTGATGTTTGTTATTTATATATAGTTTGTATGTAGTGCTTCTAAATATGTTTTAAAAATCGAAAAATGAAATAAAGCATAAAAAGCACCCATCTTTAATTTTCATCTCAATGACTAAAAATAATTTCAACTGATTTTATATAACTTCCACTGTAAATCCTGTCTTATTTGATCTTCATCATTTGATACTGAAGAAGGTAAAGTCCTAAGTCTCGAATATTTAATTGGAGTATTTCAATGACAGTAAATAAAACATGATATATGCCTTTTGCAGTGAGGGTTTATAAAGCTCAAAAGTCCAGGAAAACGATTCAAATCGGAAGCAGAGCACACTCGGACATTTGACAACACCAGGGTTGACCTAGAGCTGGCCCCAGGATCATGAAACAGACTTAGACTTAAGTCAAATTTTCAATCGCCTGTAAAATGTTTATTAATTATTGAATTGATCTGAAAATTTGCAAATAACAACATTTTTATAAATCAAAATTGAAACACATTTCAATTTTGATCTGTTTGCCTTCTTCAGAATTTAAATACAGCATGAAGATTTTAACTTGAGCTTAAGATGTTTCATGATCCATGGAGGAGTAAGCATTTCGACCAGTGGACTTTTGCAAGAAGCACTTACTTTTACAGTAGACGGTTTACTTTTAAACCTGTATCATGTATGGAGGTACAGATTTCATAATAGATACGAAAATCCTTCAAATGGACATAGGAATGGTGTTTGTGGCAGTAACAGGTGAAGGTTGGGAGTTGAGGGTAGGGTGATTGTCGTTTTCGTCAGGGGTAACTTATTAGTGTTTTGAAATAAACCGCTATTTTTGTTTAATTAAATGTTGAGCTAAATATTTCTATCGTTAAAGACCTTCCATACATTGTCCCATTGTAAAAGTAAGCTGTAAACTGTAAAAGTCAGCACTCATCGTAAAAGTCCAGCCACATCCAATATTATAATGCTCCTGGTTTAAATCGACCAAACGGAAAAAATAAAATCCGAAAAGAATATCATTTTGTGAAAATTAAGGCCTTACAATTATTTTTGAAAGATGTCCATCAGCAATAGACTAAGAAATCAATTTTTTTTCTCACATAGTAATTGTATTGAACTTAGCACTTGCAAAAATTGACTTTGAGTGTTGATATCCTTTTCCCATCAACTTGTTGTGTAAGCAATATTTTGCCTGGTTATGCTGTAATATATATTTTTAGTCTGTCCATGAAAATCCAAACTTTGGCTATAACTTTTGAACAGTTAGTGTCGAGGATTTGTTAAATTCTCAAGAGTAAACTTTGTGATAAGACCTTTCACAGAAACTTGACTTTGGAGTTTGGTCAACGTTTGAAAAACATTAATCTTTGCAGGGAACCTGGAAACTTGTACATCATTCTTTCACAATCTTATCATATCTCTTTTTTGAATGTCATATATCGGAGATTACAACATATCCGAAAACAAAATAGTCAAATGAAATCTTGAGTATTTGAGCAATAGTCATAATGTGTTCTCATTAATTTGTATGCGTCCAATTTGCGATTTTGAGAAATTGTCAAGAAAGTGGATGAGAAAAATATTAAACATTGTTAAAACCTTTTCTATGCAATATTTTGAAGAGATATTTGATGCATACTTGTGAAGCATCTTAGACATCATACTTTTTTTTTTGAAAAGAGCCACAGGGAGACGGAACATTACATAGCCATATTTGGAACAAAACAAAGGCTTAATAATTGGTATGGAATAAGTTAAAAGGATTTTATCTACATTTATATCCATAAATCCATTACAGTATCTTACATACATGTAGTTTCCCTTTTCACATGTTATAATATGGCAATGTTGGCACAGCTATTTACAAAGAAGGTATATCAAAAATTTAAATGTTGAAGAAACATTGATTTATACTTACCTCTTACATATGATATTAAAAAAATGTAATCTCTGAGAAAAGATCATAATGAAAATTGGAAAAAAAAAACATTTATTATTTTACTGATTTATTCAAACTGAATTTTGGCATCAGTTTGTAGAAAAATATTATAATATAAATATGGCAATGGTCAATTTCTGCCTTAGAACTTTCATTTTTAAAATTAAAACATAGCAAAATTCGAAAAAGAAGGAATAAAACATTTAATTTTATAGTACTGCTTAAACATTTTAATTCATGGGTGTCAATATTTGTAGGTAAGGAAGTTTACTTTTTGGTGGATAGCATGTATGATTTGTTATATCTTTAAATATGTAGTGCTTCCTATGTAATCTCTACTTTAAAAAGTCAAAAAATTCCAATGTTTTATATAATTATTGAGCGGTCATGACAAAAGTCGATGTTTGACCGAAGAGTGAGACGGAGGACTTGTCTATGAGATATTGGATCGCTTACGTCACAATCTGTGCGGGATTAGCTAAATCGTTTCTGCATTCGTTCGCGTTTGGCAGTGACAGAATATTGACAAAATTTTAGTTCAGGTAAAGGAAAATTTCATCTTGCGAACCAGAATACCATGAATGCATGCATGTCAACAATAAATATAAGAAATACTTTAACGTATAACAAAACATTCATTAACTATGTTCTTGAGCAAAATGCGTTTAGTCGTCTCACATAGTTAACTGTTTGCCTGATGCCGTTGCTTGGTTCTTACGTCCGACAAAACGCATGATATGAGATAACAAATGCGACATAAGTCAATATATCGTGTCATATTGATAATATTTATACAATCATTCCTAAAACAGAAATAAATATGGTTTTCACTTGGTAAAATGAATGAAAATATACAATGTCCCTAATGTAAATCGGTATTGTCCATTTTAAATTTAAAAAAAAAATGTGTTAATGATTAACATGTAATCAAGGGACATAGATTTACAAATACGGAGGGGGGGGGGGGTATATCGCATTAAAAAAGAGATGATTGAATCTCTCGTTTTCTAAGATATGTGAGTCAAAGATCCCATGCTATTTAGTTTGAATTTTTCTTTAAAGGGACAGGGACACAGTTTAAGCTTAAAAAAATTCAAATTTATTTTTCAGTATTACAACTATTTAATAGATAATTCTGATATTCATAAAAAAAATTGAATTTCAGCTGTCGAGACAGATTTAGAGCTCCAAATCTTTGTTATGGTCCGTGTCATGTTTTTGTTTACATAGGTTAATATACTAATACTAGTATATTTCGTTCAAAGCAGATATTTTCATTGAAGAAGTTAATTCTAAATACGAGGGCTGTTCAATAAATAATGTCCTTGGTGTTAAAAGAAGCAAAAAACACTTTTCAATGATTTAACCTTCATGATTTTAATTATTAATCTCTTTTAATTAAAATACATGTCCGTAACATTTTTAACCAATTTCTGATTGTTTTTAGATATGACCCTTAGTAGACTGGAAAATGGCAGTCTCCAATGATTTCCTGGACTTGTTTCTTCCTTCTGAAAGAAGTTTTTTCAAGTTTAGAAATAGAAACAAGTCAAAAGATCAAAGATCTGGCGAATATTGTGAATGTGAAAAAATATTAACTTTCTGTTTATCCCGAAAACCCCTTTACTCTTCTGGGTGTGCGGGTTTGGACGCTGTCATGAAGAAATTTAATGTAGTGGATTGCTGATTCTAAGTCCTTCCTCTAATAAACCTTTCAATTTTTTTTTTGCAAAAAAATTGCTTTATAGACTCCTCCAGAAATTAAACTGTTTCCTCGAATACGAATTTGAACAAAAATACCACTAATATTTTAGAAAATTGCATATAAATCTGTCTTTGTGCTCTTGCATATCTTTGCTCTTTTCAGACCTTCGCTGTTTTTATCAAGTACATTTTAAGGTAAATTTTGTTTTGAGGGTCTTAAGCAATAGATTTATGTTCCATTATCTGTTTGAATATCAAAAAAAAAAAAAAAAAAAAAAAAAAAAAACGTGGATAACTACAATTACTGATATTTTAAAATAGTTGTTAAGACATTTGTACACGCTATCGATTCCACACATTTTTCGAAATATGGGGTAACCTTTGAGTACTAAGCTTTTTCACCGTCATACGTTTCTTAAAAACAGTGTAAATTACTCCCGATATGATGTCTATCAAATTTGCTATGTGTCTTAAAGTCAATCCTATATCATCAAATATTATTTGTTGAAATTTGGCAAACAGTACATAAGTTGTTATAATTTTTGTTGGCAAGGACAGTACCCATTTTTGATTCTCATTATATAATTTTTTATCATTGAAATCCACCTGCTCATTTGTCTACAAAACAGGCATTGGTTGCTATAAATGTCACATATTTCAGTGAATATTTCTTTGGAATTTTTATCAAGTTTTACAGCAAAAAATCAAAAATCAGTCGAAACTCTGTCCATGTCCCTTTAAAACCGTATACAAAAAATGTGCCTATAATGGTTGAATGATCGTATGGTCATCGTGCTTCATAGCAACCGTAGATGATACAAAATTAATGGTGATATCAGAAACGAAAAAAAGTTTGCTTTTTTCCCGAGCAGCTGACTACTTCACTGAAAGGTCATCTCATATTATATGTTTTTTAGCACCATTTTCGCATATCATTAAGACTGGCAACCTTTTAAAGAAGTAGAAAGCTTGAGAGTTGACCAGAAGTGTGAACTAATTGTGTGTATGTGCTATATTAAATGGCTTTTGAGGCTTACAATAAATGAATACTCAGTAAGTGCGTACTAATAGTGTGTACGTTTGGTACATATCACCTTTGGTTTATTCTTTAAATATTTTTTGTACATAATTCAACGATGCCAAGATGTTACTAGTAATATAAATGCACTGTTCTGTCGGTTTTTTTATGGTTATTCACATAGTTCATATCCTTACCAGTTAAAGTTCAAAGCTACTTACAAGTCAGTTTTTTTTAAATATACTAGTAATGCATCCTATTTGGAATGTTCCAATACGTTGTACCGGATATAGGTGACGAGAAAAAACGTTGATCGATATAATAAAATTATATAACCATTTCATACAATTCGTTGTACAAGACTTTATCTTTGATTATTTACTCTGGCTCCCTTCTACCGAGTTTGATTTCTTTCCAATATTTCTTGCACAGAACATAGCTCTTTTTATTTTACAAACTACTATTCATATCAATTTAAGCAGAATGATGACATCTTGTTCTCTTCTTTAGATCTTTAAAAATATCATGCCATACACTATAAATGATATCTAGAAACACACAGAATGTAAGGGCTTTGTAACAGTTGGAGACGAAATTTGATCGACGTTCTTGTCAAGTATAATGTTTATCTTGCTGTGTAAATGTAGAGATATGCAACAAAAATTTTATTCTATTTTTGATTTAAAACAAAAACTACACCTGCAAATGGAATCTCAGAGATTACATGGTCTCCTACTGTATTGACAATATAACAGCTGTATAAAGAAATATAAAAAGTAAGTTAATAACAAAGGTTTTAGTGAAGTACATCAAATTACTTCCTTTTAAGCACAACGCCATGAAGAAAAAAGACGAAAAAATAACCCAACATTATCATATTTTTTAAGTCACGCCCACGTTGGGTGCCATTGTCAAAGGGTGTAACTTTTATATTAAGTCACAGTTCCTGAATTCGTATATCTCTAGACCAAAACACAAACAGCTAACTAGTCAATATATATTTTAATAATGATACTTCAAATGGCGTATGGTATGGTATATATGTTGGTCTACAATGAATATTAATACCCGATGTACCCTCCATGCACACATTAAATATTAAATTTATATGAAGTATTTCATTCATATTCAATTTACTGATTATAAAATAGTTTAATTAAAAATAACTTTCCACGTAGACAGAATTTATACACTCCTATTAATATTAGGATAAGTTACAAGGGTAAGTTCGTACTGACGTCTGTCTATACGAGGGTTTTCATATCAAGTGATAAAAATATTATTTCATGCAAGGGTTAATAAAATTCGCGCCAGCCATGAAAAATAACTAGAAAAACCAGTCAAACACACCCATACACATTCCATACTCATCGTATGACATCACAGGTCATGAACTTACAAACCATGAATGAATGACGCATGTGCGCATAAACATAATAGTACATAATAAATAATAATAACCCTGTGACATTAAAAAGTCTCATTTTTTCAAAGAGTAATGGCAAATGTGGAAGGCATTTTCATTTACTTTAGAATTTATCACACATAATTTTTAAAAAATAATATTCTGGATATACTTAGTTTAACTCAAATTACACAGTAATCATATACATGTATAAAAGTCAATAATTTCTTTCTAAGATAAGCACTGAGTTTGTTTCAGGCATATGAAGTTTTTGGAAGTTTAAGTACACCTGTAGCTTAGCGACATCTGATTTACACAATTTCTCATTTTACATTGATGTACAGTATTCCTTAAGTTTCTCCTTCATTGCTGCTAATATTTCAGTGAGGAGTAAAAAAGAATGCTTGCTAGAAAATTTACCGAAACCCAATATTTGTCTTCGTATGGATTTTTAAGAAAGAAAATGGGCGCATTTGGCGTGCGATCTGCAGGAATTATTTGTACAGAACACACCCCTACTAATGTTATTTAAGAAATAAAGTCCGCGTTTTCGTGAATGTTGCAGAATAACCTCCGAGGTCGAGAAATGTTGTTTGAAAGATAAAAGCCGAGGCGTTAGCCGAGGCTTTTATATTTCAAACAACATTTCGAGACCGAGGAGGTTATTCTGCATCATTCACGACAACAAGGACTTTATTTCTATTCTTCCAAGACCGATAAATACGGCTGATCGTTTCCTCTATAGAGAAACGAATTAGGTCACCATGTCTCGATTACGCTGTTCCATTTAACACCAGAGGTAAAATTTGTTTGCTTACCTGTGTATGGAATGCAGACGATCTGAGCTTTCGTTACATTAAAAATAGCCTTTTATAAATTACAAATTTGTTCGTTACATGTACTGATCAGTTAAAACGAATATACAATGACAAAATCATGTTCCTGTTTTACTGCTAAAATCACGTTGTTTAATGTGTAGGGAGGTCCGTGGAATAGCCCCGCTTAGCTATAAAAACCGACTTCATCAGCAACTTTATGAAATTTACAGTGTTTATTTCCTACAAAGACGACACATCGATGCGGTCTAAACAAGTATTTCATTCTACAGCCAAACATGCATTTGAATTTTTTTAATTTGATACATGTTTCTGATCTGATAATTTTTTGATGACGTTCGTGATTTATTGGAGAATAATGTCCGGCGGTTTCCTTTGATGTTTTGAATAAACGTGGTAGAATGTGATTTAAATTCAAGACACGTGGTTTATGTTGATCTATTCAAAGGTTATAGGGTAGAACCAGTTTTATAAATGAAATTGGCAGTAAACAGGATTTTGCTATAGCCTGTTTCTTTTGAAAACGTGTCCTGTAATAAATGTTTCCAGACCTTTCTGAAAGACTTTCAACAGACAAGGGGTTGCTAAAGGAGGGGGTGTTAAAATAACAATATATCTTATACTTTTCGGCGAAAATAAGAGCTCAGTAGTGACCCATTCGCTGGTAAAAAATGTGTATTATCATCTACACTGACAAACCTTTGTTTGTCTTATTATCATTTTACAAACAGCGTGACAGTTTGCTTGATGGGGCGTGCTAAAATTTTGTGTGCTGGTTATCATTTTACTCATCGATTGGATCAATGAAATCAATACTAATTTGCATATGAAACTCGGAATACAACAATACCCCGATAATACTGGCCAATCACATTGAAAGGTTCTTTTCGGTACGGCATTTGTAGTCAGGAGCAACACGTGGTCAGTCAAAGCCCGTTTTCTGTCCCCAAAAACATGTATTACATTTGTTGTGATTTGACCGGATGGGTTTTTAAATACGTATAACATGTACAAGAAAATTTAAAGAATGGAATTAGTGAAGCTACTCTGCTACTGTTGTACTATGTAGCTATCAATATCATCATTATAAGAAGTAAAACTTGCTTTGTCCGTTCACATGTAATTGTTGTTTATTCCATGCGATTGGTCAGTATTGTCAGTGGTATTGCTGGGTTCTGTGTTTCATATGCAAAGTATTATTGATTCCATTGAAATCAAACATCCAGTCGAGGAGTAAAATGATAATCAGCATACGAAATTTTAGTACGCCCCATCAAGCAAACTGTCACGCTGTTAGTAAAACGATAATATATGGCTATTATTATAAATATGCACAGAGGATCTTACCACGAGCAACTGACCAATCGTTGAATAGCAACGTTTACGCAAAATACTAGTACACGTTTACATTTAACTTCGAACACTGGTTCAGGTCAATCTATGATCATGTCAATGGAATACAAAATCTAAAAAAAAATTCTTAAGAACAAAATATAAACAACAGAAACTATTAAAGATGTTACGGGAGTGTTTTATTTGTTGTTAACTGGAAAAAAATGTTTAATAAAATGTAGTTTGTGTCTAGTTCAGAATACCAGCGCTTCAAGGGTAAGGAAAACGAGCAGCATCTCTTATGACCCTTACTTATGTGTTCGGAACCTTTTATTTTTCGGTGTTCTGCAAATTATAAAACCTGATGAGTTCAGAGTAGCTCTGGCAGTGGCTCTGGCGAGAGTTAGCGAGACTTATGCGAGATAGGGTAAATTATTCACGGAAATGTGGCTAGGAAGTGACTTGCACGTGGAGGCATGGTAAACAGAAAAGTTATGCTGCGTTTCAGTTTTCACCACCCTAGAATCAGCTGATAATGTCTGTAGAAATGTACTTCAATCAATCGATCTCTCTTACATTCATTCAAACTTAAATAAGAACTCTCTATAATACAATTTTCTGCAGTCATGAATTAAAATTTCTGTTTGGACAAATATTTTTGCATGGGAACCGGGACCATATTTTTTGGCGTCAGATCAGCAAAATGAGGCACCAGCGTGATTTTAACTGACCAATCAGCTGAATGAGTATTGCATTATGGGTTACTACGAATACTACACGAATTTTACGCTTGAAAAAAGGAAAATCTTATGGTAAAACTAAATGAAAAGCATTTTTAAAAATATCATTTTCATGCTCATAATGACAAACATTTGTTAAATAAACGGCGGAAGTCTAGGTTTCTGAAAGTCATACTGCAAAAGCGATTTGCGTCTGTATTAATTCCTTTGTTGTACTATCGGTGAATACAATTGCCAGGTGAATTCCCTTGCTGAACACGTGATCACGGACGTAAACAAAGTTTTGTCCTTTTAAATGCAGATGCTGCTCATTTTCCTTACCCTTGAAGCGCTGGTGTTCTGAACTAGACACAAACTACATTTTATTAAACTTTTTTTTCCATTAAACAACAAATAAAATACGCCCGTAACATCTTTCATAGTTTCTTATCTTTGTATTTTGTTCGTAGGAACATTTTTTGTTATTTTGCAGTTCATTTACTTGATCGTAGATTGACCTGAACTACGTGTTCGAAGTAAAATGTAAACATGTATTTGGCGTAAACTTAGCTATTCATAAACATTCAACGATTGGTCAGTTGCTCGTGGTAAGATCCTCTGCGCATTTATAACAATAGCCATATAAGGCAAACAAAGGTTTGTCAGTGTAGATGATAATGCACATTTTTTACCAGCGAAACGGTCACTAGTGAGCTCTAATTTTCGTCGAAAAGTATAAGATATATTGTTAATTTAACATTCCCTCCTTTAGCCACCTTTTTCTGTTGAACATCATGTAAGTCTTTCAGAAAAGTCTGGAAAAGTTAATTACAGGACATGTTTTCACAAGAAACAGGCTATAGCAATATCATGTTTACTGCCAATTTTATTTATAAAACCGGTTCTACCCTATAACCTTTGAATAGATCAACCTAAACCACGTGTCTTGAATTTAAATCACAATAACATTAGTAAGGGTGTTATGGATTTGAATGGACAAAACTCGTTTGTGATCACGTGTTTGGCCAGGGAATCCACCTGGCGATTGTATTCACCGATAGTACAACAAAGGAATTATTACAGACGCAAATCGCTTTTGCAGTATGACTTCCAGAAACCTAGACTTCCACCGTTTATTGAACAAATGATAATATTTATAAAAATGCTTTTCATTTACCATAAGATTTTCCTTTTTTTTCAAGCGTAAAATTCCTGTAGTATTCGTAGTAACCCATGATGCAATACTCATTCATCTGATTGGTCAGTTAAAATCATGCTGGTGCCTCATTTGCTAATCTGACGCCAAAAAATACAGTCCCGGTTCCAACGCAAAAATATTTGTCCAAAAAGAAATTTTAATTCATGACTGCAGAAAATTGTATTATAGAGAATATACCTATTTAAGTTTGAATGAATGTAAGAGAGATCGATTGATTGAAGTACATTTCTACAGACATTATCAGATGATTCTAGGGTGGTGAAAACTGAAACGCAACATAACTTTTCTGTTTACCATGTCTCCACGTGCTAGTCACTTCCTAGCCACATTTCCGTGAATAATTTACCCTATCTCGCATAAGTCTCGCTAACTCTCGCCAGAGCCACTGCCAGAGCTACTCTGAACTCATCAGGTTTTATAATTTGCAGAACACCGAAAAATAAAAGGTTCCGAACACATTAGTAGGGGGTGAAACATTTATGGTTTAAATGTCCATGATTTGGTTGGCTAAACATAGCTGGTCAGATTTTACAAACACGTCCATAGTTTTTTTTTCATTTAGTTTGACCTTGTGATATTGTAACATTTATGTCCTTTTTTTCCTAGGGGTACTACAACATACATGTAGTAATGTTTCACAAAAAAATAAACATCTAAAAAAAATATTAATGCATAGATACATGATACATGTGCATGTACATTATAGAATAGAAGATTGAAATTGATTTTGCTCGAGAACCAAACTGAAACAAAATTTATCTTATTCAAAATTTTAATACATCAGTACATAGCGAAACTGACAAAATAAATGGTTGTTTGCATGAAAAAAAATTAACGCCCCATGTCAGCCTCGAACCAAAATCTTGTCGCTTCGAGTGCACTGAACAGACAGCCCTACTTACTGAGCTATCACCGCTACAAATATATAAATGAATTTAAAAAGACAAAGAAGCACCACATTCACACATTTGGATTTTTTGGGAAAAAGTTCATTTTTCGTGGTCTCTGGGTCTTCTCTCCATTTTTAAAAATGTGTATTTGTTTCTTTGAATTAAAATACACACAAATAATTTTTCAAAATTTTTAGAAAAACGTGTTTAAAAATGTACAATTTTGTACCATATGTCTGATCTGGCCAATTTTCAAGTTATTTTCTAGCAAATCAAAGCTCAATTTTAAGAAAATATTTTCCGTTCCTTTTGCACAGGAACTCGATAAAAAACAAAAATGTTAAAATTTCATGTGACTGAGGATAACATTTTCACTTCTCAATTACGCCCAGATTCCTGCCGAATGCCAATCAAAAGCGCCGTCGTTCTTTATGAGGCATACTAGGTGTGATGCTCGTAATTCATTTTGATTGCTAGGAATATTAAAAGCATGTTAATCTAACATATGATTTTAAAGAATGTCCTTCTTAAACAGGAAATTATAAGTATGAGTTTTAGTACCACTTGAAGAATTAAATTCCAGGTCCTCTAAAATACAGTTTCAAAAATGAGCCTGACAAACAACAATTGTTTGTTTGCTTGTTTGTTGTTTATTGTCCCTCTCGAAAATTTTTACTCACATGGAGACGCCACTGCTTGCCGATGGAGAGGTTTTGACATATATTTGGCACTCAGGGTCATTGTGCAGTGAGGAATCTTTTACCTGCTAGCAGCTACTGCGACACGGGACCTCGGTTCATACGGTCTCATTCAAAGGACCGGTCTCCACGTCCCACATTGAGATTCGAACCCGCGACGTTAAGATCAACTCCTTACTCTGTGACTCTAGAGCAGACGATCTAACATTGCGCCACGCGGGCAACCAACAATTTGTTACCAGTGCTTTTCATCTTCTACCACTACATACTGATCATAAAAATCTATTTCTTTCTTTCTTTACTTCTGAATTATTGAACACAGAAGGGTAGTTGGTTGTCATATTGCCCTTTAATCTTCCAAAATAATTCATAATACTCAGTAATTATGAAATTATGATGCCAGTTGAAAGATCGGGGTTCACTAAATTTTGGTTCTTTTACATTAAGTGATTTTTTAAAAGCCATTCATTATTAACTATGTATATATCATTAGTAATGAAATGTCTAGCAGGACTTCAGTTGTTGTAGGATGCAGAAGAATATGAATATGTTTGGAGGATTTTTTTAGTTGTTCGATATCTATTGAAATTTGTTGTATATGATGACACAAAATTGTTTTGTACAATATAATGCCCAACTCCAGCACAAACAATTAAGGCAAGACTATGTATACAATTTAAAAAACATCTTGTTGAAACTTTAATTTCTATTATTTTTCATTCACATTTATTTCTATATGCCATACAAATTTCTAGACAATTTTTTTTAATGAAAACTTGACACGGAATGCGACATCTTTAATTTTTTATTCTTAAACTATGTACAGAAAGCGTTTATAAATAAATAAGTTTTATGAGCAATTAGATACACACTACAAATAGATGTTCTTGCACATCCAAAAGTCCTCGGAAAAGTTATTGGGCATTGCAAAAATGGAAAGAAATGTCAATTTAATTCAAGAAGAGTCATTAATTGAAGATATGTATGTAGCTTCTCGATAGTCCTCATACAAACTTAATCACAAATACTCCGATCACAGACATGAAGATGAGGGACGACTTGGAAAACATCAGTCTAGATCCCACCCCTCTCTGATCGGTATTATTAGTATTTGGCGTAGGATCGTTATGGGGTGGGCTGGTAGTAGTGTAAGGGGTGGGTTTCTGCTGGCTGTGACTCCAGGTAATGCTGTAGTCGCCGTCGTTGTTGTAGAAGTAGTTGTCGTTGTGGTGGACCCTTTGTTTCTTTCTGAATAAAAATAGGAATTCCTCAATTAATAATTACAGGGTCTTCAGAAAATCTAACTTAACACCAGTATTTTATCAGACTGTCTCAAAACCCTTTATGATAATTATACTTCATAATTTATAATGACTCCCTGCATTATTTTTTTTTATTTACTCTCCAAACATTTCGATTTTTTCTTCTTTTGAAATTTCTATAAGCATTATATAATGATATTAAATATTGGTTTTAACACATCGACATGATATATATGGAGATAACGAATAGTATTCAAGATCTAAAAACCATAAGTCAATACAAAATAGGAGCATATCAAACACAGACCTCCAAAACATCAGAGGTGGGATAAGGTGTCATGGAGGAGTGAGCATCCCCTGCCGACCGGTCACACCCGCCGTGTGCTCCTTTTCATGTTTGAGAAATAACGGTAAAATCCATCGTCAATTCAGTACAGTGTACCAATAATGAACTAACAATTAGTATGAGAAACGTCAGTCAGCATTTGACTCAATGATAAATTGTATTTGCTGACAAGGTCATTGTATCGACCACAGAGCTTACGAAATGATGACTTTAAACAAGACTGCTGATATTCTTGTTTCACCAACTTGTTTGTCAATAATTTACCTCGTTTTAGAAATTGTTTGAACGTAGAGCATGCTCTTGTGTATCGAATCAACTGAGAAATATAATAACTCTGTATGCAGGTGGATGAAGGTATATAGCTGCTTAAGTAAGGGAAGTTGGCGATAGAAAAGTTAAAGTCATCACGTTAATCATAGAGCTTGGTTCTTAGATTACCATTAGCGTCTTTTTCAAGTAAAATATTCAAATATGAAACAGATGTGTCAGACTCTGTGGTATATTTTATCTCAAGTTCACCAGGATATATAGTATCGACACAAGAATGGAAATTACCATTGTTGATTGACAAAACGTCGTCGATATATCTAAATGTCGAGTAGTCGGCCACAGCAAGCATTTTCTTCTTTTCGCACATTTTAATCAGAGGCATTTTAATAAAGTGCGAAATTTTACTCTGAATAATGTAAGACTATATATATTTCTAGAACTTGCTTTCAATCAAAGAACATGTATGAGTAGTATAAGGATTCCGGCCGGGCGGAAGTGACGTCATAACCGGAAGTGGTTTGACCGGAAGTGGCCGGAAGTGGCTTAACCGGAAGGCGTCTAGCCCGGCCGGGTCAACTGAGTGCAGTCCTAACCCTTAGCCCTCTAACCCTAACCCTAATCCCTTAACCCTAGGCCCCTAACCCTAACCCCCTAGCCCTAACTAACCCTAACCCCCTAGCCTTAACTAACCCTAGCCCTAACTAACCCTAACCCCCCTAGCCCTAACCCTAATTCCCCTTAAACCTTAACCCTAACCCCCTATCCCCTAACCTAACCTATTCCGTTAAATACGGGGTGTTTACACTGTGTTTACATTGGTACTTTGGTAGTACGATTTTTTGGCAGCGACTCAAAAAAAAAAAAAGAATGTCATTATGACGTCACGCATTCATTCACAGTCTAGACAGCCTAGCCTAATCAGTTCAAACTGGTTTTTTTACTGAAAGACAATAACAAACCTGGATTTTGTTACTGAAAGACAATAACAACCTGGATTTTTTTTTTTACTGAAAAACAATAATAAATAACACACACACCAATACAGATTAGAACAAGGGAATTGTATTCGGACCGTGTGCAAAAAATTAGGGTCGTGTGCAAAAATAGTTTGGACTTCTCTTTCTGTAAACTATCTAGTCAGCGAGCTTACCTATGCATTGTGACGTCATAAACTTGGCAGCGACGTCATGTTAGTCCTTCACAAGCCGCGATGGCTGCTTATTTTGACACAATAACACAGACTTTCACAGCGCTTGAGACTTCATGTAATAACAGTATGGTCCTATGGATTTCAGTACCAAAACTGATTTTCTACCGTTTTTCTTCCAAGAAAGTTCTGAACAGCTGAATCCTGGATCAGCCTAGATGTTATTTCACTGGATTATTTAATGAATATTACTATACTGAGTTACCTGGTTACATGGTAAGTTTTAACAAACTTTTCTTTATACATTTTCTATGAAGGTAATCTTTGTATTTATTCATTATTACTGTGTTATATACCTAATGTTTAGAACATTCATATAAACACTGCCACTGTTTACCCTGAAATACACTAGGACACTAAAAGATCCTCAAAATGTTGATAAATCTTTTTTGCATGAGTTATGATCATATTGTCTCACATTCCTTTTATTGGATCAGTATTCTAAATATTCTTATGAGGAGACTCCTAGCATATCTTATAAAATACTGATACATGCTTTTAAAACAACTAAAGTGATATTCTCAGTTGTTATTTCTAATATTTCTATGAATCTTTAATCACAGTGTCCTAAAGAAGGATATGGAGATAATCAATCAGATCAAATTATGCCAATGAATCTTTTGTCTCAAATCTTTTTTAATGAAATATACAGAATCTTTTGCCTTATTTGTCACTCATATTTTTACATTCTGGTGCAACAGTGGCCCAATGAAAGTGGGAAAAACTCAGTCTGAGCATCTCTGTAAATCTATAAACATGTGTCCCCCCCCCTTTTTTTTAAACCTTCATGTATATACATGTATGTATTTTATTTAGTCAGTGATTTCAAACATCAACATGTAAAATATATATTGAGTACTTTAAAAGTGAATATGCATGATTTGTACACCCTGAATATTCTGACATACTAATGGTGACATCAGTTAAAAGAGTAATTAGTTATGTAAAATTCAGTTTATATGAATGTAAATGGGGTATTTATTCTCAGTTCATGTAAGGTATAATTTGCATGTAACCCAGAGTGTATTTAATATTTCTATGATGGGTCATTCTATGATTGAATTTAAATCAGAAAAATATTCACTAAGTTTTGGTAAAATACATGGTGTCTTTTACATTTCTGTCCTGTTTGTCTGTCAATTGTTGCTTTACTAAATTACTTCCTTTGTAAAATGAGGTTAATTGAGTATCACTGAATATTGTATGCTTTTTTTTTCAGGATCAGCTGAGATGTTGTTTCACTGGATTATTTAATTGGGCATATAATTGGATAATTCTGGTAAGTTTGTCTTTGTTTTGTTTACATTTCCTATGAAGGTCATCTTTGCATTTAACCATGATTATATGGTTTAATTTAATTACTGTGTAATTCTTATGTGATCTGATATCTCTAACATTCATATAAGCTCTGTCTTATTTTGTCTAAAATATACTATTTGGGAACTTCATATTGTTAATAAGTCCTTTTGCATAAATTATGATATAATGTCATAATTCATTATGTCTGTTACCCATGGAATTCAGACTTACTAAATTGTGATCTATAAGGAATGTAATAAAAGAAAAAGTAAGAATCTACAAAAGGTTTATCCTTGTTTTGATTCTAAATATGTGGTATATATGGCATACATAATCATTTCATTTTCACTTTTGTTTCTTGGTAATGAGCTTTTCAAAAAATGTAGGACTACATGTTGTATATGCTAATATCTTTTTGTATGCTATACTGACAGGTATTAAACAAAATTGAATATGCTGTTAAGAGAAAGTCTGTTAGTGTCTAAAAATTACACTGATAATCATTTTGTATTTATGATATTAATACAGTAACTGTGCTTCTTTTGTTATCTAAAGATAACATGAACTATTTTCATGAACTTTTTGGCACTGTATTTAAACATGCAATGTTTCATGCAGTTCCTTGTCATAATATTAAAATGGGTTTTATTTTCTATACAGTCCTCAACCTGGAAGATATGTTTTGTTCCTAACCATCTATAATCCATTCTCTATGAAGTTCAGCCTGTCTGCCGAAATTCCTTTGGAAATACACAGTGAATCAACTTAACATAGAAACAGTCAAACTTGAAGGTAAAGTTTCAATGAGATATCCAGTCCTAATTTTTATATATATATATATATATATATATATATATATATATATATATATATATATATATATATATATATATATATATATATATATATATATATTTACATATGCTTGATTATATTTTCAAATTAACTGAATTGATAAGTAAATGATATATGATTTTTTAAATTATGAGGGCTTGGTGGTCATGGTTATTTTTAGACTATATTGATTTCCTCTATGAGAAGAAGAGCTCCATATAGATATTTACAAAAATGATCAAATTGTGAAACTAAAATGTGTGAAATTTTTCTTTGCCAAGTGATAGTTAACAGCTGAAGATAGCATATCTATAGAATAAGTTAAATATGGTTAATTTATTAACCCTCAGCTTCCTTAAAAGCATAGTTGGTAAAGATTTCAAGTTTTCTATCCAAGTGCTTATGAATTCTGAATTTTTCATTTAATATTGACATTATATTTACAGGGAAAGAATACTACAATGTGGCTCCTCAGGATCAACAGTGAAAAATCTTAATCAATAATGACCCTCCTGACTATGTCTAAAGGCTGTAACCTTTATAGCTGATGTAAGATGATCTGATTGCATGGCATTAAAATTTCCTGGTGTTTCTACCATCCAGGATCTTCTTATGAGTGCATGGGGACTGCTGTGGACCTTAACCTGTTTATAAAAATATACCTTGGAGCATGACCCTTTATTCATAGAAGGTACTTTCAATATCATTTCTATGAGTTTTTCTTCTTTCTTTTAATAATCTAGTAATGAATTCAAGTGTTTTGTTTCCTTACATCACTTAATGTGTATGCTTCCAACATCTCAGATCTGTTTATATGTTTATTTCTCTTTGAACACAAAAACCTTGATTCAATCTTTTGAGGTAAACATCATAGAGACATCATAGATGATTATCAGAGTGTATATCACAATCTTGACCATAAGGTCAATTTAAATGGTCAAAGGCACAACAAATGAAAGTGAAAACTTTTTTTTCTATCAGAATACATAATTTTGTAATAAACAAACACTGGAAAGTTACTCTCATAATGAGCCTTAATGTCTTTCAAGAGTTCAGTTTAGACTTCCTCCATTAATCCTTGTATCTTGTAATCCTTGTATCTCCAATGATTTTGTGGGCTAAAAATCATGTGTCTTTAACAATCTTTTTTTTTCTGACAACTGTTTTCTCTTATCATCTATAAACTTGACTTCTTCTCTAGTCAAAGGTCTTTCAGGGTAATCCAAGTAATTCTTACCCTCTTTTGGTAATAAATGGTTATATTCTTCATTGGCTTCTTCTGCAATCAAGGGTCTTTCTATGTAATCTATGACATTACAAGGCCCATCCATTGTGGGGATAATTAGCTATATTCTTCATGAGAAATGATCTGAATAATGTCATCTCTTTTTATTTTAATTGGTATACCTCTGTCTACATCTTTCTCTGTAAGAACTCTCTTACCAAACTGAGTTTTACTCATTCCTTTACTCTTTTCTTTTACTAAAGCTGTTACTACCCATGGTTAATATGAAAAGTCAAAATCTTATGTTACACCTTGTATTTATACCCTTTTTGTCTATATTTAGAATTCCATCAAGCTTATATTACATTACAATTTTTCTTTTTCAACTAAGACATTATTTTTTTATTTTTCAGGATTCTCTTGTGAGGGCTTATGGAAATGATGTATGTCTACTCTTAGAATGGTGAAAGACTATTAGATTATGCAAAGACTAACAGAATATCCTCTCTTGGAACACTGAAACAAGAAAACCAAACTTAAGAGGATGGAGGATTTAAGAAGAACATAGATAAATATGATTTCCAACGAATTTAACCAGTACGATCATACACTGTGGTTTACAGGATGACAAAGAAAGGACTCAGGATTGTATCTTTTACTGTCAGACACTGACTATGGATAAAGTGTAATCATTTATCAAGCTGAGATCTAGTCAAATCAAGTATTGAAAATATGATTTTCTGATAGCATGAGCTCTTTAAAAACTCATTCTCACAGACCTTAAAGTATCTGAATGTGACTTTCATTTTTACCAATTCATATTGAAGACTGTTGTTATGTATGGGAATTACACATTAAAACCTTTTATTTTTTATCTATTTTTTACAACCCCCTAGAAATTACACAGATATCCAGATGCTGGATTTAATGTTATTATTTAACTTTCCTGGAATTGTAAATATATTTTGTTTGTGTATGTATCATGTTTAATTTTGAATTAAAATTGGTCTCAATAAGACCCCCCAATAAAGATGCAAGTGTTTCATAATCTGTGGTTTAATAATATCTTGAATATCTTTATCATACCATATTCATCATACTAATTACATATAGAATGGTTGTAGGAATACACTTTGTTGTTTAGAACACTTTGTCAAGGTCAAAGCATAAGATTATTGAGATGACTTCTTTGACAATAATTTGTAACTTACAAACTTCACATCATAAGTACACAGATGAAGAATCAATAAGATATTTCTATAGATTTTTTGGATCATTTACTTCTGGGTAAAAGTTAGTTACTGAGATTACTGATTTGAGTCCTGTAATGCAATAACTTAAACATTGTGTAATAACTTATAGACTTTATAAAAATTAGGTGCAAATTCTTAGGAAAGGAATGAAATGTTAATCAAATGTACAATGTTCAAGGGTGTTTATATGACTATTACTATGTAATACCTAGGGTTTCTGTAAAAATTCTATATTCACTTCATAGATAAAGACCTGTATAATATATATTTTAAACTATGATGAAGGAAAAAAAGGTCAAAAGTTCTCACCTTCATCTCTTTCATATTCTGTCATACACAACAAAAGATAAATTGCAGTCATATGACAAACTGAGGTCTAATCAAATCCTAGAATTGATATTGTGATTTTCTGATAGTATGAGATCTTCAAAAAAATATTTACCAGACTTCAAAGTATCTAAATGTGACTTTTATTTTTACCAATTCATATTGAAGACTGTTGTTATGTATGAGAAATATACATTTAAACCTTTTATTTTTCATCTTATTTCTACAACCCCTAACAAATTACACAGATGTTTAAAAGCTAGCTTTGGTGTAATTATTACTTTCCTGGAACTGTAAATACATTTTGTTTGTGTATGTGTGTGTCCTATTTCGAATTTAATAGGTCTCAATAGGACCCCCATAAAGATGTAAGTGTCCCCCTGATCTGTGATGTAATAATATCTTGAATATTTCTATCAACCATTAGACTTCATGCTTACTACACAAAACAGGTTAGAGTAATACACTTAGTTTTATAGGACACTTTGTCAGGGTCAAAGCATGAGATTGTTGAGATAACTATCTTTGACAATAATTTGTAACCTGCAAAATTCACATCATAAGTAAAGAAAGATTCAGAGATTTTCTATAGATTCTTGGATCATTTTTTCTCCTGGGTAAAATTTAGTTGTTGTAACTTTAACATTTTGTGATAACCTAGAGACTTTACATCAGCTATTGTTTTTATTTAACTTTCAAATTTTCTTTTTAATAAAAACAAAACTTTAAAAAATATTAACCTTATAAATTTGATATAATATATATTTATGGATATTCAAGAGTGTATGATACTGAAACTTTAAATATGTATAGGTCAGGCAATTTGGAAATTTTGATCATCACAAATTATATTTGACTGTATTAAAAGCAGTAATTTTTTGATAAACATTAAGAAGATTACACAAACATTGCACTTCAATTTAGCAGATGTCCTCGTCACTTTGACCTTTAGACTAGAACCTTAATAATGTCATTTATTTACCTTTGTGTAACTTGGATGAGTATCTTATATGTTGGATATATTAGTTGGACACAATCTAATCTGAGTAAAGAGGAAACCTGGAAAATCTTATATCCCTTTGTATGAACAAATTCATTGTTGTCATGCAGTTATCTTAACCAAAATATCAGAACAATCTGATGATTCTTAAATCAAGTTCTCACTATACTAGTCAGAAACCATTAGTCTACCTAACACAAAAATATGAATGTCAACTTAACAAAAAATCAAGTAAGGTTCCTTTTCTTCAAAGAGTATATTTTATGTCTATAAAGAAAAATATATGTCCTCCATTTTGACTGTTTGGATAAAGAACTGTTTAGATAATTGAATCATTATGTAATATCATTCTAAATGTCATAGTATCCATCATTCATAATATGTACAAGTTGCAATCCTAATAGATGAATCCACATTTTGTTTTTATTTCACATCACTTGGCGGCCATATTTGAGGGAAACTCAAAATTCTCTGTTCATGTAATTTTCAAGTGTATACCTTCATCATTTGACATAACTCATTTGCTTCTTGTATTTTGATTGCCCAAATCAGAGATTTTCATACATAGAAAGAGAACAAAAATGAATACAGTGAATTTATTGCAATAATACCTACATGTTTGATACATAAAGAGAAATATTTTTTTCATTCCTTTTTGACCTTTGGATTGACCCTGAATAGAGATACCATTTACTTTTTGGCAAGAGTAAACTATATACTGCTTGACTAAACATGGTTTGTATATTGAAATACGAAATGGTTTCTTTAATGCTTAAATCATCATACTCCTACTGTTCTAGTGAGAATTATGCTCAATCAACTTTGTGAAATATTCCCAACTTCCAATGCTTCTTATTTACATTTAAAAAAAAATGACTCAAATAAAATTGTTTGTTTTCTCATTTATTTTACAAGAAATGACATGCTGACAGTGAATCTAATCATTTTTTAAACTGGTTAAAGTAGTGTTTACAATTGTCTTAAAATGCTCAAATGCAAGTTTATTTCATACACAAATACCTTAAATGTATAGACTAAATGTACTTATAGATTCAGTATATAGATTAACCCCTTATAAATAGTAAAAACCATTTCTTAAACCTGATTTTCTTGCCTATTCTCTCATGCATTACCTAATTTGAGTATTCTCAAATTATTGATTACATGAACAAACAAATTTAAGACAAAACCACAATATATGGTGAATGCCCTGAAATGAAATGGTTACATATGTAAGATGTGTAACACATCATGTACAACTTTTAAGTCTACAAAATTTTAAGTTAACCATATTATACAATAAAGCTACTTTTTTTTCAAAGTTATGAGAAATTCTCCACAAAAAAAAATGTATTTATGCAAAAGATAAATGTTAGGGTACAATTTTAAAATACATTTTACATAAATCACATAAAGAACATATCAAATCATTTCTTTGTGGTTGTTTTCCATTGGAACATCTGTTAACAAAACATTCTGTTTTGTCTTATTTTTTTTGATACATAAAAAGCGTCCAAAAATCATTTGGAATTGTTGTGTTAAACCCTGATACTCAGAATTTTAAGAGTTTCTGATGTGTGCCCTACTTAGAAATGTTTACAATGTAACAAAGATGAAACTCATAATTGATTTAATCAGCAATTATAAAGTCATCAGGTTTACACATGCTTTTCTAACACATCATGTACATTTTTTCTACTAGTATGTCTTTGTTCACAAAACATTGAAATCAACAGTACTTAGCATTCCATATTAAGAAATATGAACCCTAGCTATTAAAAATCTAAAAGTATATTTGTGCATCAATGCAATATGTTTAACAAAACAATCTCTTTCACTGTGATGAAAATTGTCTTCTTCATATAACATACAAATGAAGAACTTCTTTGGATGATGTCATTTTCACATGTAGAAAAGAAACTAATTCAACTAAAACTAAAAGACAGTCATTAAAATTTTAAGGACATTAAAGGATGATATCAAGACAGAAATCCAGGAATTGATAAAATACTACAATTATCATCCAAGGATGTATATGTTTGGATTTATTTTTTAATTCACAACCAAATGATATGCTGCCATTTAATCTTTCAAACTTAAAAAAAAATTCTATACTTTTGAATTAAAAATTTCAAAATCTAGAGGAGTCTTCCCAATACCTGTCTACATGTATTTATGACTGAAGGTATGTAAATCACCAGAGTTGCTGTACTGCACCATTTGAATAAAAGTCATATCCACATTCTTGACTTTTTTCCCTAAACCTTATTTCAAAACATAAATTATTCCAACCAGTCTTTATCTACGCAGTGATAATAATTTTTTTTTACAGAATTCTAAGGTATTACATAGTAATAGTCTTTAAACATCCTTGAACATAGTGCATATGATTTACATTTCAATTCTTTCCAAAGAATATGCTATGCCACCCAATAGAGCTGATGTAAAGTCTCTAGGTTATCACAAAATGTTAAAGTTACAACAACTAAATTTTACCCAGGAGAAAAAATGATCCAAGAATCTATAGAAAATCTCTGAATCTTTCTTTACTTATGATGTGAATTTTGCAGGTTACAAATTATTGTCAAAGGTAGTTATCTCAACAATCTCATGCTTTGACCCTGACAAAGTGTCCTATAAAACTAAGTGTATTACTCTAACCTGTTTTGTGTAGTAAGCATGAAGTCTAATGGTTGATAGAAATATTCAAGATATTATTACATCACAGATCAGGGGGACACTTACATCTTTATGGGGGTCCTATTGAGACCTATTAAATTCGAAATAGGACACACACATACACAAACAAAATGTATTTACAGTACAAGGAAAGTAATAATTACACCAAAGCTAGCTTTTAAACATCTGTGTAATTTGTTAGGGGTTGTAGAAATAAGATGAAAAATAAAAGGTTTAAATGTATATTTCTCATACATAACAACAGTCTTCAATATGAATTGGCAAAAATAAAAGTCACATTTAGATACTTTGAAGTCTGGTAAATATTTTTTTGAAGATCTCATACTATCAGAAAATCACAATATCAATTCTAGGATTTGATTAGACCTCAGTTTGTCATATGACTGCAATTTATCTTTTGTTGTGTATGACAGAATATGAAAGAGCTGAAGGTGAGAACTTTTGACCTTTTTTTCCTTCATCATAGTTTAAAATATATATTATACAGGTCTTTATCTATGAAGTGAATATAGAATTTTTACAGAAACCCTAGGTATTACATAGTAATAGTCATATAAACACCCTTGAACATTGTACATTTGATTAACATTTCATTCCTTTCCTAAGAATTTGCACCTAATTTTTATAAAGTCTATAAGTTATTACACAATGTTTAAGTTATTGCAAAGTTATTACACAATGTTTAAGTTATTGCATTACAGGACTCAAATCAGTAATCTCAGTAACTAACTTTTACCCAGAAGTAAATGATCCAAAAAATCTATAGAAATATCTTATTGATTCTTCATCTGTGTACTTATGATGTGAAGTTTGTAAGTTACAAATTATTGTCAAAGAAGTCATCTCAATAATCTTATGCTTTGACCTTGACAAAGTGTTCTAAACAACAAAGTGTATTCCTACAACCATTCTATATGTAATTAGTATGATGAATATGGTATGATAAAGATATTCAAGATATTATTAAACCACAGATTATGAAACACTTGCATCTTTATTGGGGGGTCTTATTGAGACCAATTTTAAATTCAAAATTAAACATGATACATACACAAACAAAATATATTTACAATTCCAGGAAAGTTAAATAATAACATTAAATCCAGCATCTGGATATCTGTGTAATTTCTAGGGGGTTGTAAAAAATAGATAAAAAATAAAAGGTTTTAATGTGTAATTCCCATACATAACAACAGTCTTCAATATGAATTGGTAAAAATGAAAGTCACATTCAGATACTTTAAGGTCTGTGAGAATGAGTTTTTAAAGAGCTCATGCTATCAGAAAATCATATTTTCAATACTTGATTTGACTAGATCTCAGCTTGATAAATGATTACACTTTATCCATAGTCAGTGTCTGACAGTAAAAGATACAATCCTGAGTCCTTTCTTTGTCATCCTGTAAACCACAGTGTATGATCGTACTGGTTAAATTCGTTGGAAATCATATTTATCTATGTTCTTCTTAAATCCTCCATCCTCTTAAGTTTGGTTTTCTTGTTTCAGTGTTCCAAGAGAGGATATTCTGTTAGTCTTTGCATAATCTGATAGTCTTTCACCATTCTAAGAGTAGACAAAGATCATTTCCATAAGCCCTCACAAGAGAATCCTGAAAAATGAAAAAAAATAATGTCTTAGTTGAAAAAGAAAAATTGTAATGTAATATAAGCTTGATGGAATTCTAAATACAGACAAAAAGGGTATAAATACAAGGTGTAACATAAGATTTTGACTTTTCATATTAACCATGGGTAGTAACAGCTTTAGTAAAAGAAAAGAGTAAAGGAATGAGTAAAACTCAGTTTGGTAAGAGAGTTCTTACAGAGAAAGAGTTAGACAGAGGTATACCAATTAAAATAAAAAGAGATGACATTATTCAGATCATTTCTCATGAAGAATATAGCTAATTATCCCCACAATGGATGGGCCTTGTAATGTCATAGATTACATAGAAAGACCCTTGATTGCAGAAGAAGCCAATGAAGAATATAACCATTTATTACCAAAAGAGGGTAAGAATTACTTGGATTACCCTGAAAGACCTTTGACTAGAGAAGAAGTCAAGTTTATAGATGATAAGAGAAAACAGTTGTCAGAAAAAAAAGATTGTTAAAGACACATGATTTTTAGCCCACAAAACCATTGGAGATACAAGGATTACAAGATACAAGGATTAATGGAGGAAGTCCAAACTGAACTCTTGGAAGACATTAAGACTCATTATGAGAGTAACTTTCCAGTGTTTGTTTATTACAAAATTATGTATTCTGATAGAAAAAAAAGTTTTCACTTTCATTTGTTGTGCCTTTGACCATTTAAATTGACCTTATGGTCAAGCTTGTGACATACACTCTGATAATCATCTATGATGTCTCTATGATGTTTACCTCAAAAGATTGAATCAAGGTTTTTGTGTTCAAAGAGAAATAAACATATAAACAGATCTGAGATGTTGTAGCATACACATTAAGTGATGTAAGGAAACAAAACACTTGAATTCATTACTAGATTATTAAAAGAAAGAAGAAAAACTCATAGAAATGATATTGAAAGTACCTTCTATGAATAAAGGGTCATGCTCCAAGGTATATTTTTATAAACAGGTTAAGGTCCACAGCAGTCCCCATGCACTCATAAGAAGATCCTGGATGGTAGAAACACCAGGAAATTTTAATGCCATGCAATCAGATCATCTTACATCAGCTATAAAGGTTACAGCCTTTAGACATAGTCAGGAGGGTCATTATTGATTAAGATTTTTCACTGTTGATCCTGAGGAGCCACATTGTAGTATTCTTTCCCTGTAAATATAATGTCAATATTAAATGAAAAATTCAGAATTCATAAGCACTTGAATAGAAAACTTGAAATCTTTACCAACTATGCTTTTAAGGAAGCTGAGGGTTAATAAATTAACCATATTTAACTTATTCTATAGATATGCTATCTTCAGCTGTTAACTATCATTTGGCAAAGAAAAATTTCACACATTTTAGTTTCACAATTTGATCATTTTTGTAAATATCTATATGGAGCTCTTCTTCTCATAGAGGAAATCAATATACCGGTAGTCTAAAAATAACCATGACCAACAAGCCCTCATAATTTAAAAAATCATAAATCATTTACTTATCAATTCAATTAATTTGAAAATATAATTAACCATATGTAAAATGTATATATATATATATATATATATATATATATATATATATATATATATATATAGGTATATGAGGTTGTTTGTGGGCATCGATCATCTAAGCTGGTTTGTGGGATCTCGCATTTCTACATTGCATAGCTATGCCATATTCATAATTTAGGTGTTATATATGGTCCTTATATAATATATAATATAATTTTTGAGTTAATATTAAAAATGTTGAATATAATTGTGGGTCAAAACATTTATATATATAGGGCATTGTGGGATAAACTATATACATCGCACAATCCTCTTCATATATGAATTCTATGACCCGCAATATTATATTATGCTATATATATTATTTGCTGCAATGCACAATGAAATGACATAAAAATTAATGTTTTATAAAATATCCATAGATATATATA